>NC_063438.1:6174334-6501834 GCF_020379485.1 Brassica napus
ATATTAAACTAAATTTATATAACATCATATAGATGAAACTAATTTTTTCTACAAAATATAA
This sequence comes from Brassica napus, assembly GCF_020379485.1. NCBI lineage: Eukaryota > Viridiplantae > Streptophyta > Magnoliopsida > Brassicales > Brassicaceae > Brassica > Brassica napus. Next base: position 6,174,396 of record NC_063438.1, read on the forward strand.
TATTTCAAAAAGTAAAAGTGGTACTAAAAATAATTATAAATATATTGATAAAACTTGATGTTATCTTTCAAAAAGCCTATTAAAATACATTCTAAATATACTTATAAAATCTAGATATGGATATTCAGACTTCAAAATCAAAATAGTCAGACTTCAAAATCAAGATATCTGATTTTAAAATCAAGATATTTGGATTTGGATACTGTTTTTATAATCTGAGATTCTATTACACGGATCCAACCTTCTAGATATTTGGATATTTAGAATGCATCCGAGTGGATATCAGGTCGGGTCCCAAATCTTTGGATACTGTTCCATCCCTATCTATAACAAATTTCAAAGTTTGTTAGATGATTTCTAATTGATTCTAATCTGATTTTTGTGTCATGTAATCATTTCTATTTTGGCCTACAGATAAAGTTTTATAGCACCACAAAGACGTAATCTTTATATTTAAATGTTATCACGACTAATTTACCCCCGCGAGTGCGGTGTCGGAGCATGTATGGCATTTAGACCCATAGGTGTCACCACGGCACTGGAGCATGACGGTGACAGAATCAGGAGGTGTTCCTATACTTGTGTGTGTGAAACCAGTCTCAGCATGAGTTTCATCACGCATGATGTGGAAGGCGTGGTTGAGGTTTTCTTCGTACTTACTCCCTGAGCTATATTTCCCTTGATCAAAGAGGCATCTGTGGTTGAGATACTCATTGGTAAGGTTCAGTGACAAAACACTATGTATGCTGAGGAAAGGCAATGCCAAAATAAAGAAAACAAATCGTTTAGATAGAGAGAATGAAAATTTCATTGTTTTAGATTTTTATTCTTTTTCAGTAAAAGATGATTTTGATAAATGAAGTGTTGCTTTTAACATATTTATATAGGAGACTCGGGAGGATTTTAATTAATTGTTCACTGGACAGAAAAGAAAAAAGTTTGTACATTTTCGGCGGCAGAAATGGAGAGACAAAGAAAAAGTCTAAATTCTGAATGTTCTACTATATTTAAACTCTTAAGAACATGATGATGATACTAATTTTTTCGTGCACCACTCATGAACTAAATGGACTTTGTAATATGTTCTGATTTTGTAAGTATATTAAGTATTTTGCAAATAGGCTCTTATTTAAAAAAAAAACTGACTTAAATCTAATTAAAATTTGCTAAAACTATATGTTGACTTAGGCTTGGGCACCTTTGGCACATGCTAAACCCGGCACATACTCTATGTAAGGATTTACATTTCTCTCTTTACCTTATCAACTAGATAATAACCCGCGCGAATGTGATTATTAGTTTCGTTATTTTTTAATAAGGATACATTAATTTGTTTAATCTGGATATCGGTTTGATTTTAGGTTATTTTTTGGTTTTTAATCTCCTAAAATATAACTATCATTTTAAATCAATATTTATTTGGTTTGTTCGGTTAAAATATTTGATGTTTTTGGTTCTTTTTCCTGTGATAATCAAAAATTACTATTATTTGTTTGTTTTCATGTATTAAATCTTAGATAGTCGTGATCTCGAACCAATAGTTTCATATTATAGTTTCTAAACTGATAATAGTTAAAAAAAAATTATTAAGACAAATCATTTTACTACAATTTAGTCGATAATGAAAGAAGCACTAAGAAAAAGAATATTTTAACTTCCAAAAAAATTAGATATTTCAGTTGTTGTAAATACTTAGTTATAAGGTGCTCACGTTAATTCACACATGTATGTGTATGTAAAAGTATATAAAGATAGTTGATAAATATATAAAGATATTGTTAATTAATATTAAATGATATTTTTTTCAAAATGATACATGAAAAATAAAATTCTTTAAATGAAATTATTTAAAAACAAAAATATTGTAATATTTATATAAACTATAATATATAACTTATATATAATTCTTTAAATATATGTATATATATGCATATAACGGATCAAATTGGATATCCGTTCCTATAAATATTGATATTTGTGATTTGTTTTTTTTTTCACGGATATTGCATTTTAGGATTTGATTTGCTTCGTAGAGTAACAGATATCCGGATTTTTTGGTTCGAATCAAAACGGATAACGAATCGAATCAAAATTTATGAATAATTTGTCCAGCTCTATTCGTAAACAGTAAAAATAACGTAAAGAAAACCATACATGTGAGTTTTATATTAAAAAAAACGTAAAGTACATAGGGTGAACATATTTATGTAGAGTTTGGCTGAGAAGCTTTCTACATGTGACATGTGTTCATTATAGTGTGAACACATTTATTACAATGGTTCTAAACGTGACATGTGTCCAATTTAGTGTGAACGCATTTATTAAAATGTTTCTCTTTTAATATATAAGGAATATAAAACTATTTTTTTAAGTAGGAAAAATAAACAGAGTAAGTGGAATAAGAAGAGACACTCCTCGTTTCAGAGACATTTTAGCTGACTATGTTTAATCTTTAAGTGGTTGAAATTGTTTTTATTTACTATTATATAATTTATCTATATTATCATTATATGTTTTTAGATACCCGTGAAAAAGCTCTCCCAACAACAATGCTCTAATAAGATCACAAATTATACTCCCTCTTTTTTTTTTTGCCTCGGGTATTCAAAATCTATAAAAAGGCTCATACTATTTTCAAAAAGAGATGCAATCCACGGATGGATTCTTTTTCTTCAGGTATTTAAATGGATCCTAAGCAATGAGTCTTATTTTATAGCCACATGTAGAGTTAGCAATTTCGTATTGAAGAGAATCGGTTCCTAACCTAGACCAATATAACGACTCTTTATATGTTGGAATTCACTATACAAATACGATATGATCACAAATTATTTCTTCTGCTTCAAAAAAGAAATACATGTTGTAGAGTTTTAAAAATAAAACATATTAATTTTTTAATTATAAATTTATTATTTTTTGTATTAAACTATTTTCAATAATTTTTAGCCAATATAAATTCAATAGCACAACTAATTTTGTTGAAGTTTACAATTTACCATTATTATTTAATAGAACTGTATTGAACATGTAAAAAATAATATCTCTTAGAAACAAATATATTTTACAGATCTTTTTGTTAAATAGAAAGTACTATTTTATATTAACTGCTAAACTGAAAGACATATTAAATGTCGGGAATTTCACTAATAAGTGTAATGAATCTAATTTATTATCCATTTAACATAAAACCAATTTATTGAAATACTAAAAGAATTTGGAAAATTATTAAACATGATATTAACATATATGTAAACTTATAAAAAAATATTTCTGTGATGAAATTATATCTAAATACCATCTACGACATTTTGGAAATGTAAATCTACTGAAAGCACAACAATCTGTTCGATTTAGAATACTTAATATAGCGTATGTAAATTCATCTACCTCATCAAAGAGTATACACTGTACAATTACTCTTATGTTCAGAAAGACAGTAAGTAAAGACGTCTAAACTTTATGCACCGGTCTTCTATTATTGATGTCTATATTTAGGGCAATTCTTTCAAATAGTCTAAATTTTTGTTATTAAAAGAACCCGGAAAAAGAAAACTGACTAAAATTTTTCATTGAATAGGCAAAAAATCTTTATATATCTTGTATTAAAAATTTATAAATTTATAAATATAAATAAATTATAAATTATAAAAAATAATAGTTTTGGATTATATATTTCCAAGTTCAGACTTTTTTTATCCTTTTTCAATTGAACTTTCAAAAAAAAAATCAAATTTCTTATTTTTCTTAAATGCATAAATGCTTTTTAAAATATATTTTTTTTTAAAGTATTTTGAAATTTTTAATATTTATTTATTTTTTAAATTAAATTTTAAACAATGCCCTCAAAACTTCACTCTTTAATTCTAAACGTTAAATCTTGATTAATTAATGAGAAAAATATCAGGATAGCACCAAACCAAGTTTTTGTTCCCAAACTAGCACTCAAAGCTCAAAGTCACAAAAATAGGTTTCATTAAAGAGGTAAATATACACTTATACCCCTTGGGTTAATTAATCCAAACCTTAGGGTTTAGAGTTAAGGGGTGGGTTTTGGAATTATGGTTTAAAATTTTATAAAATAAAAAATAAATACTAAAAAATTTAAAAACAGTTTCAAAAAGTATTTTTGAATTATAAAAAGAAAATTTGAAAAAAAAACTTTAAAAAAAATTCAAAAAAAAATTTTCAAAAAAAAAATTATAAAAAATTTTGAATCTGAAAACATATAATCTAAAACTATAAAAAAAATTCTTTTTTTATTTTTTATTTTTTATTTTTATTTTATTTGTTTTTATTTATTTTTGTTTGTTTATTTAATTTTAAACCATGGGTATTAGAGATATTTTACCTTTTAATGAATGTCATTTTTGTGACTTTCTTCTTCTAGTGTCATTTCTGAGACAAAAACTCAAAAGATGCTATTATTGACAATTGCCCTTAATTAATCTTAAATGTATATTTTATTTTTTATTTTTAATGAAACTTGTTTTCGTCATTTTCTTTCATATGAGGTTTTTTGGTGAAAATAAACAAAATAGGATATCATAGAAAATTTCTCTTACATTTAATCGGCATGTCTTTCAACTATTGTTCCTCATGTAATCTTATATATTAAAACAGAAGTCACAACCTTGATTCATGTATGATATTTTAAAAAATGAACTCTCATTAGAAATCAGTTATCATTTATTTGTTCCGAATAATATGGCTTAATAATATATCATTCCTAATATAACAATCGACTCCTATAAAACCGGATTGGTTAACAAACACATATTTGATTCCATAATAAATTATACATAGTAGTAATGTAAATCATTGTATAGTTCAAAATACTGAACCGATTTAAATAATATCTTTTGATATCTTTTAGTTTTAAATATAAATATATTTTTTTTTTAAATCTAACAAATCTGTTTGAAAGATTTTAACAAGATCTTAATTTTCAAAAATTCTATGTAAATATTTTTTATAATTCGTAATTAGTTTTAAAATATTATTATATATTAATATATTTTATAAAATGAAGAATAAAACCATAAAAGTTTTATCTTATTTTACCTATTATATAAAATAATCAATAATATTAAGAGAAAATTATTATATTGAACTAAACATGATAAACTATTAAATTATTAGATTTGTATATTTTATTTTCAGAAGTATTTATGTTCAGAATATAATATGATGGTAACCGGGGTTAACATTAGCAAACTATATAATACATGTATAAAAATTAACATGTATTTCATTAAAGCTAATAATATAAAAAATCTTTGTATTTATTTTAATTATGATATCTTTTCATTTTAACTATATATATATATAATTCTAACAAATGTGTTGAAAAATATTTTAACAATATCTTAATTTTCAGGAAGTTTATATAAATATTTTAACTAATTTTATAATTACCAATGAATTATTATTATTCATTAATATGTATTCAATTATCGTTTATGAATGAAACAAAAAGATTATATCTTATTTTTATCTATTTTATAATAATAATAATTCATGTTAAAGTAAAAATATTATATTGAATTAAATATGATAAATTATATTAAATTGATAAATTTATAATTTTATTTTCATAAATATAAAATATTTATGCTAAAAATATAATACGATGACATAACCATTTAGCATTCGCAAACTATATGATAAATGTATAAAAATTGACATATCTTAGATTTTTGTATATTCAAAGAATATATTTTTAAAATGAATAAACGTAAAAAAAAATATTGATATAAGGAAATACGACTTTGAAGGTTGGCGGGTCAGAATTGAATATAAATTTGATACAAAATAAATTTCAAATATGTTGTTGTTGTTTCATGCATATATTAATTTGTTTAATAACAAAATTTAAATACAGTAACATAATATATAATTAGAAGTGACAAATACATGTGATAGTTTTATACTATTGATTGTTACACCATGTAAACTATAAAATTGTTATATTTGAAACAGGTATATAAACATTTAAATATATGGTTAACGTTAAAATTGTATACCAGTAATGAACTAAAAATATATATATATATATATATATATATATATATATATATATATATATATATATATATATATATATATATGTTTATAAAACCGAAAAAGAACACCCGCGCGGTTGCGCGGGTCAAGATCTAGTTAATATTAAGTCAAATGATAACAACTCCTATACAAGAGAAGGAGAGAGCACAAGTGTTTGTTCTATGTCTAGAATGGAGGTAACTTTGTTTTTTTTTCTTTTTCTAGTAGAGTTTCTTTGTGTTGCTGTGATGATATCTTTTTATTATGCAGGAAAAATATGGTAAAGGAAAAAATACACAATTGGAGAAGCTGGAATCTATAACTTACAAGTAACAAAAAGTTTTCAGACAGTTGGTTATATTTTTAAGTGTTGTTTATCATTGACTTTGGTCTTTGTAAGTTCAGATTATAAAGAATACAGATCTTGATGACTTACATGAACTAGGATCTGGGACGTTTGGAACTGTTTATCATGGGAAGTGGAGAGGGACTGATGTAGCTATCAAGAGGATAAAGAATAGTTGTTTCTCTGGTAGATCATCCGAGCAAGATCGACAGGTTTAACTCTAAGTCAAGTTTGTATCATATGTATGTCTCCTCCATTAGTTCCACACTGGTGTTTTTGTACAGAAAAAAGATTTCTGGAGGGAAGCTAGGATCTTGGCGAATCTTCACCATCCAAATGTGGTGGCCTTTTATGGGGTTGTGCCAAAAGGACCTGGTGAAAGTATGGCGACTGTGACTGAGTTTATGGTTAATGGAAGACATGCCTTGCAGAGAAAAGATAGGTACATCCTATTTTGGTCGCATACCCAAACTTAGTCTTCTTCGTCCTAGTTATACTGATGAAAGTATTCACACAGGTCTACTAGGTAATAGCCTCAACAATTCCAAGCCAATAGAAATCATTGTTAAAAAAAACAATTTTGATCTCTTAAACAATTTCTTAGGATATGTTTTTGTAAACACTATTTTTATTGATATATGAATATAGCATTTCAGCTAAACAAAATAGTAAACAATACTGATAATTAGAAATTATGAAAAGGATGTATTCACACCAGTGAAACTGCTTAACTCCTAAGAAAAGGGTATAGCTCATATCTTACACCACAATTGGTACCCAAAACTCTTGCTCCTTGTTTAATGTCACTGTTTTTGAAGAGCTTTTTGATACTCCATTCCAAACAACTCTTACAATCTAATGTTAGTTGTATACACTGCACCATTGCATACAATTTATTTTTTCCAAGCTTCTTTTCCCCTTCCGCGTATAGTATGATGTGAACGCCCTTGATTGTTTTCTCGACTTTAAGTGTGAGCTCAGATAAAAAATCCATCACCCTCTTGGCAAAAAAATGTCCATCCCCTCTCACGTTATTTGAGTTGTACATAGAAAAAATATTCTCGTAATTAGTTTTGATTGGAACTTCTTCTTTGATTGTAGTAACGTAGAGAAAACATTGGTCGTACCATATTATTCCTCCTTTGTTCTTCGGACATCTCTTATGAAACTGCAATATACAACCATATATATTTTGTATATTTTAAATGATGATTTAATATTCTGTTTAAGCTTTCTTCTCCTAATTATTTGTATAGTAAATGATTAATTTTGATGAATATAGGAGAAATGTTAAAAATAAGGCTTAAAAGAACCACACATGTATAAATAGTTTCAGCCTTTATTAACATAGTTGCATTTAATAAAAACATTGTATATTTAATTTGGTTTCTACACGACATTTATGATAAATTGTGATGTCTATTTAATTTGGACTGAGTCGGGTCTAGATATCCAGATATTCAAGGTATACAGATCTGTTAGATTCATCTTATGATTATTCATATCTGGATTCTTGAGTTTTTGATATCAAGAGATATCAATCTTAATATTAGAATAACAGTAGATATTCATAATTTGATACGAATCCTTACAAATAGTAATTAATATTGAAAATAATATCAAATTAAATTTTCATAACATTATATAAAAATGAAATAAAATATTCAAAAAAAAATATTTCAGAAAGTAAAATTAATATTACAAAATAATTCAAAAGTGAATTTTATGTATAAGTTTAATGTTATCTTTGATCAATTATTAAAAAAAAAACTAAAGTATATTTACAGAATCCATATATCCATGTTTTAAGTGATCAGAGGTTCTATCACACGGGTCTGACCTTCCAGATAGCTGGATAATTGGAGTGGATCCGGAGCGGATCTCAGATCTGATCTAAGATCTTTGATTGTTCCACCCCTAACTATAAAAAATGTTAAATTTTGTCAGCTGATATCTTTCTAATTAACGATAATCTGATTTTTTTATGTAGTTATTTCTCTTTTGGCTTAAAGATAAGATTTCTTAACACCGAGAAACGTAATTTTCATATTTAAATATATGATAGTTGATTTACCTCCAAGATTGCAGTGTCAGCGCATGTATGGCATTTAGACCCAATAGAGTCACCACGACACTGGAGAGTGATGGTAAGAAAATTGGGAGTCGATGTTCCAATACTTGTGTGTGTGAAACCGATCACAGCATAAGCATCACTACTAACTTTACGAAAGAGACGGTTGAGGTTATCCTCGTACTCACTTCCAGAGTTATATTTCCCCTGATCAAGGAGGCATTTGTGATTCAGATACTCATTGGTAAGGTTCAATGATGAAACACTATGTATCATGAGGAATGGCATAACCAAAATAGGGAAAAGAAAATGTTTGGATAAAGAAAATGAAATTTTCATTGTTTTAGATTGTTATTCTTTTTCAGTTAAGGGTGATTTTGTCAAATAAAGTGTTGGTATTGACATATTTATATAGGAGACTCTGAAGAATTTCAATTAATTGTATTGGATAGAAGAGAAAAAAAGTTTGCATATTTTCGGCATCATATTTTCGGCGGCAGAAAAGGAGAGACAAAGAAAAAGTCCAAATTATGAATGTTTTAAGTTTAAACTCTTAAAACTATGATACCAGATTTTTCGTCCATGGCTCATGAATCTAAATGGACTTTGTAATATGTTCTAATTTTGAAAGTATAATAATAATTTGCAAAAATATTTTAGCTTTTTAATTTAAAAACTGACCTTAGATCTAATTAAAATGTGCTAAAATCATATGTGGACTTAGAGACTGCACATTTGGCACATACCGAGAACCAGAAATTAACTCTGTCTAGTTAAGATCACTAATTATAGTACTTTATATTTATTGCTCACTTAAAAACTTAAAATTGACAGATTAATTAATTCAAACATATGTACGGTACGGGAACCAAAATTGGTCCATTAAACATACTAATAACCTAGGTTGTATGGAATCAGAAACGGATACGCGAAAACAAAAAACGAAAAAGTTTTGAAACGTGAAAACGTGATTTCTAAAAATAAAATAAAAATGGAAACGTCTTAGAAACATCTAATATATATATATGATTAATCAACATGTAAGTTAAGTTTTTTTGTTTGCTTTAGCTAAAATAGAAAACTAAGTAATAGAGACGTTGTTTTTGCTTAGTACATTTTACTTAAAAAAATATTAAAAAAATTAGAAAACCAAAGCATGTTATCCTTCGATAAAATAATGAAGCCGGCTTCATTTCAGGTCAAGTCATTTTACGGATATGACAATAAAAATCAAAAAATAAAATTAAATAAAATTCAACAACTAGTTACTCTCCATGGTAAGTATACACAAATGAAAAATTAAACAGGTAATCATTAATCATCAAATGATAAATAGTCATTCTTTTGATTTGTCCAAAAAATAGTCATTCTTTTGCAGTCCAACCAAACGTGAGTTTCCAATGAAAACAACCAATAGACGTCAATGTCCGTCCGCCCCTGATCAGGCCTCAAAAAACGGAAACCTTAAGACCAGAGATCAACAAAACAATTAATTGCTCATTGCTTAATAATGCTCAACAAAACAATATAGGGAAAATTGTTTTTTTAGGCCACAAAAATGATAACTATGTCTTATTAGACTATTCTCATATACTTTATGTCATATTAGTCTAAATATCTTCAAAATGACAATATTGTCCTTTATTTCAATTAAAAATTCGAAATTACAATTAATAAAAAATATGTTAAATATTAAAATATAATTTTTAAATAAAATAATTTAAAAAATATTAAAAATCCCTCCAATAAAGGAAAATTACCACAAATACCACTTTCATAGTACCAATTTTCATGTTTACACTAACCACTTTTACCCACACTTTTAATGAATGGTAAAAGACACTTATACCTCTAAGATTAATTAATTAAGACTTAGAGTTTAGAGTTGAGGGTGGAGTAGCGTTTTTGGAATGTGAAATTTAGTATTCTAATAAATATATAAATAAATACTTAAAAAATATAAAACATTTTGAAAAAAAAAATTGAAAAACAAATTTATAAAAAAGTTCGAATTTGAGAAATTATAATTCGAAAACATAAAAAAAATTATTTTTTTATCTAAATAATGATTTATTATATATAGAAAGAAAAAAGGTATAAAAGTCTTTTGCCGGTTCAGATCAGGATCGACTGGTTCAGATCAGGATCGACTGGTTCAGATCGAACGTTTCCAAATCGATGTTTTATTTTTTTTAATTTAAAAATTGATTTTATAAATCACGATTTTTTTTTAAACAATTTAATAAATACAAGGAAACTTAATATTTCCAAATATTTTATTCCCATATTTTTGGAACTATTTATGCTTATCAGTAGAATCTGTATTCTACTATATGTAGAACACAATAAACATGTTTGAAATCGATTTCCACTAGTTTTAGATTTATAGTAATGTGTAGATTTCGATTTTTACAGGTTTTAGATTTATAGTAATGTGTAGATTCCAGATTCTACAAATTTTAGAACGATAGGTTAAGTGCGGAATGTGTTTTCCAAATATTTTTAGATTACTATTATCTACGTAGATCATGTATTCTAAATATATTAGATTCAATGAAAAAAGTGGATTACATTTTCTACTGTGTAGAATGCCAATTCTACTTTTTGTAGAACAAAATATGAAATTACGATTTAAACATTTTTAGAATTAGAAAAAAATACCAATAAGTGGATATAGGTATTTCATCAGTAGCTACTATTTTTTGAATTTTTTTGTTTCTAAAGCTATATATTTGATTTATTTTTGAAAATACTAAAGGGTATTAGAAGAAAAAGTAGTACAAAAAAAGAAATTAGCTTAATAGGACATAGTTATCATTTTTTGGCCTAAAAAAACAATTTTCCCAACAATATATAAGAGACCATTTTTAAAAAAATCTGATTACGATCCAATCCATAACTAATAATTGATTGATATTTATAATGTATATTATTGTGGCACTTTACTCAGTCGGGTAAATATACAGCAAAGTCGGGCTACGAAGCAGAGTACCTATACCCGGATAAAATGAAACAGCCACCAGTATCTGGCGTTCCTGATACTACGGTTTTACGGCCACACTCATGGAAAATAAAATAACCACCAAAGTTAAAACATTTTTAAGCAGGTTATGTCAGAATGCTTATCAGTAAGAGTGAATTTAAGGAGTCGGGGATAAAATGTGATATACAGTGTGAAAGGTTTTGTGCAGTGGAGGAGTCGATTAATCATTACTATTTGATGTACTCTAGGTATTCAGATTGGGCTATATTAAAAGTTTCCACACACCCATGTAGCTTCTTTATGCAATCCTTTTTTTGCGAATATGGGTTATTAGTATTGGAGGATTTCACCGTGTGTATAAGATGCTCAATTTGCATGGATCCTATGGTATACACTGAAACCTCTATAAATTAATAATGTTGGGACTAAACCAAAACAATAATTTTTTTATTAGTTTATAGAGATATTAATTTATCGATATACTAATTGAACCAAAAACTCGATTTGAGACTATAAAATTATATTATTTTATAGAGAATTTTAATATATATTAATTTATAGAGTATTAATTTAAAGAGGTTATACTGTATTTGGAAAAAACACAATGATAAAAATTGTAATGGATTGATATAAACCCTCAGCATACTCTAAAGTTGGCATAGACAAAAAAAAATTCCATGGCAATAAGCTCAAATAAGCATAGGGTAACGCAGACACAATCCATTAAGAATATAAGGCAAAAAATTTCCAAATATGCCTCAAAGAATATGAAGGTAGTGTCTTACCGATCGATTTAGGAAGAATAAGGAGTTTTTCTTTGGTAATGGGTGGCATAATACATTAAACGGCTTTGATGGTTTAATGAAAGCAAGGAAAACAAGAAGCAGCATTTTTCCTCAACAAACGGAATTTTAAACTTTTTTGGACGATGAAATGTACGAAGAATCTTCGATAATTTCATGTGACGTCTGTGATATATTATTTTTAATTGGTGAAGATGATTTTAGAACAAAAAAAAATAACTTTCTTTTGCAACCAACATTGAATGTAATACAACTGATCAAGGAAAGCTTTTTGCATTTTGAAACTATGCACATACCCCGGACTCAAAAAACAAGGGCAGACAACCTTTCATACGGTGTTCGAAGTCAACTGTATCATTTTTCTTAATAGATATAGAGTTTTTTATAATTAACAGAATCTTAATTAAAGTATGTTTACACTGATGACAAAAAATGTATATCATTGTATTATCACCAAATTTAAGATTTAATGGTATGAGAGCCTAATTCTCAGACTTGCGTTATGATAGATCGAATCCTTGTTTATCACTGATTGTTTTAAGAAATCTGGAAAACATCCTCTCATAATGTCTACCTCAAACCCTACATCCATTTATTCCCAGTTTGCAATTTCTACTTTCCCTCGTAGTAAAAGCCGTTCTTCCTCTTCAAAAATTGATTCCCTATATGAAATCGAATATGTTCCGGGCGACCAACTACCCGAAACAACCCTTCCCCTTGTAAACCCATATGAATATTTTACAAAAAAGCCTAGCGCCTTTTCTGTTAAAGGTGTTCGAGATCTCATAAAACCTTCATCAAGTCGGAAAGTCATGGAATATGTCCAGTCCAGCAAATTCTCGTCTTGTCAAGTTCCAGCTACAGAAGAAGAGCAATTTATTTCTCTAAACATCCCAGAAAACCTACCTAGGTTATGGCAGCAACAAGGCTATACTCATCTTCACTTTGGTGTAGTACGAATTGGGTTAACCTTACATGCGAGAAAAGGTTTACCTGTCATTGCTCGTATAGCTTTAATCGACTCTCGATTAAAGTCCTACCAGCAAGCGTGCATTGGAACGGTTCAGACAACATTAAACGCAGGAACAGTATTTATAACACTGTTTCCAAACTTTAATGTTTCTTTACAAGACCCAAATCTCTTAAAGACGCTTAAAGTTCAACTTCAACTGGTCGGAGCACCTATGCAAGAAAAAAGTGTAGCAGCTACCTTGCATCATCAAATAGTCTACCGAATTCAAGACCACGCACTTGATCTTGTACTTCCCTCGTCAGACGAAGCACTATACCTCGAAGTCACTTCAGCATCTCAAGCGCCAAACTCGATACAAATCCCTCGACAAATTTCTCGTGAAGAACTGTTGCGCCGACTACCAGAGTCATGGGTAACAAGTTACGAGAAGCTTCATCAAGCTACTTAATCACCCATTCAATCATCTGAAGTCAGATTTCACTCTCGAAATGATGGAACAACCGAGATCAAATTCGAAAAACCCCGATCATCTTTCCGAAAGCAGTTGTTCACTCAGTTCGCAATACAGATTGATGAACGAAGCTTCCACGGTCCAGCAAAAGAACAAAATCCAAAACCAAGTTCTTTTGAAAAAGATGGAACTGTGATCTATCCTTTCAAAGACAAAGACGGACATTGCTACTTCGATGTTTGTTCATGTGCTACTTGTGATGAAGCAAGCTACAGCTACGAATCTGATGAAGATATTCGCATACGTCGAAGAAAGAAGAAGGACCCACTCTACAAAAGATATCTCGAAGGAGACACATCTGTTGGTCCACTTGGTGAAGGAAAGTACGACTTTATAGTTCATTACTCTGAAGAGAAGGATGAACCAAGGCAGCAGATCATGATGATCAACCCCAAGGACTTCCCGCCACAAGAAAAATTTTTAAAGAACAATGTTGCACATTGCCCAAAAATTCTTTCTCAAACCGTGGACTCATCTGGTCCTAGCCTGTTAAGTCAAGCGGAGAAGGTTCTCAACTGGCAAACAGAAAATTCACTGGCACAAAATCAACTCTTATCGACCATAAATCATAAGGTTGATCAATTGGCAGAAGAATACAACAGCAGATTACTCAGCCTCCAAAAATCGATCACTGATATATACGGTCGACTAGGCAATCTCCATCAAGAAATGATGACCATGGCGAAACAAATGATGGCAAACACAACCCAATTTCGCAACAAAGAAGCAGAGACAACTAGTCTTAAATATCAGTTACGAGATCTCCAAAAATGTCTAGAAAGCATGGTTCAAAACCAGCAAGCTAATGCGTACTTTAATTCCCTTGGCGGCACACCTTCAAGCATACCAATGTACCAAGGATCCTACTCACCTGGCTTCCTTTTTGGTCAACAAACACAAAAAACAAGATCCCCAGTTCCGAGCTTTCTGTCCTCTGATGAAGTTTTCACATCTCGTTATGGTTCGACTTCAACCAACTATCATACCAAGACGACTCGATCCAAGCCTCGACGTTCAAAAGAATCGGAATTTCAAGTCAACCCTAGTAAGAAACCGACTCTTACATCTTCCTCCAGCCATGAGTCAGTAGAAGACAGCAAAAAGAAAGAAAAGGACATTGGAATAATCGAATTTTCAATGGCCAATCTGCTCAATAACCTTAGTGAAATTCCGGAATTGCCTGTTCAAAAGGATCAACAACCCTTGTCTTCCAGACAGATTACGAGAATTAGTCACTATTCAGACACAAATTCCAGTGACTATGAAACCAAATCGAATGATAGTTCCCTACCAAGACAATTTGCAATCGGAGAAGGGTCAAGTACTCCAAAGAAAGAGCCAGATATCAACGAAGTCTATTCCAGCGACGAAGAGATGAACTATGATTTTCCAAATCAACTTCCAAATCAAGAGATTCCAACGAAACAATTTTCTTCAAAAATTATGGTGTTCACTTTTGATGATATACCATTTGAAAAGTGGAATGATCGTCTCGACGAGTTTCATGCGTGGATGAATTCTGAAGCTATCACATCCTCTTTGCAATTGGTGATCCAGCAGTTTACAGCAAGACTATCTGGTGCCCTTAAAGAATGGTGGAATTCACTTGGCGAATATAGACAGCAGCAAGTATATCAAACAACAATACCATTGCTTCTTGGAGAAATCCATAGAGAATTCATTGGTATACCCACACACCAGAAAGAGCAACTACAAGAAGAATTCTTCTCAGCAAAGTGCTGTTCGTTAAGGAAGAAAGACCTTTCAAAACACTTTGAAAAACAGACACGAAGATACTACGCGCTAAATGGCCTTAACAATCCAAGCCTGAAGCACGTATACCTCTCCTCCATCGACGATTATCTTAGTCAGCAGACTAAGCTATACATCAGAGATCAAGGTCAAACAATAGAAGACATTTCCATCGGACAAATACAGCAATATGTCTTCAGAACGTTGGATAAACTCTGCAAACAAAAAGAATTCTGGACAGAGTTTATGGATAGATCAAAGCAACTATCGAAGATATGCTCCCGACCGGATCTATCAATCAAGTGTTATAAGTCCAAGAAATCTTGTTCGTGCGACCCACAAGAAAAACATCGAAGATTCAAAAAACGATTCTCTAGGCGCCCCGACAGATTCAGACGCAAGAGATTCTTTCGGAAAAAACAAGGCTTAAGGAAATCAACAAAATGCTTTCTATGTCGAAAGGAAGGACATTTTGCAAAAAACTGTCCAAACAAGTCAGCTAAAAAGAAGCAGTACTTAATCAATTCAATATCTGAAATAGCACCAGATATTGATCTCGAAGGCCACGATTTAGAATCAGTTCTATCTTATGATAGTGACGACAACGATGCTATTTGTGGCTACTCAGATTATGACAACTCGTCTGATTCATCTGCCGAAGAAGAAAATGATTGCTGCTTCAAAATTACAAAAATACCGCGACATGACAACATACAAACTCCTCATCTACCAGTGATGATTTTAGACCCATCTGGTCAAGAAGACCCGGTTCGCGCCATCGCATTCATAGACACCAGAGCCCACACAACGATCATTAATCCCAAGATTCTTTCTCCGTCGATGTGGCTAGCTCACCAGCAAGAATTTCGAGTCGCTAACTCAGGGTCATTAACAATAAAGCTCAAGTTAAAACCTATCAGAATCGAGCTCTTCCCCGGTTGTCATATTACTACAGAAGTCCTTGGCTCTACGGCACCTGGAAAAGATCTAATACTGGGATGGGATTCATATTATGCCTTCAAGAAAAAATTCGATATCTCTATCGAACCACACGGATTAAAATGGAGAAGCCTCTTCAAAGCATTCACGTCAATTCCACGACTTTTCGCAATTGAAGGATTAATTTCTCAAGAATTTACAAAGATCAAGGAGAAGTTGACGGAGATTTCTTGTGCAGACTCTCATACAGAATTCCTACAGAAATGCAATAACCCGCTGTGGTTAAATTCGGAGTTCTTTGTTTCTTTGCCATTCAAATAAAACATACAAACAACTCCGACTAAAGCTAGTCATGCGGGAATGCCACCAACCCTACTGCAGCAAGCGAATGAAGAATGCGACCAGCTAGTGCAACAAGGAGTAGTCTCTGCAACCAACTCGCCATGGGCATGCAAAGCCTTTTACGTTAACAATCGTGCAGAACAAGCAAGAGGGAAGCTAAGACTAGTCATCGACTACAAACCACTGAATCAGTATCTACAAGACATCAAATTTCCGCTACCAAAAAAAATGGCGCTTCTTCAACATCTTCAAGGGGCAACTATTTTCTCAAAATTTGATCTTAAGTCGGGATTCTGGCAACTTGGCGTTCATCCTGAAGAAAGATACAAAACTGCGTTTTGTCTTCCTAATCGTCATCTGCAGTGGAACGTCTTACCTTTCGGACTCAAGACCGCACCATCATTATTCCAACAAGCGATGCTTCGTATATTCAAGCCTCTACTTCATACGGCCTTAATTTATATTGATGACATACTGTTGTTCTCGTCTACCGAAACCGAGCATATTCAGCTTCTTCAGCAATTTCAAAACATTGTCATTCAATATGGAATCATGCTTTCGGCCCGAAAAATGGTCATAGCCCAGCCCAAAATCGACTTCCTTCGAATGCAAATCACAGATGGCAACTTTACGCCTCAGGCCCATCTGGCTACAACGCTCTTAGATTTTCCCGACGAAAATCTCACAAAACGACAAGTCCAACAATTCCTCGGTGTAATCAATTATGTTAGCGACTTTATCCCGCGACTTTCGCAGCTGACAAGACCCCTACAGAAAATGCTAACGAAGAATCCACCACAATGGACAAACCGACAAACCGAAGCTGTCAGAAGCCTAAAAATAGAGGTGCAGAAGCTACCGCCTTTAAAGATTCCCTCCACTGGAACACGCATTTTACAGACTGACGCGAGTGACAAATATTGGGGAGCCATTTTATTCGAAGAAATAAATGGAAAACGTCAAATCTGTGGATATAAAAGTGGACGCTTTAAAGATTCCGAGATGCATTATCACTCTACTTTCAAAGAAATACTGGCCGTCAAAAGGGCCATCGAGAAGTTCGAGTTCCATCTGATAGGACACCGATTTCGCATCGAAATGGACATGTCATCTTTTCCGAAGATGTTACAATTCAAGCAGAAGATGGTCCCACATCAGCAATTATTACGATGGAGCGAATGGTTCTCAAAGTACGATTTCGAATCCGTCTATTTAAAGGGCTCAAAGAATACTCTCGCAGATATGCTCAGCAGGAGTCCAGTAAAAGAAATACAAATAATGGAAAGCTCTTCCACAAAAATCTACTATGACTTCGCCTCAAACATACCCGACGACGCTCATTCGCTTATCAACAAAGAAACGCTACAGGAGCACCTCCGCAACAAGATCTTTGCCTATGAATCCATCATCATGTCAAGATACGGATCCCATAATCATCTTATTTCACCTATGGGAATTCACCCGGACTACCCGTTCGCTCATCTCTACAGAATCGAAAACGCTTACTTACCAGAAGAAGTTCTCTGTTTTCTCTGGTACCTCTGCTCGATCTACACTATTGGCATAACCTTTGATATTCAATGGTTATATCAGTATATCAACACGCAACTCACCACCTCTCAACGAGGTCACAGGGAATGCCTTGCAACATTTCTGACCTGGTTCGCGCCATTATCTGCCTGGAACGGTAAGTTAAGGAAATCAGCAAAAGCAACAGGCTTATCATTCAAGAAGTTACAAAGTCAAGGCGGTCTCAACCCTTTCTTCAACCCTCACACGATATACTTCTTCCATCGCCCTGTTCAAGTCAACAAAAAAAACGGTAAAGTCCACGCACTGCCTACTCTCATTCACCACAATGACTACCAACGAGGAGTCAGACCAGATTTCAACCTCAACGACAACAAGCCATTTGAAGACTTTCAAACTCATGCGTTCCGCCTCAACAGTGCCACACAATCATTTCCCATTCCCTTCGTCCCGAACTGGTTCTATTACCCAATAGACTACCAAATGAGTCTCGACGAAGATCTGCAATTCTACTTGGATAAGAGTGACGAACCACAAGTGGTTAAACGAGCGCAGAAGAAAAAGAAGCGTAACTCTGAGTCCCAAGAATGCCCGCCAGAATATTTTCAAGACGCTCAGCTCCCAGACGACTCTATGAACATCGATGAGGTTGGAAGAATGTTCAACATTGATATCAACGACGACTCACAGCAGCCTCAGGAGAAAGAGCCAGAGAATGTGTACGAATATCCAGGAGATGTATTCGAATGTCCAGATGATCACTACGGATGTTGTGAGAAACACATCATCGAGTTCGAAATGGACCACTAAGCAAGTCGTCTGCAATGTTTAATTATGTAAGATAAGTGTGTTATTATGTAAAATAAATATAATGAATAATGATGTAAGCGATGATGTAATCGCTACTAAAGTGTGATGTAAGCGATGATGTAATCGCTGAAGTAAGCGCTTATGTCAGCGCCCTATCTTGTACTATAAATATGTGTGTACCCCCTTTGTGAAATATCATCTAATAATTTCATAAAAAACCTCTCTCTATATTTTCTCTCTCCAATGTTCTTCTAAATTCCTAAGTTTTCTAGAACTTATCTCATCTTTGATAAGCTTTGATTTCTATCTTCAATCGCAAGTCCCGATTCTGTCCGTTGCATTAATTAAAGCATAAGCGGTTCTGTCAATACGACACTGTCAACACGATCTTCGTGGGGAGGTAATTTCCTAAAAGTGGTTGAGCTAGACTAGAGTAGTGCCCAGATTGCTCCCAATACTTGGAAATTACCATACCCTAGGTTTGATTGAAACTGAACCATAGCTATGGCTATTTGACATGATAAATACTTTCGTCAATCCTCACCAATTATCACCCTATACATTCAATTAATTGTTTATCTATTTTATTAAAATAGAAGTACAAATAAAATTACTCATTTATTTTACCACTTACTCATAATAAAATACCATTGAATTAATTAATTAACATACATTTTAGTATTTTTGTCTTTTTCTGTTTATTAATGCATTTTTCTAAATTGATTATTACCTAACTCAAATCGTAATCTTTCTTTATTGAAAAAAAAAACTTTCTAAATCAAAATTACCAATAAATGATATTATTTTGCGTTTACTAAATTCTAGATTATCAATTATCAATATAATATTCTTTATTTATTAAAAATACATAACAATAGCATGTTATGTATGTTTTTTTTACATAATGATAAATGTTACTTATGTTTTCAACCAAGTGGTTCACTCCACACAGTTTCATTAATGACCTCGTAAACTGTATAAAACTTGGTCTATATCAATATGTCTGAATTACATTAGTTAACCAAGTAGTCCTATTATTAGTTTATTAAAAACTAAACCAAGCCACTACATTAAATAACACAAATCGGAAATAGTGAGCTACTTGAAATAATCTCTCGATACTTCATCTATCATTTCCATTAATGAATAATATTTAGAGATTTTATACTATTTGTCAAATTTTTAATATTATATATTTATTTTTAATTAAATTACACACATTGTACTCTTATGGGTTTTATCTACTAGGTATAAGTGTAACATCACACTTGATAACTAACAATAATATGAATGATATTCTAATATTTTATTATTAACGTCCATATTATATCAACATTTAATAATGGTTTATAAGCTTCGACATGGTTCTCTGAAGCGCCCTAGTATACTCTACTTGTTCACGTGGTTAAAACAAAAAATGATTTATATTAGCATATTTACATGTTTGAAGTCTATTTTCTATATGATTTCCGTACTCCATTTTTAACAACATCAAATTCACTTGTATAACGTACATTTTTTAATATCAAATATTTAAATAATAGTGTAGATGATTATTTTAAATATTAAATAAAATAAAAATTAGATGTTGAAATAGTTTATTTATAAAAACAAAAATAAATTCCTCAAGCTCTAGTTTAAATTTATAAGAACTGCAATCATGTTGAATACACACACTATTAGTGAATGTCCAGTATTTAAATCATAAACACACTCCATTTTAAATAATTAGAGAATCTATATCGTGTTGTAAAATATATTTTATCTTAATATTTTGGAATTAACTTCAGTTTTATTGATAAACTAGATTTTGACCCGCGCTTTCCAAACGTGGGATTGTTGGATTATATTATAATACTTATTATATCGAAAAACATAATTTTTAACAGCTATATAATCTACAAATTAGTTTATTTGAGATTTTATATGTACACTTTTACGTAAGTTTCTTTTTGACATGAGAATTATATCCGGATAAAAAAAAACAAACCGAACCGACCCAAAATTATAGGTTTAGTTCAGGTCAAGAGAAGATAACCTATTGAGTTTTTTGGATCCGCAGGTCTTTGTTTGAGTCTGGATCATATCTTAGACTCGATCATAAATATGTGTTTATTAGGTATATTTGGACATTTCGAATATGTTTCCGGTATTATGGATATTGTTTTTAAGTTTTTGGTTTACGATTAGAGTTTTGATTTCAGGTAAATTTTTCAAATTAAAAAAAATTGCGTATTTGGATAAAATTTTGGGTATTTTTCAGTTCATCGTGTCAGATTTTGAATAAGATTTTAAATTTTTAGGTATTTGAATTTTTTTGGTATTTGTTTGGAGTTTCTAATACTTTTTGTGTTTCGGATATTTTTCAGATTTTTTAGAGATTTCAAATTCTTTTAAAATCCTAAATACCCGAACAGATGTGGAGCTATTACGTCCATATCAGGTCCAGCAACCTTTTGATATAGATTTTTAACGTTATTGTACAAAAACATGGTTGATGAAATATTTTTCTGAGTAAAAGTACTATAAGAAATAATATTAAGATCTTTTAAAAATATTAAAATATTGTATGTTTAGAATGATTAATGTATTATCAGAAAAATAATAAATAGTTATACATAACTCCAACAACTTTTTATATTAGATTTTTTAAAAACTCTTTTCCTTTTAATAGTATTGATTCGTTTTAAGTGAAAAGTATATAAAAGTATAATATTTAAACCAATAATTTTCAAAATCTTGAATAATCAATACTGATATCGTAAAGTCGGGTTAGCTTTAATAGAACCAATGGATTTATTCATTTTTGTGAAGGTACACATGTATATTCAGAAAAATTATTTTTAAATATGAAAATATTATCAAACTATAGACGGTTGAAAGTTTAGTATATGATATGAGATTTTAGTGGAAAAAATTATATATGATATGATTACTTTATTATAAACGAAAGAGGAAGTTAGAATGTACACATATATGTCTTGTAATTTATCTTGCTTTAAATCATATATTATATGATAAAAGTGATAATATAAAACATTAGTTTCAATGCTTTTACGATTAAAAATCAAAATGGTAAATATAGTAATAGTAATGATTAAGATTTAGGAGTGAGATTTAAATAAATAAAAGAATTGAATAAATTATTGTTAGAGAAATATATGGTAATATATAGTCAGTCTAAATTTAAGATAAGACCAAAAAATAATGAGTTAAATGAAAGAGTCCAAACAACTTTCATAAGTAGATTTTTTTAGATTCCTTCCCTTTTAATAATATTGATACGATTAAAAATCAAAATGGTAAATATAGTAATAGTAATGATTAAGATT
Source organism: Brassica napus (assembly GCF_020379485.1). Classification (NCBI taxonomy): domain Eukaryota; kingdom Viridiplantae; phylum Streptophyta; class Magnoliopsida; order Brassicales; family Brassicaceae; genus Brassica; species Brassica napus. The sequence goes on from NC_063438.1 coordinate 6,196,830, forward strand.
TATGAGTGAGATTTAAATAAATAAAAGAATTGAATAAATTATTGTTAGAGAAATATATGATAATATATAGTTAGTCTAAATTTAAGATAAGACCAACAAATAATAAGTTAAATGAAAGAGTCCAAACAACTTTCATAAGTAGATTTTTTTAGACTTCTTCCCTTTTCATAGTATTGATACATAATTAACTGTATTTATATATTTTGGTTGTGTGATTTTAAATTTATATTTTGGTTATATTTAAAAATATATATTTTATGTTAATTCATGTACCCTTAACCAAAACATCTACTATATTTTAAACAGAAGTAGTATGTTACAATCTTGTTAGAAACAAGATTATAATTTGCATTTTTATCTTCTCCATCTTAACAATTTTTATCTTCTCCATCTTAACAAACATTCTTCTTCTTCTTTTTTCTTGTCCCACAAATTCCGTTTTCTTCATTGTTAATCTCACCTCTGGTTTGGCCCTTTTCTACGGGTAATTAACTCCGTTTCTGATTACTTTTCTTTCGTACCACATTATGTGCTTGAGACAGTGATTGGTTCGTCATTTGCTGACAAAACTACAAAACAGAACAAGAGTTTCTTTGTTTCAAATTGTCCCCATGGTTGTTGTAATGGATCCTCATCGTTGCTTTATAGGCAGGGTAATCTGAAATTCCCAGCGCATCATTCATTCGAGAATCTTCCCTCGTTTGGTTTATGATATTGTCAAGGCTGTGTATATACATAGGTTGCGGTCTGATTCTTTCTCAAAGAGCTTGAAGATGATATATGTTCATGGATATTAAGAGCACATACATTGACCATTTTTGAAATGTATTACGAAAGAATAAGAATTTTGCTTTTCTTGGTTTGGTTCTTGTGAGACCATGAGAATGGAGACTCCAGGAAGCTCAAGTAAGATGTTAGGTAGAGATAGGTTCCACGGTAATGCAGATTTTGGTAATGAAGATAATGTTTGCAATCAGACAGGGGAGGTGTTTTCAGATGAGTTCTTGAAGGATTATAGTGCTCAAAGAAAAGCTAGTAAAAATGTTGAAAAGAGTCATTATGGGGATTTCAATCGAGCCCTTGGGATCCAGAGAGTTAATTCCGGAGTTTCAGATGTTGCTGACTCGCCTTGGATGTACCAAACAGCATCAGATGTTTCATTACCTGTAAAATTGAAGCTTCTATGCAGTTTTGGGGGAAGGATCTTACCGCGGTCTGGTGATGGGAAGCTTAGCTACATTGGAGGCGAGACTCGGATAATATCGACGTATAAGCATGTAGGTTTGAATGAGTTGATGCAAAAGACATTTGCTATATGCAACCATCCTCATACAATCAAGTACCAATTACCAGGAGAAGATCTTGATGCACTAATCTCCGTTCGCTCGGATGAAGATCTTCTTCATATGATTGAAGAGTATCAAGAAGCTGAAGAGAAGGCTGGTTCCAAGAGGATAAGAGTGTTTCTTGTGTCTTTAACTGAGAACAAGAACATAAACCAAAACACAGATATTGAACATTATCAATATCTTTCAGCTCTTAATGGTTTTGTGGATGTGAGTCCTCAAAAGAGTTTAAGTGGGAAAAGTCAAGCAACAACACAATTTGGAACTGCTTCAGATTATAGCCCTCCTTTAAGTCATAGAGACTCTCCTACTTCTAGTCATTACATGCATGGGATTCAGATACCATATGACCTCCCATCTCCTTCATCAGCACACAAGAGATCCAATACCGACACTTCTTACTTCGTTAATCCATATGGAGTCTATGATAATAACTTCCCGTTCATGGTTGCTCCAAACTTTCCACAGCAGAATCCTTTCTTGTTTGAGACGAACCATCCTGAGAGGAACTTCCACAGGAGCCCCGGTGGGAATGTTTTTCCTCATCCTCAAACCGGTCCAGCCTATACTGGGTCTGGGAAACTTATGCTAAAAAACGTTGTTTCTGATCCACAGTTGCATGATAAGAGCCAAATAGACAACCGGTTTGAAGCAGTCACAAAACCTCCATGGCAAATGGTGAGAGAGAAGTCACCTTCTTTAGCTATGTCTTTTGGTTCAGAGATATGGGAAGAGAGTGACTTCTCATTCAAGAATCCACAACTAGTAAACAACGAGACTCAACTCACCACAGAAGTTAACAAATGGATGAACCATGAGGATCCTAGCTCCTTTGATCTTGCTTCAAAACAACTTGGAGTTAGTGAATCTAGTAACTCCTTCAGTCAAAGTTACCATAGAGTTGTCAGGATTGCTTCAATCGGTTCACAAGACTCAGGAAGTTCTGTGTTCTCTTTATCCACCAATACCAACGAGAATCTTGCTGATTGTTTGGTTAGAAAAGAAAATCTTGATGTACTCCCATGTACACAGATATCATCTAATGATCTTTACAGAAAGAATCTGCTCGGTGAAAGGGTCCTAGTTGAGGATGTTACAAACGATACTACTATTGTTCCTCATGTACATATTAAAACAGATGATAATAACTACTATACAAGAGAAGGAGAGAATACAAGTGTTTGTTCCGAATCTAGAGTAGAGGTAACTTTGCTTTTTCTTTTTTTTTAGTAGATTTTCTCTGTGTGGCTGTGATGCTATCTTTTATTATACAGGAAAAATATGGTAAAGGAAACATTACTGATGATGCAGTGGGAGAAGCTGGAATCTGTAACGTACAGGTAACAAAAAGTTTTCAGACAGTTGGTTTTGTTTTTAAGTGTTGTTCATCATTGACTTTGGTCTTTGTAAGTTCAGATTATAAAGAATACAGATCTTGAGGACTTACATGAGCTAGGATCTGGAACATTTGGAACTGTTTATTATGGGAAGTGGAGAGGGACCGATGTTGCTATCAAGAGGATAAAGAATAGCTGCTTCTCTGGTCGATCATCAGAGCAAGAACGACAGGTTTTTACTTACTTAACTCAGCTTTACATCATATGTCTCCTCCATTAGCTTCACACTGGTGTTTTAATTTGTACAGACGAAAGATTTCTGGAGAGAAGCTAGGATCTTGGCGAATCTCCACCATCCAAATGTGGTGGCCTTTTATGGGGTTGTACCAAAAGGACCTGGTGAAAGTATGGCGACTGTGACTGAGTTTATGGTTAATGGATCTTTGAGACATGCCTTGCACAGAAAAGATAGGTACATCCTAATCTTAGTCTTCTTCTTCTTCTTCTGAGTTAATACTGATGAAAGTAATCCCACAGGTCGCTTGATAGGCGCAAGAAGCTGATGATAACGCTAGATGCTGCATTTGGCATGGAGTATTTACATTTGAAGAACATAGTTCATTTTGACCTAAAATGCGATAACTTGCTTGTTAACTTGAGAGATACGCAACGACCAATATGCAAGGTAACAAACCCCGTTTCCAAAATCTGTTAACTTGAGAGATTCTAGGCCAACACGAGTAAATTTCCCTGACCCAAAACCACAACATATAACATTACTTTCTTTCCGTTCCAAGCTTTACCTATAGCTAGCTAACACACTTGGTAAGTTCCCCAGCTTACATATTTGGATTATGCAGGTTGGTGACTTTGGATTGTCAAGAATAAAACGGAACACGCTGGTCTCTGGTGGAGTTAGAGGAACACTTCCATGGATGGCACCTGAGCTGTTAAATGGAAGCAGCAACCGCGTCTCTGAGAAGGTACACCACAATCATTTTTTTCAGGATCAACCAACCAATAACAACGAAAAGCTTAGTTTAAATTAGCTACCATTTTTGCAGGTAGATGTTTTCTCATTTGGTATCGCCATGTGGGAGATATTAACAGGCCAAGAGCCTTACGCAGATATGCACTGCGGCGCCATAATAGGTCTATCTATGCTTCTCTTATTTTCTTATTAGTCTTACAGAAGCAAATGCAGTTTCTACCATGTTCTGTCTTTTGATGCTTGTTGTGTTGATAAAAAGGTGGGATTGTGAACAATACGTTGAGACCATCGGTGCCGGAGAAATGTGATCAGATGTGGAGAGAGTTGATGGAGCAATGCTGGTCGTTTGATCCGGCGATACGACCATCGTTCACGGAGATTATTGATCGGCTCCGGCTAATGTCAGCTGCCTTGCAACCCAAGCGACGAACCCAAACCACCAGCCGATGAAGTAAAAAGAGTACAAATTATTGTAAAGCTACAAGATTAAAGGATGAATATTGTAAATTAGTAGTAATATTTATAGATATATACACACGTGGCAGCTTTTGTCGGAGTAATGTCGTTGTATCCATGATATAAACGTTGAATGCATGAAGACCTTTTGTGTAAGAACAGAAAAAAATGTGGCCGGTGACAACTTTTTTGTGTGTTGAATGCGTTTGCTTTAGCAAAACATTGAGACATTTGTCTATAGTATTGCTAAAAAAAAAAAGAATAGAAAGGTATAGCAAGCAATGAGGAGGAATGCAAGAGGGTTGTTTTTATTGTTAATGATAAATATGAGGCGTAAATGAAGTTAGCGGAAAAGGTTGGGGGTCAATGGTGTAAATAAAAAAAGGGTATGATCCGGAAGATGGGAATGAATACACGGCACGTACTTCAAAGCTCAAAACGGGCGGGGTACACGTCACGCCTAATCTTATCTCATTGTCTCTTTCTCAGTTTATCATCAATCTTTTTTTCTTATTAGCCCACCGAACCATTTTTGCATATCAAAAACGTTACAAAACTCATAGATATCTGATAAATGTGAACATGTTAGAAGCAAAAACGTTACAAAACTCATAGATATCTGATAAATGTGAACATGTTAGAAGCGTCAAAGGCAGATACTGTTTGATTTTGATAAACGTGATAGGATAAGAACTTGTATCCAAATTGGATTATTGGTCACATTATGGAAATAAATAATTTTTTGCCAACAAAGCAAATAAATATATATAAACAAAAAAGATTTTGATTTCTTATTTATTTTGGATTATGTTATTACAGCCAAGTGCGGTGAACTATCTTCCTTATAAATTGATCAAAACCGAAGAGGTCCCCCAGAAGTCTAGTTTCGTGTACAACAAATCCTTTGGTCAGGATGGAGAAAGCAATCGAGAGACAAAGAGTTCTTCTTGAACATCTCCGTCCTTCTTCTTCTTCCTCTCACAGCTTTGAAGGCTCTCTCTCTGTAAGCTCTTCCCTATCTCGATCAATCGCTGTCTCTAGGCTCCGTACTGTTCTCGATCTGGATTTATTTTAACTGAATTTTAGATTTTGATTTTCGATATGAGCTCAAAAAAATATTGAGAACGAATTGATGACTGTGATTTTGTGTTTGGTTCTTGTTTTCACCATTTTTCATTGATCTCTTAAAAAGTGAAAAGCTTATATCGTTTCGAATCCAAATGACCAGGCTTCAGCTTGCTTGGCTGGGGACAGTGCTGCGTATCAGAGGACCTCTCTCTATGGAGATGATGTAGTCATTGTTGCGTAAGTCCCATCTCTTTTGTCAACAACTTTTGAAGACTTTTTGTCTCAGATATTATAAACTGACGCGTTTTTTTAATCTATTGCAGGGCACATAGGACTGCACTATGCAAGTCGAAACGTGGCAATTTCAAGGATACTTATCCGGATGATCTTCTTGCACCTGTTTTGAGGGTATGTCTCTGTTCTCTTGTTGGTTTTTATATTTTCTTTACTACTTCTTGTGTTTATATGGTGTTGTCTTCTTGGTGCAGGCATTAATAGAGAAGACGAATCTGAACCCAAGTGATGTTGGTGACATTGTTGTCGGTACTGTTCTGGCACCGGGATCTCAGAGGGCCAGTGAGTGCAGGATGTCTGCTTTCTACGCCGGTTTCCCTGGTATGTTTCTTTTCAATTCTGAGATGCTAATATGCGTGTTTTATATGATGAATGCTCATGCTGTTATGTGATTTAACAGAAACCGTTCCCGTTAGAACCGTGAATAGACAATGCTCTTCTGGGCTTCAGGCTGTTGCTGATGTAGCCGCCGCCATCAAAGCTGGATTTTATGATATTGGTAAGAGGATAGCCGTCTTTGATTACATTAATTTGATGTGAAGATCTTAGTGATGATGATGTCGGATGCAGGTATTGGGGCTGGATTGGAGTCCATGACTACTAATCCAATGGCATGGGAAGGGTCAGTCAACCCAGCGGTATTGTCGCTTAATTCTCTCTTTTCTGGATTATTTAACTGGCTTTGTGAAGCTTTTAGCGCATTATATAATGTATTGTGTTATTGCAGGTGAAGAAGTTTGAGCAAGCACAGAACTGTCTTCTCCCTATGGGTGTTACTTCAGAAAATGTGGCACAACGCTTTGGTGTCTCAAGGCAGGAACAAGATCAAGCTGCTGTAAGGCCACTGGACTTGATAAACCCATAAATTCGATATCCCGATGCTAAGCTGTTGAATTATATTGTTAGGTTGACTCGCACAGAAAGGCAGCTGCTGCAACTGCTGCTGGTAAGTTCAAGGATGAGATCGTTCCGGTTAAAACCAAGGTATCTTCCAGATCCTCCATACATTAACTGTTAACGTTTAAGACTCTTCTTGTTACAATAACTTCTGTTTTCTGTTCCAGCTTGTTGACCCAAAGACAGGAGATGAGAAACCCATTACAGTTTCTGTGGATGATGGGATCCGACCAAGCACAACCCTTGCTACTCTTGGGAAGCTGAAGCCAGTGTTTAAAAAAGATGGAACCACAACAGCTGGTACTTTTCCATAATCGACTGTTTCATTGTAGAGACTACAGTTCCTATTATCACAATTTTGAATCCATTACTTCGTTTTTTCTCTCTCAAACAGGAAACTCCAGCCAAGTTAGTGATGGTGCTGGAGCGGTTCTCCTCATGAGGAGGAGTGTTGCTACGCAGAAAGGACTTCCCGTTCTTGGTGTGTTCAGGTGGGTGATAGTTTTTGATAAAGCTATAACAGTACAATCTGCAGATACTTGTGATGTCCATTTGCACATATATGCTAGTTTCAAGAGAACATTCATAATTCTTTATGTATTTCCCTAAGTAGCACACTATTGGACAACTTTCAGGACATTTGCTGCAGTTGGTGTTGACCCAGCAATCATGGGTGTCGGTCCAGCAGTTGCTATTCCTGCTGCAGTTAAGGCTGCTGGTTTAGAACTCGATGACATTGACTTGTTTGAGATCAACGAGGTAAATAAGCAAACACTTCCAGGATATTCTTACCACATCGTTTCGCCAAACCTTCTGATGATAACCACCATTGGTTTGAATCTTTGTGTATTCAGGCATTTGCATCTCAGTTTGTTTATTGCCGTAACAAGTTGGGACTCGACGCAGAGAAAATCAATGTCAACGGAGGCGCAATGGCCATAGGACATCCTTTGGGTGCTACAGGTATATAAGAACAGAGCTATGAAATCACAGTTTTTATTTCAATTCACCAAACCAAAAGAAACTTGGTTACTGAGCTCCTCTAAACTCTCAACCAAACCATTGAAACAATCTGCCGAGACATCCTTATAACTGTGCCTTCACTAGCTGCGCTCTAACCAACTCATAACTGCTTTAATCTGCTACATTCAGTCATAGACCAATCTTAGCTAATGATTTTTTAAAACTCTAACAGGAGCACGTTGCGTTGCTACTTTGCTGCACGAGATGAAACGCCGAGGAAAAGACTGTCGATTTGGGGTAGTTTCAATGTGCATTGGTATGCTTCTCTCTCTTCTCTCAAAATATCACTCATACAATCTCTGAGTTGGTGTCTGAAAATGTTATTGTTGTTTGGTTGAATCTGGCAGGGACGGGGATGGGTGCAGCGGCTGTGTTTGAGAGAGGAGATGGAGTTGATGAGCTCCGCAACGCAAGGAAAGTTGAATCGCATGGCCTTTTGTCCAAGGACGCTCGCTAGAAAATATTATGATGTACTCAATCACCGAGAAAACACACCTTTTCCCAGTTTTATTATTTACTTGTGTTTGAATAAAGCAGCTCAGCGAATGTTTGCCGGAGTCTTTTTTATATTCTTCTTGACATGGTCATGTGTTTAGTAGTATATTTTTATTTACGTGAATGATTCCTTTTATAATATTGTTCTTCTCGAATTTCTGTTGCTTCTAGATATTATAGAAGTTTCAGCTCGCAGCAACTTCTTAGAATATTCAACTATGTTGTACAAAACTTACAGGAGATGAAAATAAGACAATATGTCATTGAATATCAAATGGGGTGGTGGCGCAGTTGGCTAGCGCGTAGGTCTCATAGCTATTGAGTGATCCTGAGGTCGAGAGTTCGAGCCTCTCTCACCCCATCTTTTTTGTCCTTTCTTTTTTCCATTTTTAAGAGATCTTGTCAAAAGTTTTTTGCAAATCTTTGGAGTCCAATAAGACAAAACAAGCTGTATCTGAAAACTGTTGTCCTTTGTTTCTAGGAATCGAATCTTGCTACCCTTCTGGTTGCACTAACGAGTAGTGTTAGCTGGTCCATTCCTCTCGACAAAGCAACTGCAATCATACATTTTTGTTGTTTGTTTTCGTTTTTAAGCAACTGCAATCACCCCATCTCTTCTTCTTTTTTGTCCTTTCTTTTTTCCCATTTTCAATCAGATCTCTTAGAAACACAAAGAGTTATAAGAACAACTTTTCTTATTTAGCTTTAGAAACTACTCAAAACTAAAGCTCTCAATATGTTTCACTTAGATCATATGGAACACCTCTCCATTAGACCTATATTTATATGAAAGACAATTCCCTTTAACATGTGGGATATGGAAACACACAAACCTAACCTAAATAGAAACTTCCTTTTCCTATTCCTAGGTTTCCTTATTGTGTTTATCTTAACATATTAAACATCTAATAATATGTTAAGTTTCCACAAGCTTGGAATTATCCAACATTCACCCCCTTAATTCCAACTTGAATTAGGGAGATCAATTTCTTGAACTCCGATTAAGCTCCTCATTTGCTTGAACTCAATCATCAAGTAATCATCCTCCACCACACCATGGTGTGTGAATCCACCCATTGAATTCACATCTTTCTCAAGGTTAGACTGGATGCTCTCCTTGCTTCCGTACCGCTTCTTCTTAGAATCGGCCCAGTTCTTGTATAACCTTCTCATGACCTCTTCACTTAAGTTGCGATGAGTTTTGTGGCTGAAGCTCACTGCGATGATAACTCTGGTCATATCCGCCATCTTGCGTACATGAGCTCTGGGAAGGATGTCGGCCTTCTGCTCAACACCCAACTGATTTATCTCTGGTTCATCTTCATCCTTTGAGAACCTTGACTCCATTGGTACATGCGTTGTGTCACACGCTTCCACCTTTGTGTCACACACTCCTCCGTGAGTCGTGTTGCACACTCCTACGTGAGTCGTGTTACACACTTCCATCTTTGTGTCACACAGGATTCCTTGAGCATACCTCTCTTGCTTTATTCTGATTCCGTCTGCTCCTTGAATCACCTCTATGCCAAGGTAGTACGTTAGCTTACCTAGATCTGACATCTCGAACTTCTTAGACATCTCCTCCTTGAATTGCCTAATCACCTTAAGCGAAGTTCCTGTCACAAATAGATCATCAACGTAGATGGCTATGATCAAGACGTCTCCTCCTTGAGTCTTGCAGTACACTGATGGTTCCTTCGTGCACTTCTCAAATCTCATCTCCTTGAGAACCTGATCGAGTTTTACACTCCATGCTCTGGGTGCCTGGCGTAACACATGCAACGTCTTGTGTAACACACAAACTCGATCATCTTCTCCTTTCTTCTCAGAACCAGTCGGTCTATCTTCAAGCTCCCATATCTTGTTTCTTGTGATAGACTCCAACTCGTCTTCCATAGCTTCAACCCAATCTTCTTCACAAGATAGGTTGAACTCATCTGAGGCAATCTCTCCTCCTCTATCGGTGCATCCTAGATTGAGCACATCTGAGGCAACCTCTCCTCCTCTATCGGTGCAACCTAGATTGAACATAGCTGAGGCAACCTCTCCTCCTCTATCGGTGTGAGATCTTTTGAACCGATAGAATGCCTCACGATTATCTGCTGGTGTTGGTGGTGTGATACATCCACACAAATTTCCAAGCAATAATCTCACTGGCTTTGATGTACAAATCATGGCCTTAGTCAGGAATGTGTCTCTGGCTTGCTTCCCTGCGAGACATGTGTCACACACGCCTTCTTTGTGTGTTACACTCGGGAATGAGTGTCTCGTTTGCTTCTCTGCGAGACATGTGTCACACACGCCTTCTTCGTGTGTTACACTCTGCATTCCTACGACCATCTCCTTCCTTACCATGTTGTTCATCACTCCATAGCATATATGTCCTTGTCGAGCATGCCACCTCCATGTAGCATCTTCGTCCCTGACATGTAAACATTCCGGGTAGCTTATCTCCATAGGGGTCTTGTAGAGACGGTTTGGAGATCTTGTCACACGAACTAGCAACCTTCCATGCGAATCTGTGAGCGTTAAGTAGACATCTTTCATGTTAACCTCACATCCGTTCTCTGTTGCTTGCCCAAGACTTAATATATTGTGCTTCAGATCAGGTATGTAGTATATGTCCTTGAGTGCCTTCTTCTCTCCAGTCTTGCACACAAATGTAACCACACCCTTTCCTACAATGTCAACACACGATCCATCACCAAACTTCACCTTCCCTTTGGTGTTGAGATTCAAACTCGAAAAGAACTCCTTGTTCCCTGTCATGTGATTGCTCGCTCCATTATCCAAATACCAGACACTTGCATCGCCTTTGTTGATATCAAGATTCTTCGGAATCACCTTATCTTCGTTCAAAAACACCACCTCGTGTACATAGAGTGCATCGGCCTCTTCTGTCTCGTTTAGGTTGGTTTCTTGATCCTTCTCTGACTTCTCGGGACAGACAGTTGCGTAGTGACCAGGCTTGTCACATCTCCAACATATCAGCTTTGAGCGATTCTTTTCCGAGTTGTTATCTTCGGTGTGTGACGCACGGTTTTGGTTGTGTGACCTACCTCGACCTCTGCCTCTACCGTTCCTTCCTCTTCCTCTACCACGAGAATTCTCATAGCCCCTCTGACTATGCTCTTCATTGTTCGAAAACATTAGCTTCCCTTGGTCTTCTTTCTGAGTTTCTTCTCCTACACGCTCCTCGTACGCCTTAAGCCTTCCAACTATGTCTTCAAACCCCGTCGAGTTGAGATCTAGGACTTGCTCAAGTGATGCTACGATCTGGATATACTTGTGTCTTGGAAGACCCTTCAAGAACTTCTTGACCATCTTGGATTCTTCTATGTTTTCCCCCAAAGAGGTTGCTTTGGATGATAGGCCCGATATCTTCCCCGCGAAGTCATCGACCGTATCTGAATCATCCATCTTCAACCTGTCAAACTCCGCCATCAACGTCTGAAGTCTCGCCTCCCTTACACGATCAGCTCCTAGGTGTCGCGACTTGATGGCGTTCCAGATCTCTTTTGATGCGGTTTGTTCTCCCACCTGGAGAATCAATGTTTCGGGAACAGATTGAAACAAAAGAGCTATCGCAACATCGTTCTTCTTTTGATCATCTGAACCGGGTTCGATTGTGTCCCACACTTCATGAACACGTAGTAGAACCTTCATCCTCATCGACCAAACTGTGTAGTTTGTCGATGACAACATCGGACATTGGATGGATGTAGATCCAAAGTCCTTCGTGCGTGGAGCCCTAGTCACGTCAGCCATCTTGCCGTCGCGATCTCTTGTTCACAAGCACCAGGATCTTAAGCTACAACTTAAGCTTAGATCGAGTCTCCAACCTGAGGCTCTGATACCAATTCAGATCTCTTAGAAACACAAAGAGTTATAAGAACAACTTTTCTTATTTAGCTTTAGAAACTACTCAAAACTAAAGCTCTCAATATGTTTCACTTAGATCATATGGAACACCTCTCCATTAGACCTATATTTATATGAAAGACAATTCCCTTTAACATGTGGGATATGGAAAACACAAACCTAACCTAAATAGAAACTTCCTTTTCCTATTCCTAGGTTTCCTTATTGTGTTTATCTTAACATATTAAACATCTAATAATATGTTAAGTTTCCACAAGCTTGGAATTATCCAACATTCAATAGATCTTGTCAAAAGTTTTTTGCATATTTTTGGAGTCAATTAAGACAGAACAAGCTGTATCTGAAAAAATGTTGTCCTTTGTTTCTAGGAATCGAATCTTGCTGCCTTCTGATGCACTAACCGAGTAGTGTTCACTGGTCCATTCCTCTCGACAAAGCAACTGCAATCATACATTTTTGTTGTTTGTTTTCGTTTCGGGTCATCAATCTCTTTCCGATCCTGTCCTAAAAAGAAACATATATGGTGTATATGCACTTCCTCTCTTTTTTTTTGTGCGTGCAGAAATCCAGGCATTCTAATAACTTAATATGTTGACAAAAACTTTAATAAACTTGCAAGTATAAATCAGGAATATACCTGAATTATATAGGAACAGACATGGGTGCATGTAGGGTGACTAAAAACATTTAAAACTTCTCATAAACCTTGTAAACACCAAAGTTTTTCCATTTAAGTTACTCGAATATATATGTACCCAAAGCTAAACTTATTACCAAACCCCAAAGATAAAATCTTGGAGTTATACATGATTCAATGATCAAACTTAATTAAAATCCAATTCAACTAATTTCGCTGGGAAATACGTTGAAAGTTGAATACCAAACATCACCAGCTTTTATTAGGCACACTATTCAAATATATAAAATTTATGAATTTCCTATTTAGTCCTTCATGTCAAAGTTTTTTAATTTTCACAAGTTGACCAAATAGTTTTGCTCTTTAGTCCTTCCTTCAATCTAAGGGTTCATTTCTCATCTCTCTCTCTACTTCAATTCCATTTCTTTTCACCGTCTCTCTCTCTCTTTCTCATTTTAGTCTCTACGCGTTTCAGCGTTAAGTCTATTTTCTAGATCTCTTCTACCTTCAAACAAAACTCTCTGATCAGTCAATAAAAACCCATCGAAACAGCGTCGTTTTCTTTTACCCAACAGAGAGAGAGAGAACACACACAAAAAAAAAATGGCGCAGCAACAACAATCGTTGATCTACAGTTTCGTGGCTCGAGGGACGGTGATCCTCGTGGAGTTCACCGATTTCAAAGGCAACTTCACATCCATCGCTGCACAGTGCCTCCAGAAGCTTCCTTCCTCCAACAACAAGTTCACCTACAACTGCGATGGCCACACCTTCAATTACTTGGTTGAAAATGGATTCAGTAAGTCACGAATATTGCTCGATCTGGTGTTTTTTTTATGATGGGCATAGCTTGTTTAGCTTTGATTGATGTTAGATCCAATCTTTGGATCTTTGATTGAAAGAACAAGACTTGTTCTGGATCTGTGGTTCTGCGTGTTCTCTACTGTTTGCTTTGGCTTTAAAGTTTTGACCTTTATGGGTTTTTTTGTTCTAATGGTTGTGTTCTTATTAAAGTGTTCAACTTTATTGTAAGAGATGTATTGGTTGATCTACTCTTGTTTTGTCTTTGATATGGATTTAAAGGTTTAATCTTTTTCTTTTTTTTTGTGCAGCTTATTGTGTTGTTGCAGTTGATTCTGCTGGGAGGCAGATTCCTATGGCTTTCTTGGAGCGTGTTAAGGAGGATTTCAACAAGAGATATGGTGGTGGAAAGGCAGCAACTGCTCAAGCGAACAGCTTGAATAAGGAGTTCGGGTACTTTATATTGTTCTCTTTTGATTGCTATTGAACAAAGTTTATAATTTTTCATTGTTTGACTTCTTTTTGGGTGCTATGAAGGTCGAAACTGAAAGAGCACATGCAGTACTGTATGGATCATCCTGATGAGATTAGCAAGCTTGCTAAGGTGAAAGCTCAAGTTTCTGAAGTTAAAGGTGTCATGATGGAAAACATTGAGAAGGTTTGATCCTCACCCTTTTGCTTTCCCTGCTGTATAAGTTTTATGTTTCTAACCTATTGTTTAACCGTTTATACTCTTTTTCTCTTGCAGGTTCTTGACCGTGGTGAAAAAATTGAACTTTTGGTGGACAAAACCGAAAACCTTCGCTCACAGGTGAGTTAGTTCTCTTAAGCAAATGGTTCCACTTCCATACACACAAACTTGCTTTGAGTTGCGGTCTCTCTCTCTCTCTCTCTATCTATCTCTCTTACTGTTTTTGTCTTGAACTCAAAAACTGTGTAACAGGCGCAAGACTTCAGAACACAAGGAACACAAATGAGAAGAAAGATGTGGTTTCAGAACATGAAGATAAAGCTCATTGTTCTTGCAATCATCATCGCCTTGATCCTCATCATCGTCCTCTCAGTCTGCGGTGGCTTCAACTGTGGCAAATAAGTCTGGGAACATTTCTGATTCCCGAGAACATCCTCATTCAGTTTGTTGTGCTTTTTTTTTGTGGTTTAAAAATTTCTCATGCTATGTTTCTTCTCTGCTTAGATTTGTACTTGTTGAAATTGGTTTTGTATAGGTCATATATATAATGTATGAAACTGATTCTTGCGAACCATTCACTTGGACCTGATTTGAACGCTTGTGTTTGCTTTCGTCTTTTTATTTTGTGTGACTTCTGTTAATTTTTATAATCGTATAGCATAGTCTAAACGGCTGTCATGAACTTAACTCTATTTGGTCTGACCGGTTCATCTCATGTTCTTGTCCTAGTGAAACCTCCAGTCGATTACGTTGTTGTTTTGTCGGAAAATCTCAGTCTCTGTCGCTTCTAGAGTAAAATGCAGGTCTCCACTCTCCAATTTGAGCTCTAGTGTCTATAACCTCTAAAATTTACTTGTTTGTTTGGTTTATTTAGGGATCTATTGTAATGCCTTCATTCAAATAGCTTTACACATACATAACTACAGAAAGAGAGAGTTAGAGAGAGAGGTAAAGCTTAAAAACAGGAGATATCAGAGTATATAGATTTTCAGTTATCTTAGAATAGAAAAAAGAATCTATCAACCGTTGGAGATTAGAATTTCTGCTAAATCAGGTTGTGTCAAAAAGAAAAATGAGCTCAGGAAACCAAAGGAGCCAAATCAGAACATTCCATTATTCTAATGGCTTCAAGTCCACCCAAAAATACCTTAAATTCACAACAACCCTCTTCCTCAACCCTCCCTCCTCAAGCCGTCAAGTTTGGTCGCCGGACGTCCAGTGGCCGCACCGTTAGCCTCTCTCGAGACTATGACATGGACGTCCCTGGCGATTACTCCTCCGGCCAAAATGATTACATCGACTACACCGTCCTCATGCCTCCTACACCTGACAACCAACCTGCCGGCTCTTCCTCCTCTGCCGCCTCCACGTCACAGTCAAAACCTGACGCAAACCGCGGCTCCAAGATGGGGAATAAGATGGAGAGGAGGTTATCAGTGATGAAATCTAATAACAAATCAATGTTGTTGAGGAGCCAGACGGGAGACTTTGATCATAACAGATGGTTGTTTGAATCTAAGGGAAAATATGGAATAGGAAACGCTTTTTGGCCAGATGATATTGATAATGGTGAAGGTGGTGTTAGCATGTCAGATTTTTTAGACAAACCATGGAAGCCTCTCACAAGAAAAGTTAAAATCCCTGCCAAAGTTCTTAGTCCCTACAGGTTTTTAAATTTTCTTGTTCTTTAAATCTTGGTCCTAAGATTTTAGAAACTATAGACAGTTTAATACGAATTTTTTTTTTTTAAATAAACAATTTTGAGGATTTATGTTAATGTAAATTATTTTTAAAAAATTTGGAGGCAAAAGACTGATGTTTCACTCGGCTATGTTGATACTCCTTTGTTTCAGGTTACTAATTGTGCTTCGTCTTGTGATACTCTTCTTCTTCCTATGGTGGCGTGTTACAAATCCTAATGAAGATGCAATGTGGCTATGGGGACTATCTATAGTGTGTGAGATTTGGTTCGCCTTCTCTTGGATTCTTGACATTCTTCCAAAGCTAAACCCTATAAACAGAGCAACTGATCTAGCTACCTTGCATGACAAGTTTGAGCAGCCTTCTCCATCAAACCCTACAGGTCGCTCTGATCTTCCTGGTGTTGATGTGTTTGTCTCCACGGCTGACCCGGAAAAGGAACCGCCTCTAGTCACAGCCAATACCCTTCTATCCATCCTCGCCGTGGATTATCCAATAGAGAAGCTTTCAGCCTACATTTCAGACGATGGTGGTGCAATTCTCACCTTTGAAGCCATGGCTGAAGCTGTTCGATTCGCCGAGGTTTCATCCACACTCTCTCTTCTTCTTCTGCGTCTTGGAAAGTCTAATAGATTATTTGATATGGCCTTTGCATTTTCTTTTTGCAGTATTGGGTGCCGTTTTGTAGAAAACATGACATAGAGCCGAGGAACCCTGATAGTTACTTCAGCATCAAGAAAGATCCAACCAAAAACAAGAAGAAGCCAGATTTTGTCAAAGATCGTCGCTGGATCAAGCGTGAGTATGATGAATTCAAGGTCAGGATCAATGGTCTTCCAGAACAAATCAAGAAAAGAGCTGAGCAGTTCAACTTGAGAGAAGAGCTCAAGGAAAAACGCATTGCAAAAGAGAAAAATGGCGGTGTATTGCCGCCGGACGGTGTTGAGGTTGTAAAAGCAACGTGGATGGCTGATGGTACACATTGGCCAGGAACGTGGTTTGAACCTAAACCTGATCATTCAAAAGGAGACCACGCCGGAATCCTACAGGTACCAACCATTAACGTCAGTCATCAGTTTGTATTAAACCAAGAAACTTTACAAAAACTTGAATCCTATTTGTAGATCATGAGCAAAGTGCCTGAGCTTGAACCGGTGATGGGCGGACCGAATGAAGGAGCGCTGGATTTCACAGGGATCGATACCCGAGTACCAATGTTTGCGTATGTATCGCGTGAGAAACGTCCAGGTTTTGACCATAACAAGAAAGCTGGTGCCATGAATGGTATGGTTAGAGCTTCAGCCATATTGTCCAATGGCGCATTTATCCTTAATCTAGACTGTGATCACTATGTTTACAACTCCAAAGCTATCAAAGAAGGAATGTGTTTCATGATGGACCGAGGTGGTGATAGAATATGTTACATTCAGTTTCCACAAAGGTTTGAAGGAATTGACCCATCAGATCGATATGCAAATCACAATACTGTCTTTTTCGACGGTGAGTTATTGAACTAAAACATAAATTTAATGCTTGTATCACAAGCCAACCATATTTTGGGGGTTCTGAAACAGGTAACATGAGAGCATTAGATGGGTTACAAGGTCCGGTCTACGTCGGAACAGGGTGTATGTTCCGGAGGTATGCTCTTTATGGATTCAACCCACCTCGAGCCAACGAGTACAACGGCGTGTTTGGTCAGGAAAAGGCCCCGGCTATGCATGTCAGGACTCAGTCCCAAGCGTCCCAAATATCCGAAACATCTGATTTAGAGTCGGATACACAGCCTCTTACCGATGATCCGGATCTTGGTCTTCCCAAAAAGTTTGGTAACTCGACCATCTTCACAGACACTATTCCAGTCGCAGAGTACCAAGGACGGCCTCTAGCAGATCACATGTCAGTTCAAAACGGAAGACCGCCCGGTGCGTTGCTCCTCCCACGACCTCCCCTTGATGCTCCAACCGTAGCTGAAGCCATCGCTGTCATTTCTTGCTGGTAAGGTTAACTTACTGTGTCAGTAAATGGGGAAAAATAATAATAATGCAAGTAGTATGATCCTGTTAAATAACCATTTTTAAGTTTTTGTTACAAAATAGTTTTCAATAAAAAAATGATCAAAATAGTCATTTCTATTTTGAAATTTTTTATTTTAAAATTTTGAAATTTTATCTTCAATTATTTTTTTTTGATTATTTTCTTCGTTGAGGACTATTTTTATAAAAATAAACTAAAAAATGTTATCCTAAAAAATTTCTCACGTAAATATGCTATAATAACATTGCTTATTATCCAAGACTCAAGAAGCAAATAGGATGGTTTAATTTGATTCTCATTAAACAACTACATTGTACAAAACAATTTTTTTTCTTTTAAATTAATTTAACATTCATTCAAAAATATACTAATAATAATAATAATATTCATTTGTTCTTAAGTCTTTTTATTAACTTTTCAAAATCTTTTCGGGTTTTACAATCTTGGTCCGGAAGATACACATCTTACTATCCAATATATTTCTAATAAGGGTTTTGAATTTGGCTTTTTTCAGGTACGAAGACAATACAGAATGGGGAGATAGAATAGGATGGATCTACGGGTCGGTCACCGAAGACGTGGTCACTGGCTACCGTATGCATAACCGCGGTTGGCGGTCCGTTTACTGCATCACACAACGTGACGCTTTCCGCGGAACAGCTCCCATAAATCTCACCGACCGTCTCCACCAAGTCCTACGTTGGGCCACCGGCTCCGTAGAAATCTTCTTCTCCAAGAACAACGCCATGTTCGCCACCAGAAGGCTCAAGTTTCTCCAGCGAGTCGCTTACCTCAACGTCGGTATCTACCCTTTCACCTCAATCTTCTTGGTCGTCTACTGCTTCCTCCCGGCTCTCTGCCTCTTCTCCGGGAAATTCATCGTCCAGAGCCTCGACATTCACTTCCTCTCCTACCTCCTCTGCATCAGCCTTACATTAATTCTAATCTCCCTCCTCGAGGTCAAATGGTCAGGGATCGGACTAGAAGAGTGGTGGAGAAACGAACAGTTTTGGCTCATCGGTGGCTCGAGCGCTCATCTCGCAGCAGTCTTCCAAGGTCTGCTCAAAGTACTAGCGGGAATCGAAATCTCATTCACTCTGACGTCGAAAGCTTCGGGAGAAGACGAGGACGACGCGTTTGCGGATCTTTACGTTGTGAAGTGGACGGGGCTGTTCATCATGCCGCTCACGATCATTGTGGTGAACCTCGTTGCGATTGTGATCGGTGCTTCGAGGACGATTTACAGTGTGATTCCGCAGTGGAACAAGTTGTTCGGAGGGATATTCTTTAGCATGTGGGTGTTGACGCATATGTATCCGTTTTGTAAAGGGTTGATGGGTCGGAGAGGGAAGGTTCCAACGATTGTTTATGTTTGGTCAGGGCTTGTTTCGATTACTGTCTCGCTGTTGTGGATCACGATTAGTCCTCCGGATGACGTTTCAGGCGGTGGAGGATTCTCGGTGTAATTTGGATCAGAGTGTGTAATACAGTACTGAGGTTTTTGAGTTTGTGTTTTTTTTTGTAACAGTAAAATTTGGTTTGTGTAAATTTTATGTTGAAAAGACCAACTCTGCTTTAGTTCTTGTAAGCTTTTGATTCTTACTGACACACAAAAAAAAAAAACTAGATATATTATGGAAAAGGAAACAGAACAAAGCATTGGGAAAACATACAAAGAAAAAGTATCCCAAGGAACTGCACCATTACAAGACCAGTAACGGATTGACATGCGTTGCAAAACCTACAATTAAATGATCCTAACGGGTTCTGCATTTATACGGACCAGTTATCTTGACAAGCCACTCCGGCTTGTATGAAGCAATGACTTGTGCTATTGACAATCCAAGCAACATTCCAGTCACATACCCTATTACCACTGCTTTCCAGTTCAATACTTCTTCCTCTTCTTCTTTTTCTTGCTCTGGCTGTTGTTGTATTGGTGGTGCGTTAGTACCGAAACAACTTTGTTCCAGAGGAAGACCACAGAGACCTGAATTCCCTTCAAAGGAGGATTTAGCTTGACCAGTGATCTGTGTTCCTTGTGGTATTTCACCCTTGAGTTGGTTACGAGCAACACTTATGTACGCCAGATACGAGAGTCTCTCCAGTCCTTTAGGAATAGTCCCTGAGAGTTGATTACCCGATAGATCTAGTGACTCAAGCTCTGAAACATTTGACAAAGACAAAGGAATATGTCCCGTGAAGGCGTTGTTGGATAAGTTGAGTGCAATCAGTGTCTTCAAAAGACCAATAGATTCAGGAATCTGTCCTTCAAGTCTGTTTCCAGAAAAATCGATGGTGGCATATGAAGTGAGGACCTTCCCTTGCTCCATGAATAGACCTTTGTATTGAAGATCTATGGTATCTTCATAGTTGTAGTCAGGAATGCTGTTGTCTCCCATATACAAACCCCCATCTTCATTCATCTGAAGTGATGATGCTTTCCAGTTCACAAAGTAATTTGGAGGCAAGCTTCCTGTAAAGTTGTTATACGATACTTCAAGTATGCGCAGCTCGGGAAACGCGAAAATACCTTGACCAGAAGGAGATAGAGGACCGTAGAATCTGTTTGAACGGAGGGTAAGAGCTTGCAAATAAGGCAAAGCCTTGAGCCAGAAAGGAAATGTGTCTTTGATTTTGTTGTTGTCCACACTTAGAAACTTTAGAGAGGTGCAGTTGAGAAGAGACCTCGGAAGCTTCCCACTTAGTTGATTGAAACCAACATCAAGTGTCCGAAGCAAGGCACCATCAAAACACATGTCTGGAAGACTTCCCTCCAAGTTGTTCTTCCGGAGATTCACAACAATGAGAGAGGTTTGAAAATTACTCAGACATGGAGGAATTGAACCGGTGAAGTTGTTGTAGGAGAGATCAAGAAGAGCAAGCATGGTTTGGTTGCAGATTGCAAGAGGTATACTTCCAGTGAAACTATTGTTCCATGCCGATAAGACGGTGAGAGAGTGTGGTGGATTAGGAAATGGTCCTTTGAAATGGTTTAACGCCAAATCTAATATCTTCACTGGTGAATTCTGTAAAACATCCCCGGAACCTTCAAACCCTGTGAAAGAGTTATTAACAAGACTCACAATGCTCAAACGAGGAAGGTTCCAAAACCACTCAGGAACCTTCCCCTTGATTTTATTGTGGGAAATGTCTATACGCTCCAAGTTGTGAAGGCCTTTTAAGAAGCTTGGGAACTGACTGATGCCGCAGCTGGGAAAAAACAGTACTTCCAAGCTCAATGGGAGGTCTGAATTTAAACTGGAACTAGTTGGTGATACACTATTACCGGAAAGATCAAGGAGTAGTAAAGAACGGAGAGAGGAGAAAAGGTTTAAGTCAATTGGGTAGTTTATGTAATTTAGGAAAGAAAGGTCAAGCTGCTGAAGGTTGATGAGCTTTGAGATAGGCTCTAGGGTACCAGTGAGCTCGCTATGTTGAAGGAACAGAAACTTTAGCCGACTTAGGTTACCAAAAGAGGAAGGAAGTGGACCATGGAGGCCATTGTTGGAAAGAGACAAGAACTCCAATCTGTTGAGATTACCAAATTCAGAAGGAATTGAAGAGGAAACTAAGTTGTTGTCAGCGAGATTAAGGTAAATAAGGTTATGAAACTCGAATAGGCTACTGCTAGGATTCAGAGTTCCAGAAAAGTGGTTAGAGGAAAGGTCTAAAAAGGAGAGTTTACTCAGATTCCGAACAAGATCGAAACTACCCGTGAGCTCGTTATTGGAAAGGTCTAAATAGGAAAGCTGGCTCAAGTTACTAAATGAGGAAGGAACCTGACCTATAAAGCCATTTGAGGAAAGATACAGCACCTCTAATCTGCTAAGATTGCTGAATCCAGAAGGGAGTGCAGAAGACGTGAAGTTGTTGCCAGACAGATCGAGGCGACGAAGATGATGCAGATCGAAAAGGCTACTGTTGGGTTTGAGAATTCCAGTTAAGCAGCCACTTGGGAGTTTTAGCTTCGTGACAACACCGGTCGTGTTATCGCACATGACCCCGTGAAAGTAGTCGCTGTTGTTGCAACCGCGGGATTCAAACTCATTCTTGAACTCCACGAGAGCTCGGATCTGGTCGGGACGACAAGCAGGACGTCCGACAACAAGAGCATTTATCATAGAGATGCTTGATGCAAAGACACAACACAGTACGAAGAGAAAATGCAAACGTAAACATGACATGGCCATCATGAAAACTTTCACAAGGAACAATGTTTTCTTTACGATGAGTCAATTATATACTACTTGTCCAGCGAAGACTTTGCAGCTGATAACAAGTCTTGGTAGTGGAGATTGAAGACAAATATGTTTAAGAGCCAACCAAGTCAAAGAAGTAAAGTTTTCAACGTTTACACCTTACGTTGCATACGGAAGCTTGCAACGTAACAAGTCTTGGTAGTGGGGACGTCCGCTTCCCGCAAACCGGAATCGGAATCTCGTAGAATCTTATAGAATCTCGCTTCTAAAACGCTTCTAAAATATTTTCTTTAAAAATACGTTGGAAGCTTACGATTTTATTCTTAAAAAAAACATATTGTCTTATATCAATAAAAATATAAAATTATAATTTTTAATTAATATAAAATCCAAATTCTAATAGTATTGAATAGAGAGAATAGAAATATACCAAAATTAAAATTAATACTATAAATTATCTTTATGCATTGAGGTTTTTATTAAAGATAAATCATATATTCAAATAAATTATGTCAGTTAGTTATAAAATATCAAAACTATTATAAATGAATAAATGCTTTATTATAAATTTGAATCATATAATTTTAGTTCTAGATTTTTTTTTAAAATCTTATATATATATATATATATATATATATATATATAT
This sequence comes from Brassica napus, assembly GCF_020379485.1. NCBI lineage: Eukaryota > Viridiplantae > Streptophyta > Magnoliopsida > Brassicales > Brassicaceae > Brassica > Brassica napus. The sequence goes on from NC_063438.1 coordinate 6,219,334, forward strand.
ATATATGTGTGTGTGTGTGTGTGTGTGTGGATACGCCTTCAACTCGTATCTGCTTCCTAATTTTTTTTTAAATCTCGTTTATGCGCTTCCATACGCTTTCGCTTCCACGTACCCGTTTCCGTTTCCATGTAATATAGGTTTACACGCAATAGCGTAACACTGAGAGAAATGGCATTAGTTAGGCTGGGTATTTTATCCGTTAAATTTGATTCGATTTGTTATTCGTTTCGATTCGATCCGAAAATTCTGGATATCCTTAAACTTTCGAAGCAAAAGCAAATACTAAAAATCAATATATGTTAAAATCGAAGAAAATCATAAATATTAAAATTTTGTACAACGAATATCCGCTCCGAACCGGCAATATATAAATACATGCATATTTTGATTATATTTAAAGATTTAAATGTATAAGTTTATATAATTATTATTCTAATATATGATTTGAAAAAATCTATTCACATTAGTACTTATATAAAAGTATTGTATAAAACAGAACAGAAAAAAATTATGACAAATATAACTTTTTTTAAAGTTTTGTGTTTTATAATTATTAACTAAGTTTAAAATTTACAAAATATCTAGTAGTTTCACTACTTCTTTAATTTTTGTTTTATATATCACGAAAAAAAATTAAAAAAAAATTGTATCGAATTTTTAAGAGTATTTGTATTGATCAAAGCGGATAGGATATTCGTAAGTATTCGTAAATATCCGCAAATATCTATTTATTTTACAGATATCCGTTTTTCTGGATATCTGTATTTTTCCGAAGCAAAGCAAATAAAAAAATTAGATATCCATAACATACAAAGCAAATCACAAATACCTTAAAAATCTGGATATCCGATCTGTGCTCAGTCATAGCATTAGTGGGATAATGGATTGGACAAGACTTGGTCAAAATTCTCAAAGTGAGTCGTTTACTCCCTTTTTAATAGTGCCTTACAAAGATAATAAAGTGACATTGATTTTTATTTGATTGTAGAAAACTCAGAAAAGAGTCTTTTGGAATTTCACACATTCTTTTTTAGTGGAAACGTTTTTAGTTCTCTATTGAATTCTCGAGCAATTTGGTTGTCCCCTGCTCTCATGACCCCAAGTAAAAGTTAAAATAAAATACCAATAGAAGATTTTGATAACGATATGAAGTTTTTTTTTTTTTGAATTATACAGAGGTATCCTGGCTCCACAGAAGTAATCCAGACTAATTATGTAATCCAGACTAGTCACGTGTCGGTCCTCTGTCCCTAGTGATGCCGAAATGTTAATTCCCCACTGACCGGGATTCGAACCCAGATCGATACGATATGAAGTTTACGTATAATAGTTGAACTGATTTAAATAATACCCTTTAAATAATTATTTGTTAGAGTTTAGGCTTTTCTATATATATAAACTAGAAATGGATGCAAATTGTATGGTTATGTGAATACTGAGAAAATTCATCTCAAGTTAGTTTAAAAATCAGAGAAAAACCAAAGCAGTATATAACAAACCGTCTAGTCCATCATCAGCCAAACGAGGGGTTCCTTTTAAGAGAACAAAGGCTACATAAACCAGTAAGACCACTTCTTACGTACATATGACTATCTTTGTTACTCTTATAATTAAAGCTGTCCCATCTTGAATCCATAGACATAAACAATGTACCTGGATCTACTTCCTTGTGCTTATTTGGACCAACTATCTTGATAAACCACTTCGTCTGTTACAAGTTATTTCTCAGAACTCTGTAACTATGTCACTTAGAACCAAAAGGATATATTTATATTGAATGATCAAGTGTTTACAAAGAAGTACTCTCAAGACTCTCTCTCTTCATGAACATGATGATCAAACAATTGATAACTACTACTCTCGTCCTCTACTCTATAAATAAGGTTTCGCACAAACGCTCCACCCGTACCAAGCATCCCATGTGCTTTGGTCCCCTTTCCTATTTGGCAAATTGGACAGCAGTGCAACACGCACAGCTTGTGACAAAACACCCCACGTGATATTGTCACACATCCAAAGCATCACCCTTTTATTCTTCTTCAGCAAGTAAACTCCTAATAGTAAAGCATCCACGTAACCCTCCAAATGGGCTTAGTTAACGGACGTCGAGGCCTTCTTACGCTGATAAGTATAGATAATGGGAGGATGAGTGGCCCCATAAGTATCATCGTCCTATATGAAGCAATAACGTGAGCTAATAACAATCCAAACAACAATCCAGGTCCATACCCTATGAGTCTATGACCACTGCTTTCCAGTTTAGCACACCCTCCTCTTCTTCTTTTTCGTCTTCTTCTGTTGGTTGTCGTGTTGGTGGCGTAAAGCATAGGAATATGACTCGAGCTGGTTTCATGTCTCGAGCTGAACATTTTCCAAAAACATAGGAATATGACCAGTGAATGCGTTGTTTGATAAGTTAAGTGCAATCAGTGTCTTCAAGAGGCCTATAGACTCAGGAATCTGTCCTTCAAGTCTGTTTCCAGAAACATAGGAATATGACCAGTGAATGCGTTGTTTTATTTTTTTAAACCAGTCTTATTGGTATACATGATTCATTTGGTGTGTCTCAACAGGAGAGATATATAGAAATAAAATATTACAATGGAAAGCTTAGTTATTCTCCTCCGCAGCATACAGAGCCTTAATCTCCTCTACATCGTCATAGCTACCAAGAAATATGGGAGAACGCTCATGGATCTTTTTCGGGACAAGGTCCAGTGCCTGCATCACGCATTTTCATATGACCCTCCGGTTAACTGAAATCAACAAAACAATGAAAGGTAAGGGTCAGAGGATATTAATTTACCCTTTTCTTGCCAGTGAAGGCCTGACCTCCAGCTTGCTCCATCAAGAACGCCATTGGGAAGACTTCATACAGGACACTGACACCAAAACACGACAGCACAAGTTTCGCGAATTTATCAAATCAAAATGCAAATCAGTGATTATATATATTTAGTAATTATCCTAAGCTACCGCAATTTCCCATTGGGGCTTTTCTTGTCAGCCGGGTACAGGAAGATTCCTCCATAAAGCAGAGTGCGATGAACATCGGCTACCATACTGGTAATTAAGACAATGAAATTAAGCATCAGGCTTAGCCTTTGAAACTGAAAAGGTTCCCCATTATATATTATACCTTCCGACATATCTCAGTGACTTTGCGGGAGAACCATCTTTGGGATATTTGCATCTCTCTACATATTTTGTGGTTGGACCATCCCAGTTCTGAGCATTTCCTTCATTCACTGAGTATATGTTTCCCTTCTTTGGAATCTGTTCCACAAGAAGAAGTAATGAATCTTGAGAAAGAGAAAGAATATGTTTATTAATTGGTTCCCCGTTACCTTAATGTCTGGGTGAGTTAATATGAACTCTCCTAGAGATGGGTCCAGGGTAAATCCGTGGACACCTGTTCCAGTGCTCAACACAAGCTGAGACAACCAAGTTAATAAACGAACAGATACTGATATTTCTGTTTTTGTGAATTGCCATTTTCAGTACCATGCAGGAGCTTCCGTACATACAGTAACCCGCTGCAACCATTTCATTCCCAGGTTTCAGAACATCTTTAGTAGTCGGCTCATCACTGTGTTCCATTGTGTAAATTCCAAAGATCTACTTACACATGGAAGACCCGTAAATAAAAAATAAATTACAAACTTTCACATCAGATACTCTCTGGAAAAACTTGGGTGAAAGAGGGTAACATACTGTTCCAATGGAGACACCACAGTCAATGTTTGAGGATCCATCAAGTGGATCAAAAACAACACAGTACCTATGGAACAGTAGGACTGTGTTTACCACTAACATACATTTTCATCCCCAAACTGACAAGAGATCATCAATTGAGAACTTACTTTCCACGCTTGGATGACTCCACAAACGTAGCTTCCTCATCTTCTTCCGAGACAAGAACAGACTGCAGCCACAAGGTTTCAAACATGTCTGACCCTTCTCAAGTTCATAGAAAAGGTATGTTTTAACTTACAGTTCTGCCGCTGCTAACCAAAGCTTTGATAAAAACATCGTTAGAGAGGACATCCAGTTTCTTTTGCTCTTCACCCTATTATACACAGAGACAAAAAAAAAATGGTATTAAATCTCATGCACACAACTTAAAAAAAAAGTTAAAAAATAAATAAATAAAAACAAGAAGAAAGCTTTAAACTAGACAAAAGACATAATGAACATGCAGGTGTTCAAAAAAAAGAAAGACATAATTAACATGCCTGGATATTTGTGTCCCCTGCAAGTCCAATAAGCTTGGCCAAACCAGCCTGCACACCCAAAAAAAAAATTTATGATTGAGACAACTAAAAAGGATTCCAGAAACAGAACTAAAAGCTTTTAACCCAAAGCGACAGTTTCAAGATTCAAAATGTTACCTTGTTGACGGCACTGCAGACGAATTTGCATCCCAAAACGATGTTGCTGAGCAAAATGGTGAAATCCCCACGAGACTCTGGATACTTTGATTGCTCATTCAGCACGAATCTCGTGATGGTCATCAAATCCGTACGGTAAGCATCTGCTTCGTGATCCATCTTTGTTTCGTTATGAAGCTTCTAAGGCAGGAGAACTTTTTAATCAGATGTTTAGAAGATATTATATATTTCACAAACAAAAAAAAGATAATATATATAACCTGCATTCATTTTAAAAGACCTATTAATTTCGGTGTTACACATTTCAAGGAAGATAAAGACGCGACCGTTGATAAAATCGAATGAACAACCAAGATCGGTTGACACGTGACAGTGACAGGTTTGGCCGTCGGGATAACGATAACGAACCAACTTCGTCCTCATACGTTTTTACCGAATCGCCTGATCGTCTCACCGTCACGATGAGAATCGAAGATTCGCTTATTCTTTTTTCATTTCTTTTATATATCTGTAATGATAAAGTTGACCACCATTCTCCCAGTTCTGACTTCTCATTTCGGTTTCAAAACAAAATTGTATATTGCACATCAGATTTTGACACCAAGTGTTATTTTCAATTTATATGCATCTCTATTATTAAAAGAGAAGTACCATTTAAAATTACCCCTTAGTTTTCAAACTTAATTACATTTGAATGCCACTGAAGTAATAAATTTAACTACCTATTTTTAAGCTTGTCTTTTTCAGTTTTATTAATGTGTTTTCCATATTCAAATATAAACTTAACATCAATAAATTAACTTCTAAAGATGATTACGTAAAAGTAAACTAAAAATTCGAAACAGAATCACATTTAACCGAAAACGTAGGAGGACATCACATTAAATACAAACCTATAATCGAATATCTCCTCTTCAATATCATATCTTTTTGATTACAACCAATTCATTTTCTTGCAGAGAAAGAAACAATCAATTCTAGATTTATAAAAAATCTAAATATATAACTATCTCACTGGTTTCCCATTATTTGCGAACGATATGGAGAAATTTTGGGAACAAATTATATTCTTCCATAAAATCACAAGATTTTGTCTTCCGCCCCACTTAAAGTATATTCCATTGATTAGGGCTTCACATTTACATTATATATACATAACCTTGCATAAGTGTTCAATAACCTAAACCACTACTAAACTAATATTTTGATCGTTGCTTATAGTTTATCATGTCAGAGAACAAGAGTCTTACTTTGATAAACGGATTGAGGCCTTTTAAAAGTAAATGGCGTCTACAAGTGAAAGTTATTCGCTCATGGAAACAAACCCCTCCCTATGCCGATGAAACACTAGAATTCGTGTTAGCTGATCAGACTGTAAGTTCTACTTAAACCTATATTTAGATGATCCGTTTAAGCTTTAAGTTTCTAATCATTTAAATTTGTTTACAGGGTGTTAAAATCCATGCAACATGTCCGCGAGCACACATGTTTCGGACCCAACGTAACCTTCCGTTGGGAGAGTGGCGTGTGATTGAAAACTTTAAGATATCCGGAGTGGGTAAAGGAAAATATCGACCAACAAGTCATCAATATAAGATGACTATCACCAGTGAAACGGTTTTCACCGGATCCGACCACCAAGATGATAACCCTTTCTTGACTTTAGCCAATTACGAAAACATTTTAAACGGAAAGGAAAATTCAAACGTTCTCATTGGTATATTTATTTGTTCTGTTTTATTTTATATTATACGAGCTTCTTATAATATATTTTTCATCTCACACTTTACTCTGTTTAATGAAACTTAGACATACTTGGCCATCCCTATGACGTGGGTGCAGTCCAAATCGTTCAAGTGAACCATGAGGACCGAAAGCGAATTCAGTTTCGTATGAGAGACATCAGGTAAGATGTATAATGATTATAATTTGTATTGGTCATAGTTTAACAATTTTATAAGTGTATAATATAAATTTATCATTTCATACGTAGCGGTAACAATTTGGCATGTTGTCTTTGGGGATCCTATGCTGAGCAAATCGAAAACAGTGTCCAAGAATTGGATCCGTCAAACACTGTTTGGTTGTTAAGATTTGCCAAAATCGGCGAGTTTCTAGGTAACGATTATTTAAAAGCTATTTTAAAAAAATCTCCTAATATGCTCCAATTGTTACCTATGTTAGGTGAAATTCAAATTACCAATGCATTTGATGCATCGTTGTTGGACCTGAACCCAACAATGGCTGAGGCTGTCGATTTCAAAAGAAGGTAACATTTTCTCAATTAATATTTTTATTTACTATTTTTATAATAGAGATTGTGGTTAGCTATAAAATAAATACTTATATCATTTTCAGGATAGAAGAAAATTCTATTGCTCTTCCTATTACTGACAAGAAGCATGACAAAAGAGAAATCATACCACATGCCGATGATTGGGATGATGTTGGGATTTCAATGATCTCCGAAATCTCTGAAATCTCTGAGGTTGGTATATGCCGATTGTTTGCTGCATATGCTATGATTGATATAAACTTAAATACATCTCTATTATAATTTAAACAGATTATAAATTGTCATGCTATTGTTTTTTTATAATGTAGCTCGACCAGACCAAGATCGTATGTTCAGTTAAGGCGATCGATACAGACTGGGCTTGGTACTATTTTGGATGTACCAGATGCAAACATGGTGTTACAAGGCTCTCCGGAAAGGGTAGTAAAAGTGACAAACCCTTATTCCGTTGCCCAGGGAAGTGTCGTGCCAATGTTTCCAATGTTGAACCAAGGTATATTTTTCAATCTTTTTAACTAGAGTCTCGCCAAATTAAGTTTTTAGTCTGTAACCTAATTTATCTATAATATTCCAGATTCAAACTCCATTTGATTGTTGAGGATGATACTGGAACATGTAAGCTTCTGTTGCTTAATTCTGTTGCTAAATCCATCGTTGGGTCAGAAGCTGTTGATCTATGGGATGGTTCTTATGAGGAGGCAAGTAAAACTTTTTCTAATAGTTTATTTCCCATATTAGAAATAATTTCTGCTTTTATATTTTTAACTTATCACTGATATAAAAAAATTTAAAGATTGAAGATCCAGAGATATTACCACAACCTATTCGAGATTTAGTTGGAAAATCTTTCTGTTTTGGAATAACTACTTCATCAGATGGAGCAGATATCTTCAAGGTTACACAGGTCTGGTCAGGTGATATCATTGAGAAAATTGAATCTCAATCCGAGCCGCTGACTCAGATTGAAGGTGGTTCATCCTGTTTGTCATCTGGAGGGGTAATATAAATTGATACTCTGAATGCTTTTGTTATCGAATATAATCTTTGATTTACTAAGTATTTTGTGTGTTTTTCAAATGTAATAGGTTTTGTTGATCAAAGAAAACACTGAACCATCATCGGATTGTTCAACTCCTCTCTCTAAAAGAAAAGAAAATGATGCAGATCTACCAGACCTGACTTCTACTTCAAAGAAGATTTGCCTAAACCAAATCAAGCTGGAGAAGACTAAGACGGATTAGAGTGATTTGTTCAGCATATCTGCATCGTTTCCTTGCATGTTTTGTTCAATTATTGAATTTGCTTTTGTTTTGAATTTTAGCTGGCTTTGGTTTTTAAACAGGAATTGGTTATGTTTTGATTTTAGTTATTGAACTATTTCGTTTTATTTTCTCACATCGTTTGAAATTATCAATAACATAAAAGAAAAACCAAAACAGATGTATAAGGGCAAATTTTATGTTATCTTTCTAAACAAACAAACTAGCATACAAAATCCAGTACGATAGTAAATCATGTTTATTTATAACTAAGATCTTAAGAATACAAGTGCATCTTACATAATGTAAACCAAACATTCTATAATTTTCCATATATACATGTTGCGATGACATGTTACTAAAGTACAAACAATATACATAATGACTTTAATATATAGTACCTCATTCACGAATTGGAATATTAATCACACATGTTTCATATTTCCAATTATATGATACACATTATCTCTAAGAATTAAATGTTTCCAAATAACAGCTATTACCAAATATTGGCAATTGGCTATTAATTTATTCATTTACCATATCGATATATTCTTCAGAACTGTATCCTTTAATGTAGGTTCGTTGTTAACGCACAATTACACAAAGTTAAAGGAAATATCACGATGAAGAAACACTTTCAACTCTTTTGACAAATTGTGACACTCAGAACATTGAAACTAGCTTCAAATCACAATGAAAAGAAAACGGGGGGATGGTTATGGAAATGATAATGAGAACGTGACTCCTAATGCGCACAAGATTCAAACGGCTAATCGGATTAGGGAAAACAGGAATGATAATCGCACTACTAACTTATCAAGTGCTTCTGTTCCTGTGAGATCGATTTTTAGGAGGGTTCTTCATGAGATTGGTTCCTCACCAGGTTCAATATCCTCATTCAATCAAGCGTATCAACAGACAACCATGTCACCACAAACACCAAACCATATACCAGTTCGTCTATTTGGTAAGACAAATGTTTTATAAACTAATATAACACGTATACTCCCTATATTGATGACATTCTTAAAAGAAAGTTCCTTATTTTTTCAATGTTAGGTGTTGATTTGATGTCCAATCGAAACACTAATACACCAATGAGCAGGAGTTGTCTGACATCTTTACATTGTGAGTTGAAAGGAATTGAAGAATTAAAACTAAAATCACTTTGCGGTAGATCAACATTGATTAATCATAGGGCCTTTGAATTATTTCAGTTATGCCAAACTCAAGTCTTACGTCAGCTCAGACCACACATTCAAAGAGACACAAAGACACGCCAATTTCTGTGTTGAATGACATAACCAATATTTCGCATTCTCTAGCTAATACAGAACATGGTTCATCATCAGGAAAGTCTCTTAATCCTACACAAGATAAGGCAACCGTTGAAGGTAATTGGAAGCTATCTGTTACTAAGGAAACTCTTTCTTATATTTTAATTTAATTCAACACAATTATTTATTAGTTCTGTACCAATGATTTCAAATATCTTGTAGGAATCTGTGATGGAGAAGATGAACTTGATTTTGACTGTAGTTCTCAAGAAAGTACAGACTCTGAAAATATGGGTCTTGATACTGATGGATTCGATCTAGATTCTCATGCTACACCGGCAACAGACCCTTACCGACCAGAACCGTTTTGTATGGAAAAAATTTTGAAACGATGCCAACAAGCGAAATCAAAGTCAACCACGACATTTGCTAAAAGGAAGGAAGAAGGTAGTCTGAAAGATAATATTTTGAACAAGCTAAATTTAAAGTATAAGTTTCTCTGATTATACAAGAATATATAATTGTTTTAATTAATGTGTAAGTTTACAACATATAGGATATCTTGATGAAGGTGATCCTAAACACAAATGTTGTCATTGTGGTGCTATTATGTGGTATGGAGAACGCCTAAACAAGCGTAAGAATACTACGAAGCCTCAATTTGCCCTATGTTGCTTGCAAGGTCAAGTTAAACTACCATTACTAAGGGAACCACCGATTGTTTTGAAGAGGCTGATGGAAGGAGATGATAAATTAAGTAAGCATTTCCAGAAAAATATGAGACCTTACAACATGGTGTTCTCCTTTACTTCACTTGGAGGAAAAGTTGAAAGATCAGTCCAAAAGGGTGTAGGACCTTCTATGTTTCAACTACAAGGTGAAAACTATCACCTGATGGGAAGCTTACAACCTAACGAGGGAAAAGATGCCAAGTTCGGCCAACTATATATAGTTGATACTGAAAATGAAGTTAATAATAGAGCAAACTGCTTGAGGTATATTCAATTAATTTTTCGTGTGCTTTGCATAAGTTTGTATCTTCTTATTTTTTTTGGGTATTCTAACATTTGCTCTATTAATTACAGCTCAGGGAAAGGGACTTTCAAAACTCAGAAGAAAGATAAGCTGAAACCAGAAATTATTGACCTTTTGATCAAGATGCTAGATGAGGTCAATCCTTATGTAAAGCAGTTCAGATCAGCTAAAGATCGTTTTCAGACTGATCCAGAAGAGGCATTTCATATGAGGATTGTTAGCGAGCGTTCAAAAGATGGAAGGACATATAATACTCCCACTGCATCAGAAGTTGCTGCGCTAATACCTGGAGATTTTAATCTTGATATGGCTAACAGAGATATTGTCCTTGAGCAAAAAACAGGAAAGCTAAAGAGGATAAGCGAAATTCATGCCTCATATCTTGCACTTCAGTATCCTCTATTGTTTACATATGGAGAAGATGGATTCAGGTTGGGTATTAAGAAAGGTGTTACAGTAGCTTCGAAGAAGCTTAAGAAGCCTAATATCAGCATGAGACAGTTCTTTGCTTTCCGACTGCATGAACGTGATAATGAATCACACAGTCTTTTACATGGTAGGCGACTTTTTCAGCAATTCCTGGTCGATGCCTACACTACTATTGAGTCTAATCGTCTACGCTATCTTAAGTTCAATCAGTCTACTTTAAGATCAGATAGTTATGATTCAATAAAAGAATCTGAACATGCTGGAAAGAGTGATTTGCATGACCAAGGCACGGAGTTCACATTGCCGGCATCTTTCACTGGAAGTCCTAGGTATATGAAGAACAATTACTTGGATGCTATGACCATATGCAAGCATTTTGGATTTCCAGATCTCTTCATCACTTTTACTTGCAATCCTAAATGGCCTGAGATCACAAGGTTTGTTAAGCAGAGGAAGCTAAATGTTGAGGACAGGCCAGACATAGTTTGTAGGATCTTCAAAATTAAACTTGATTCATTAATGCAAGATCTAACAAAGAAAAACCTTCTTGGCAAGACAGTGGCGTGTAAGTTGTTTTTGACCCATGATTATTTTGAAGATTAATCATGTTCTAAGTTAATCTTTTCTTTTGTTATTTTTGTTTCAGCTATGTATACTATCGAGTTCCAGAAACGAGGCCTACCACACGCCCATATCCTCCTGTTCTTGCATCCTACAAGCAAGCTTCCCAACACAGACGATATAGACAAGCTCATATCTGCAGAAATTCCTAATAAGGAAGAAGAACCAGAACTCTACGAAGTGATTAAAGATATGATGATTCATGGACCATGTGGAGCTGCTAATAAGAATTCCCCATGCATGGAAAATGGATTGTGCTCAAAGTTATACCCTAAATCATTTTCTGAGAAGACAACCATTAATAAAGAAGGATTTCCGATATATAGGAGAAGGGAGCAATCTGATTGTTTTGTCGAGAAACATGGGGTCAAATGTGATAATCGATTTGTCATTCCTTACAACAGGAGACTATCTCTTCGCTATCGAGCTCACATTAATGTGGAATGGTGCAACCAAGCTGGTTCTATTAAGTACTTATTTAAGTACATCAACAAAGGACAAGATCGTGTTACAGTGGCTGTTGAGCCTCCTGCTCATATTGTTGACAGTATGTTGGCAAATGGCGATTTGAACATACAAGGAAATGTTCAACCAGACGTGGAAGGAAATGTGAAAGATAGCAGCGTCGAGAAGAAGAAAAATGAAATAAAAGATTTTTTCGATTGCAGGTACATCATTATGCTTTTTTATTTTACAAAATTTGTGGCTTGCTTCACTGCTTAATAATGTAGTTAATTTTTTTTCTTCTAGATATGTTTCGGCTTGTGAAGGATCATGGAGAATCTTCAAATTTCCTATTCACTATCGGTCTGTATCAGTGGAGAAGCTTAGTTTCCATCTACCCGGAAAACAGCAAATTTTCTTCAAAGGAAAAGATAAAATGGAAGTTGTTGTCAGCCGTAAGCTCATTGAGAATACAATGTTCTTGGCATGGTTTGAGCTTAATAAAGTGGATCCTCTTGCGAGAACTCTTACATATGCCCAGATACCAAACTTCTTTACCTATGACAAGAAGCAGAAGAAGTGGAAAAGGAGAAAAAGAGGTTTCAGTATAGGAAGGATTAACTATGCTCCAAGGATCCAGGAAGATGCTTATTTTTTTGCGTGTGTTGCTGAACATTGTTAAAGGTCCTACAAGTTATGATGACATTAAAACTTATGAAGGAGTTCTTTATCCTGGATACAAGGAAGCATGTTCTGCTCGAGGGTTATTAGACGATGATCAAGAGTACATTGAAGATATTTTACGGAGAAGTTACTACTGCTCAGGAGGTGAATTGCGACAGATTTTTGTAATAATGCTGATCAATAAGAGTTTATCCAGTCCAGAAGTTGTATGGGAGAGTACATGGGAGCACCTTTCTGAAGATATTGAGTATAACCGAAGAATATTTTTCAATAGACCAGGTTAGCATGTAATGAATTGAAATATTTTTTTAATATATGTATCTACCTTTTTACATGTCGTCTAACCTCATTTTTGTCATTTTAGGACTATTGTTAAGTGACGAGGACAAAAAGAAATTTGCTCTACAAGAGATTGACAGTCTTTTGAGGCGTAATGGCACTTCTCTAGCTACATTTACTTCTATGCCAAAGCTGCCAAAGACAAGTAGACATGATTCGAATGTGTTGATACTAGATGAGCGCAACTATTCACGAGAAGAATTATTAGAAACTCTTGAAAGAGATATTCAGAAGATGACTACTGAGCAAAAGAAAATATATGATGAGATCCTTACTGCTGTGAATGAGGAGAAAGGTGGAATGTTTTTTGTTTATGGGTTTGGTGGAACAGGAAAAACATTTCTATGGAAATTACTTTCTGCAGCTATAAGATGTCGGGGAGATATAGTTTTGAATGTTGCATCAAGTGGAATTGCGTCATTGTTGTTGCAAGGAGGTAGGACTGCCCATTCAAGATTTGGAATTCCACTAAATCCTGATGAATTTTCGTCATGTACAATGTCTCCTGGATCGGATCAGGCAAATTTAGTGAAAGAGTCTTCACTCATCATATGGGATGAAGCACCAATGATGAGCAAGCATTGTTTTGAAGCTTTGGATCGTAGTTTGTCTGATATTATTGGAAAGGATAGCAATAACCCATTTGGTGGGAAGGTCGTGGTATTTGGAGGTGATTTTAGGCAAGTTCTCCCTGTTATAAATGGAGGAGGTAGAGCTGAAATTGTGTTGGCAGCACTGAATTCATCATACCTTTGGGAACACTGCAGAGTTCTACAACTGACAAAGAACATGCGATTGTTATCTGGTTCTTTAGCGCCAGAGGAGGCAGAGGATCTTAAAGAGTTTTCAGAGTGGATATTGAGTATTGGTGATGGTAAAGTTAATGAACCGAATGATGGGGAAGCAGAGATCGAAATTCCTTCTGAATTCTTGATTCTAGACTCAGCTGAACCTATTGAAGCAATCAGCAAAGCTGTCTATGGTGATATTCATTCATTACAAGTGAACCAAGATCCTAAGTTTTTTCAACAAAGAGCAATCCTGTGTCCAACTAATGAAGACGTCAATATGATTAACGAGTATATGTTGGATAAGCTTGAAGGTGAATTCCATTTTTTTTTCTTAATATTTCGGTGGACATTTTAAACTATAAACTAACTTTTGGACTCCAAAATTGCAGGTGAAGAAAAGATCTATCTAAGTGCAGATAGTATTGATCCTTCCGATACAAGTTCGGTAAATAATGAAGCATTGGGGCCTGATTTTCTGAATACAATTAAGGTTTCTGGTTTGCCAAACCATAGTCTGCGACTCAAGATCGGTTGTCCTGTTATGGTTCTACGAAACATTGATCCCACTGGAGGGTTAATGAATGGAACTAGACTTCAGATCACCGAACTTATGGATTTTATGATTGGCGCTAGGATAATAACTGGAGAAAAGGTTGGGAAAATTGTTTACATTCCGAGATTGTTGATTCAACCATCAGACACCAGGTTACCTTTTAAGATGCGCAGAAGACAATTGCCTCTAGCTGTGGCTTTTGCAATGACAATAAATAAAAGTCAAGGGCAATCACTATCCGAAGTTGGTCTCTTTCTACCAAGACCTGTGTTTTCACATGGACAGCTATACGTCGCAGTTTCCAGAGTCACATCAAAGAAAGGATTGAAAATTTTGATTGTAGACAAAGATGGTAAACCTCAGCGGAAAACAATGAATGTTGTTTTCAAAGAAGTTTTCAACAACCTATAAGTGAGAGGAGCCTGACGAGGTATGTAATTTAACTTACATCCACTAAGGCTATTTGTTTTCGACATTAACATACTAATATTTTGTAGGGAATCAAGTTCTATTTCGTGATGTAATCAGAGTATGCTGGCTACCGTGACATCTTAAAAAGGTTGAAGATTTTTAAGGTGCGGTGGAGTCATGACTCAGTGTCAAACTTTGAACGTGGATTCACATTTCATATTCTTGAATCTATGACTTTACTTTTCTTTCAGTTGTCTTTGGAATCGTGTGATGCTTTCTATATACTATCGCTTCTCATTTACTTTTATGCTAAGATTTTATGGGAATTTTTTTTTCTAAACAAATAAAACAGTCAATCAACTAATACGTCATAAAAAAACACACTTCAATCAACAATCATCAAATAAACTCCGGGTTCATCTCCTAACTACCAGTTTCAGTTCGAAGCCTAATTACTATTATTTTATTGAAGCTATTACAAAAATTTACTTACTTGGTTACGTATTGCATAATGTTATGTCTCCCCTCCAATGTCTTTCATGTGAATTAAGCTCTGCCTCTAAAGATTCAACTGCACAAACTACATGAGAATTGTATACATTAATAACTTCAAGTTGATATTAATCTAGAACCTAAACAGTTACTCAAGTTTTAGTCAAGTCAATAAAGCTATAGTGACAGACTTATCTATGGATTCCAAGGATTTGGTTGGACTTTACCTCATTTCCATCATTATACCTCCGTCTACTTTGGTTAACCAAGGAAATTAACAAAAAAACACATTAGTTAACAGTTGATAGTTTACAAATATTGAATATGAGAATCTCATTATTTGAATTCTAATGTTTCTTGCATTGTATAATAACTTATCTTGAATAATGGTCAGATGTATTATTGAGATCAGTCCCTTGCAGAATCACAAGTATTATTGACGTTTATGGCACTCCAATCTGACAAGGAGATCAATTCTGAAAAGCAAAAAATAAATGTTTGTTCTGCATATTTGTGTTTTTTTTAAATTCAGATTAATGTCAATAGAACACAACGAAAACGTGAGATGACTAACCTTTTAATTGGCTTATTACCTTCATATCAGTTTGTCAAAGAGATCCGAAAACTTCAAGTCAACATCCATGTAACTAATTTGAACCCTGTTTCAGCAACTGGATATAAAGTTTCAGTTGTAAAAAAGGCCCATGTTTTAACCGTACCTGATCACCTTGATCCTATCTTTTATATATGATTATAGATCGGCCAAATCAAAAGTTCGATCTGCACTTACAGTTTATATATAGAAGAATAAGATTTGATGAAAGTACCCAATCAGAGCTAAAACAGCGAAAGTCAAAAACCATGGAAATAGAAAAGTTGAATTAGGGCTACAGATATTCACCTTCCACTACCTATTTTGACGGCAGAAAAATGTCTTCAGATTGAGCATCAAAGACAAGCCTCAGATTGAACATCGAAGAAGATAAGATATTTTTTAATTTTTGACGACAGAACTTAAACAAAATAAACATAAAGACAATTTTTTTTTGGTTATCTTTCCCGGAAAAAAAACGGTTACCAAATGGGCTTCTTTTTTTTTTACAGCACATGGGTTTTTTAAATAAGGCCCCTTTTAACATAATTGGTTATGGACATTTAATTTTCATCTTTATCTCAAAACAAAAAAAAAATTTATTATTAATAAAACATCTAAAATTATTTACATAAATCAACTGTTTTTATATGTTACATTATTCATATAAGTTTAAAAAATCATTGTATTTTCTTTAAATATGCATTAATAATTTACAATCTTATATGCCATACGGAGCCATTATATAATTTCTTCATATTTTACATTCATAACCATTATTTTAATATATTGTATACAATTCCCTAATTACGTGTATATATTCAATTTGTTTATATGATATCGAATATTCGTCATAAATCAATCGTTTAACACCCACAAAAAAATAATTTACTTAGTGAATATAATATATTAAATATTACAAATACATTATTTAGTTAAATTAAATCATCAAAAACCGTAAATTCAAACCCGCGCTGGCGCGCGGGTCAGGATCTAGTATATATTTATTTTAGATCATTAGTGGTATAAATTTTTAATTTTAATCATATATATTTAAATGTTTATATAAATATTTCAAATACAATAATCTATAGTTTACATGTTGTAAATAATCAAATGTTTAAAACTGTCACATATATTTGCTACTTATTATTATATATTCATTTTATTGTATTTGCATTTAGTTATTAAAAAAAATATGTGCATGAAAAACATATTTAAAAATTATTTTGTATTTAATTTATCCTAAATTTTTACCCGCCTTTTATAACTGGATTTCCTTTTAGTAATATTTTTTAGATTTATTCATTTTATACAATATATTAATATATACAAAAGTCTAAGATATGTTAGTTTTTATGCTTGTTAAGCTGTTCCGTCATCATATCATATTTTAAAAATAAAGATTTTATATTTATAAAAATAAAATTTATATCATATTTAGTTTAATATAATAAGTTTATTTTAACGAGAATATATATCAATGTATAATAGTAGTTCATTGCTAAACGAAAGTAGTGAAGATATTTATATAAACTTTTTGAAAATTAAGATATTGTTAAAATATTTAGGTCGACATAATAATTTTCTTTTAATATGATTGATTGTTATTATATAATAGATAAAAATAAGACATAATATTTATTTTTCATTGTATAAATGATAACTGAATATTTTAATGTATAAGAATATTTGAACACTAATTATAAAATTAGTGAAAATATTTACATATAATTTCGAAAAGTAAGATCTTGTAACAGATTTTTTGAAACTTTTAATATATATATATGTGTGTGTGTGTGTGTGTTTATATTTTAAATGAAAATATATCAAAAGATATTATGATTAAAGTAGTTTAATGATTCTATATATTATTAATCTTATTATAATACATTTAATAAAAAAAATTTAGGATGGTCCAACTTAAAAATCACCCATGAAATGAAGTTGTGGTTTCTATTTTAATAAAATAGATATTATCTGTGAAATAAAATATGTATTTTAGGGAAAAAGACCAATTGCCATTCTATCAGTTTTGATACCAAATACAACCCAAGTAAAAATTATATGCTACATATAACACAAACTTAATCAAAATTTGAATTTTCTATTTGAACTTGATCCAATAAATCAAAATACTATTTTGAATTACAAATCCTTAGTTGACCATTAGAATAAGATAAAACGACGCGAAAAGTATATTTTCTTTTAGAAGAAAATGCAAACGTAAACATGATATGGCCATTATGAAAACTTTCAGAAGGAACAATGTTTTCTTTACGAATAGATACAGAGAAGATGAGTCTTGGTAGTGGGGATTGGCAAAAAGTATGTTTAAGAACCAACCAGATCAAAGAAGTATGTTTAAGAGCTAACCAGATCAACAAAGAAGTAAAGTTTTTAGCTAGCCCTCCGACTTTTGTCCGAACCAAACGGACCGAACCGAGCCGAACCGATCACCAAAAATATCCGAAAATAACTGAAAACCCGAACCAAATTTAACCGAAAAACCAGAAATATCCAAACTTAACCGAATTCAACCGAAAATATCTGATTCTTTTTGTAAAATTAGATCGGAATTAACCGAAAACCAAAAAAGGTTATTTTCGGAAATAATTTTGAAAACCGAAATTAACCGATAACCAAACCGAAATTTAATTCGGTTAATTTCGGAATAAATTTTAAAATTTTGGTTAACCGAAAACCGATGGTTCGGTTCGGTTCGGTTCGGTTTTGGAAAACCGAAGTAGCAGGGCTATTTTAACGGTTGCACTCAATAGTGTAACACTAACATAAATGGCATTAGAGAGATAATGGCACTTAATATTTATTTGATTGTAGAAAACTAAGAAAAGAGTCTTTTGGAATTTCACACATTCTTTTTGAGTGGAAACGTATGTCTTCTCTGTTGAGCCCAATTGAATTCTCGGGCAATTTTGGTTGTCCCCTGCTCTCATAAGGTTTTGATAGTAAAGACATAAACGTGAAGCAAACGATATGAAGTTTAGCATTAATAGTTGAACTGGTTAAGTAATTATTTGTTTGAGTTTAGGCTGTTCTATATATGTAAACAAGAATTGGATGCAGATTGTTTTGGTTCTATATTTACATTTTTAAAAAGGATCTCGTGAATGTCTATTTCGAGATTGAGTTCTTGAGACCTGTGTAATCTTATAGTACTCTCCGACTCTCTTTATTTTCACTTGATCTAGTTTTGTCTAAACAGGAAGCTGAAAGATGAAGTCGTCCCTTAAGATATATTCAGCTCGTATTAATTTAAGAATAAGATAATAACCAAAGCAGTATATCATAAACCTTTCAGACCACCATCAGCCAAAAGAGAGGTTCCTTTAAAGAGAACAAAGGCTACATAAACTAGTAAGACCACTTCTTACATAGTACTTTCTACACTCTTCTTATTATTAAAACTGTCCCATCTTGAATCCATAGACATAAACAATGTAACTGGATCTGTTTCCATGTGCTTATCCGGACCAACTATCTTGACGAACCACTTTGGCCTATATGAAGCAATAACGTGAGCTAATAACAATCCAAACAATAATCCAGGTCCATACCCTATGACCAAAGCTTTCCAGTTTAATAATCCTTCATCTTCTTCTTCGTCTTCTTCCTTTGGTTGTCGTGTTGGTGGCGCAAAGCAACTTTGCTCTAAAGGAAGACCACAAAGACCCACATTCCCTTCGAAGGAAGATTTAGGCTGCCCAGTAATTTGTGTTGCTTGTGGTATTACACCTTTGAGTTGGTTATGAGCCACACTTATGTACGCCAAAAAGGAAAGGCTCCCGAGTCCCCGAGGAATAGTCCCTGATAGTTGGTTTCTTGACAGGTCTAGTGACTCAAGCTCCGTAACATTTTCCAAAGACAGAGGAATATGTCCCGTGAAAGCGTTGTTTGATAAGTTAAGTGCAATCAATGTCTTCAAGAGGCCTATAGATTCAGGAATCTGTCCTTCAAGTCTGTTTCCAGAAAAGTCAATGGTGGCATATGAGGTAAGAACCTTCCCTTGCTCCATGAATAGACCTTTGTATTGAAGATCTATGGTATCTTCATAGATATAGCCAGGAATTTCGTTGTAGTCTCCCATATACAAACTCCCATCTTCAGTCATAACTTTCCAGTTCACAAAGTAATCTTGGGGCAAGCTTCCTGTAAATTTGTTATCTGCTATTTCAAGTATGCGTAGCTCCGGAAACTCTAGAGGACCTTGACCAGGAGGGGATATAGGACCGTAGAATCTGTTTGAGCGGAGAGTAAAGGCTTGCAAATTAGGCAAACCCTTGAGCCAGAAAGGAAACGTGTCTTTGATGTTGTTGTTGTCAACGCTTAGAAACTTTAGAGATGAACAATTCAGAAGAGACCTCGGAAGCTTCCCGGTTAGTTTATTGAAACCAACGTCAAGTGTGCGAAGCAAGGCACCATCGTAGCAATTGTCTGGAAGACTTCCTTCCAAGTTGTTCTTCCGGAGATTCACAACAATGAGAGAGTTTTGTAGATTACTCAGGCATCGAGGAATTGAACCGGAGAAGTTGTTGTAAGAGAGATCAAGAAGAGCAAGCTTGCTTTGGTTGCAGATTTCAAGAGGTATGCTCCCTGTGAAACTATTGTTCCATGCAGATAAGACAGTGAGAGAGTTTGGTGGATTAGGAAATGGTCCTTTAAAATGGTTTAAGGCCAAATCCAAAATCCTAACAGATGAATTCACTAAAACTTCGGTTGAACCTTCAAAACCTGTGAAAGAGTTATTAAGAAGAGTTACTGTGCTCAAACGAGGAAGGCTCCACAACCACTCTGGAACTTTCCCTAAGATTTTATTGTTGGAAATGTCTATATACTCTAAGTTGTGAAGGCTCTGTAAGAAGTTTGGAAACTCTCTGATGTTGCAGCCAGACAAACCTAACTTCTCTAGGCTCAGTGGGACATCTGAATCTGAACCTAAACTAGTTGATGATATACTATTACCGGAAAGAACAAGTTTCAACAAAGATTTGAGAGAGGAGAAGATTTTAATGTCAATTGGGTAGCTTATGTTTAGGAAAGAAATGTCAAGAAACTTGAGGGTTATAAGATTTGAGATAGGCTCTAGTATTTGCCCTTCGAAATGGTTATGGGAAAGTGACAAGTGCCTTAGTGAAGAAGAAGAGTTAAGAACTTCGATGGAGCCAGTGAGATAGTTTTCACTGAGATCAAGACGTGTCAAGAAAGGCAGAGCGAGAAGAGAAGAAGGAATGGCTCCAGAGAAGTGATTATAAGAAAGGTCTAAAATAGAAAGCTTGCTGAGGTTTTGGACAAGTTGGAAACTACCAGTGAGCTGGTTATGTGAGAGATCCAACTGGTTTAGCCATGTTAGCTTGCTAAATAAGGAAGGAACCTGACCTATGAAGCTATTAGAGGAAAGAGACAAAACCTCTAATCTGCTGAGGTTGCTGAACTCGGAAGGGAGTGAAGAGGAAGTGAAGTTGTTGTGAGAGAGATTTAGGTGACGGAGATGACGCAAATGGAAGAGGCTACTGTTTGGCTTGAGAACTCCAGTGAGGCAGCCACTTGGGAGTTGTAGCTCGGTGACGGCACCAGTGGCGTTGTCGCACTGAACTCCATTAAGGTAATCAGTTTGGTTGCAGTTTCTGGAATCAAACTCGTTCTTGAACTGCTTAAGTGCTTGAATCTGGTCGGGATGGCAACCGGAAAGTCCAACAACAAGAGTGAAGCTTGAAGTAAAGATGACAAAGAGTGAGATAAAACGCAAAAGCAGATGTAATCCGGACATGATGGTCGTCATGAAAACTTGTAAGAGGAATGTTATTCTTTAAAGAAAAGAGATGAAGAAGATTGGTATAAATAAAGATACAAGGTCATGCATTGTACAAAATATCTTCCCAAGAAGTTAGAGATAAGTGAAGTATCTGTCTCTGTCTCCATGAGAGAGCCATCAATAATTGATATTTGTAACTTAAATGCGATCCCTTCTTCCTTGATCCCGTGGCTATGCTTCTCTCTCTCTGTTTATCATTTATGCAAAAGTAGGTGTTTGCATTTGACTTCACTAAAGTTGCGATTTTAACTTATTTAAAATGGAATTAGAAAAGCGCATGCAGTACGTATCTACTTTATTTTTGTCGAGCAAGATTTATACTTCTTTTGCGGTTGTATGTGGGACAGTAAGAAAATCAATTAACATAGATAAGAACACAAAGAAAATAAATAATTGCAGGCTTGCAGCATGATGACTAATAACATAGGTTGTTGAAACTTTGTTTTCTCTTTGAAATATTTTTGCATTATTGAATATAAGAATTTATGGCCTTAGGCCCTTACAGTGAAATGACATTAAATGTGATTTGCGGATTTGGTGAAGACTTGGTTAATTTTTAAAGTGTAGGTAACTTTTTTTGCACAATCTTTTTGTGTCTGCTTTATTCGTTCAAGAAGTTTGTTTATGCCAATTCTGTATATCCTGAGGTCATTGTCAAATTCCTCTTTCAAGTTTGAAGATATTATCAACTCTCTCCCACTTGGAGTTTATTGAAAAAATTTAACTATTTTACTTTCGGTTGTGTCTATGTTTTATTCAAGTAATCAAATCCGAGGATAATAGATAACACTAACGTCGCTTCATTTTATTTTTCCAAATAAGCTCAAAGAGGATGATGGTTAGCAGTGGCATTCAGTTAAACTGATATATATTCTTGAGACCTCTATAATCTTATAGTCTCTGACTCTCTTTACATTCCCTTGATGCAATTTTTCTAAACAGGAAGCTGAAAAATTGGAGAAGAACCAAAGCAGTATATAACAAGCCTTTCCAAGACATCATCGGCCAAGTGAGAGGTTTCATTTAAGAGAGAAAAGGTTATAGAAACTTGTAAGACTTATTTCTTACCTCAGTAACAAATTAATTATCAACATACTATATTTACATATGACTTTCTACATTATTCTTATTACTAGAACTGTCCCATCTTGAATCCAGAGAGTCAAACAAGCTAGCTGGATCTACTTCCTTGTGCTTATCCGGACCAACTATCTTGACAAACCACTTTGGCATGTATGAAGCAATAACATGTCCTATTACCAATCCGAATAACAAGCCAAGTCCATACCCTGTAACCACCGCTTTCCAGTTTAAAACACCTTCCTCTTCTTCTTCATCTTCTTCCTCAAACTGTTGTGTCGGTGGTGGTGCAAAGCAACTTCCTTGGAGAGGAAGACCACATAGACCTGCATTTCCTTCAAATGATGTTTCAGCTTGCCCACTAAACTGTGGTCCTTGTGGTATTTCGCCTATGAGCTGGTTATGAGCCACACTTATGTACGCCAAAAATGAAAGTCTCGCAAGTCCTTTAGGAATAGACCCCGAGAGTTTATTTCCTGACAGGTCTAGTGACTCGAGCTCCGTAACATTTTCCAAAGACAGAGGAATATGACCTGTAAATCCATTGTTTGATAAGTTGAGCGCAATCAGTGCCTTCAAAAGACCAATGGATTCAGGAATCTGTCCTTCAAATCTGTTTCCAGAAAAATCGATGGTGGCATAGGAAGTGAGGACCTTTCCTTGCTCCATGAATAGACCTTTGTATTGCAAGTCCATGGTATCTTCGTAGATATAATAAGCGTTGTTGTAGTCTCCCATATAGATTCTCCCATCATCATTCGTCTCGAGTGATGATGCTTTCCAATTCACAAAGTAATTTGGTGGCAAGCTTCCTGTAAAGTTGTTATCCGATATTTCAAGTATGCGCAGCTTGGGAAACGCAAGAGGAACTTCACCAGGAAGAGATATAGGGCCATAAAATTTGTTTGAACGAAGGGTAAGGACTTGTAAACCAGGCAAAGCCTTGAGCCAAAGGGAAATGTGTCTTTGATTTTGTTGTTGTCCACACTTACAAACCTTAGCGAAGAGCAATTCAGAAGAGACCTTGGAAGCTTCCCAGTTAATTGATTGTAGCCTACGTCAAGTGTCCGCAGCAACGAACCATTGTAGAGCATATCTGGAATACTTCCTTCCAAGTTGTTCTTCCTGAGATTCACGACAACGAGAGAGTCTTTGAGGTTACTCAAACATCGAGGAATCGGACCGCTTAAGTTGTTGTAGGAGAGATCAAGAATAACCAGCGAGCTCCGGTTGCAAACTGAAAGAGGTATGTTTCCTGTGAAACTATTGTTCCATGCAGAAAAGAGGTTGATAGAGAGTGGTGGAGTAGGAACTGGTCCTTCAAAATGGTTTAAAGCCAAATCTAATATCCTCAATGATGAATTCGTTAAAACGTCATTTGAACCTTCTAAATGAGTGAAAGCATTGTTGACAAGATTGGCCCTGATCAGATGAGGAAGGTTCCAAAGCCACTCAGGGACTTTCCCTTTGATTTTATTATTGGAAATGTCTATATGTTCTAATCTATCAAGGCTCCGTACAAATTTTGGGAACTTGCTGATGTCACAGCTTGACAAGAGCAATTTCTCTATGTTACGTGGGACATCTGAATCTGAACTTATACTAGTTTCCAATACACTATTACCGGAAAGATCAAGTCTCAACAAAGATTTGAGAGAAGAAAAAAATTTTAAGTTAATTGGGTAGCTTATGTTTTGGAAAGAAAGGCCAAGATATTTAAGGGTGGTGAAGTTTGAGATAAGGTCTAGGATTTTTCCTTCGAAAGGGTTTTTTCTAAGGTGCAGAGTTTCGAGCCGGGAGAAGTAGATGAGCTACGAACTTCAACAGGATCGGTGAGATGATTTTCATCGAGATTAAGATATGACAAGAAAGGCATAGTGAGGAGAGAGGAAGGGATGGCTCCAGAGAAGTGATTAAGAGATAGGTTCAGAATGGAGAGGCTGGTTATATTTTGTACGAGTGGGAAACCACCTGTGAGCTCGTTATGGTCAAGATACAACTCGGTTAGCCGACTCAAGTTACTTAATGAGGAAGGAACTTGACCTATGAAGCCATTAGAGGAAAGAGACAAGACCTCAAACTTGTTGAGACTGCCGAATCCAGACGAGAGTGAAGAGGAGGTAAACTTGTTGTAAGAGAGATTGAGGTAACGAAGATGGTTAAATCCAAAGAGACTACTGTTGGTTTTGAGAACTCCAGTGAAGCATCCACTTAGGAGTTGTAGCTTCGTGACCTCACCCGTAATGTTATCGCACATGACTCCATTGAAGTAGTCAGTTTGGTTGCAACCGCTGGAATCAAACTCGTTCTTAAATTGCACAAGTGCTTGAATATGGTGGGTGAAACACCCGTCCCTCCCCATTTCCAACCGGGATTCCAGGGCGCGGGGTTTAGGACACACATGTCTACTTTTCCGACATCTCTGTGTGTCCCGTTTCTGGTCCCATGAGTTTCAGGTGCATTTCCTTCCTTACCGTCGACATTTCCACTTATAGTTCTGCAAAAATGGGAGAGGGGAAAGAGGGGTGAGTATTAATACTCAGTGAAGCGATTCTAGACCAGTCTCCCCCATGAGCTTTTATACCGCTCAATGCGAAACGAGAACCGACTAGTCACTACACCCAATTCTTAACTAGCTATTATAGTTCCATTTCACGAAAACAAGCATTGCAATGAACTCAGTCATCACTCAATTCACATAATTCGGTTTATTATTTAAGAACTCCCATCATCCTAGAACTCTAGGACCTACACAGCTCAAGCGGACCAACCCTCCCCTTTTCTTGCTGCATCCCTATGAGGTCGCCTGCCCTGGTACACCCGGCATCCGGTTCCCTTGGATGTAGTCCATACCCCTTGCAGTGTATTACGACCCCTTCCCGCCAAGACTCGGCGTGACTCAATCTTACCGGCGCCTCTATTCTTAACCTGCCGTTTTTGAACGCTACGGCCGCCGCGTTTTCCCATACTCCCCACCAGTCCCTCGGTGGTTCGTATACCATTTCTATTCATTTTCCATACTCCCCACCAGTCCCTCGGTGGTTCGTATTCCATTCACTTAACTTTTCCTTTTTCTTATCATTTCCTTTTTCCTTAAACGCTTAGACTCTTTCTTACTTTTCTTTTTAGACGCCACCCGTTCTCGGTGTCACACTCAATCCATTCAACAATCATTCATAGGTTTCCTATCATTCATCTAACAGACCGGTTAACAGTTCTCTTATTATCCTACGTTCATTTCTTTCTAACCATCCTAGCTCTCAATCACAACCACAGATCTTCAACCAATCAAACAATCAAACAATCAATCAGTTTATTTAGAATCTTAAATCAGTACGAGAGTTCTAATGCAATATGGTCTATCAACCTAACAACAACCAGGATCTACTCAATCCTAGATCCACATTCAACAATATAGAAGAACATGAAAGAGATCTGGGTAGAACACCTCACCTTAGCCTAGATCTGGATCTGGATCTGAGATTAGTAGGTAAGAGAAAACGGGATTTGCGATCTACGACACCACGCGGCCACCACCACCACTCGCGGCTGCTCACGGCGAGGAGAGAGAGACGCGGCCGAGAGAGAGAGAAGGGAACGCGGAGAGGAGAGAGAGAGAGAAGAGACGCGGCGAAGAGAGAGAAGGAGGAGAGAGGCGGCGCGAGGAGAGAGAGAGAGTCGACGGCTAGGGCTTCCAGTCTCCGGGAATTCTCCGCAGGGCTTCGCTTCTAGATTTCTGATGAGAGAAAAGAAGAAGTGGAGGCTTGCTTTTATAGGGGAAGAGATAGGAAAAACCCTAGGGTTTTCCAATTTGGGCTGCAGAGGACCCAATAGCATTAAAATTTTAAATGGGCTGGTTTTGGGGTGTTACAATTCTCCCCCTCTTATTCGGAATTCGTCCCGAATTCCAAATCCTCAGTTCGAACTTAACATCCCAAAACTGGGGTGAGTTTCCAAACACAATCAAGGGGAGCACGAAATGACATCCTACTTGCTCAAGATCATTTAAAACCAACAATGAATTTAATAAATGAAATGGAGTAGGACAACAACGAATAATTAGGTCTCAAGGTATCGCCAAAATCCGCGAATAACCTTAACAAGAAATGAAAAGCTAAAACCAATACGAAAGGAAGAAAAACCGTGTCATACTCCTTCTAGCTGACTCAGAAATCACATCTAGCCACTTCGTACTGGAGACTTCTGCTCCCATTCCAGCTTAGGACCAGCCACGCGGCCACTCCCTGTCGGCGACGCCGGCTCCTCTTCCCACGCTGAGTCCTCCGATGGATCCTCCTCCACCTCTACGTCCTCCTCAGAGCTCGAGATGGCGACGACCCGACGAGCAAGTGTCCGTTCAGCCTCCATTGCCTGACCGGCCATCCGGTTCACCAAGGCGAATTCCCATACTCCCCTTTGACTTGGCGTGCTAGGCGACTAATCCCTCTGTATACTTGCCTTACAACTCCTTGTTACCCATTCCTGAACCTCTGAAACTCCACTACACCGCAGTACGAAGACTTTTTGTTAACCCGATCTCGGCCGGAAACTCTGAGCTGTTCAAATTCTCCTTCAACATTAGTTATGACGGTCGAACAGAACCATAAGGGAAATGGGCAATGGTGAGAAATGCTGATCCCGTAAGTTAGTATTAAGGGACCTTAACCTGGCTCTGATACCAATTGAAACACCCGTCCCTCCCCATTTCCAACCGGGGTTCCAGGGCGCGGGGTTTAGGACACACATGTCTACTTTTCCGACATCTCTGTGTGTCCCGTTTCTGGTCCCATGAGTTTCAGGTGCATTTCCTTCCTTACCGTCGACATTTCCACTTATAGTTCTGCAAAAATGGGAGAGGGGAAAGAGGGGTGAGTATTAATACTCAGTGAAGCGATTCTAGACCAGTCTCCCCCATGAGCTTTTATACCGCTCAATGCGAAACGAGAACCGACTAGTCACTACACCCAATTCTTAACTAGCTATTATAGTTCCATTTCACGAAAACAAGCATTGCAATGAACTCAGTCATCACTCAATTCACATAATTCGGTTTATTATTTAAGAACTCCCATCATCCTAGAACTCTAGGACCTACACAGCTCAAGCGGACCAACCCTCCCCTTTTCTTGCTGCATTCCTATGAGGTCGCCTGCCCTGGTACACCCGGCATCCGGTTCCCTTGGATGTAGTCCATACCCCTTGCAGTGTATTACGACCCCTTTCCGCCAAGACTCGGCGTGACTCAATCTTACCGGCGCCTCTATTCTTAACCTGCCGTTTTTGAACGCTACGGCCGCCGCGTTTTCCCATACTCCCCACCAGTCCCTCGGTGGTTCGTATACCATTTCTATTCATTTTCCATACTTCCCACCAGTCCCTCGGTGGTTCGTATTCCATTCACTTAACTTTTCCTTTTTCTTATCATTTCCTTTTTCCTTAAACGCTTAGACTCTTTCTTACTTTTCTTTTTAGACGCCACCCGTTCTCGGTGTCACACTCAATCCATTCAACAATCATTCATAGGTTTCCTATCATTCATCTAACAGACCGGTTAACAGTTCTCTTATTATCCTACGTTCATTTCTTTCTAACCATCCTAGCTCTCAATCACAACCACAGATCTTCAACCAATCAAACAATCAAACAATCAATCAGTTTATTTAGAATCTTAAATCAGTACGAGAGTTCTAATGCAATATGGTCTATCAACCTAACAACAACCAGGATCTACTCAATCCTAGATCCACATTCAACAATATAGAAGAACATGAAAGAGATCTGGGTAGAACACCTCACCTTAGCCTAGATCTGGATCTGGATCTGAGATTAGTAGGTAAGAGAAAACGGGATCTGCGATCTACGACACCACGCGGCCACCACCACCACTCGCGGCTGCTCACGGCGAGGAGAGAGAGACGCGGCCGAGAGAGAGAGAAGGGAACGCAGAGAGGAGAGAGAGAGAGAAGAGACGCGGCGAAGAGAGAGAAGGAGGAGAGAGGCGGCGCGAGGAGAGAGAGAGAGTCGACGGCTAGGGCTTCTAGTCTCCGGGAATTCTCCGCAGGGCTTCGCTTCTAGATTTCTGATGAGAGAAAAGAAGAAGTGGAGGCTTGCTTTTATAGGGGAAGAGATAGGGAAAACCCTAGGGTTTTCCAATTTGGGATGCAGAGGACCCAATAGCATTAAAATTTTAAATGGGCTGGTTTTGAGGTGTTACAGTGGGGACCACAACCAGAAAGTCCAGCAACAAGAGTGAAGCTTGGAGTAAAGATAACAAAGAGTGAGAGAAAAGGAAAAAGCAGATTTAATCCCGACATGATGATCGTCATGAATTTTTTTTAAGAAGAATGGTATTCTTTATAGCAAAGAGATGAAGAAGATTGGTACATTGTCATGCGTTGTGAAAATATCTTCCCAATGAATAATTGAGGCATGGCTAATCAAATAAATGAACCCAAATAAATTGGTGAGACTTTGTTTCCTTTAAAATTTCCTGCGCTATTAAATTTAAGACTTTATGGCGTTGAGATTGTGGTTGGATAAGACTTGGTCAAATTTTAAATAGTCGGTAACCTTTCTTGCACTATCTTTTTGTGTTTGCTTGTTCGTTTAAGAAGTGTGTTTCTTGTGTTTCGGCTATAGTAAACTCAATGTATATCAATACAACTATAGTAAACTCAGATTTCTTATTTGATTGAAAAGGAAATAGCACAAAATATCATAAAATTATACAAAAACATAAGGAACTGATGCTACCAGACCATCAAACTCTTGACAGACATTCGAAGATTAAGTGAAAACTGAAAGAATACTAATGGTTTATGCGCTTTCACTGGCACATTATCTTGATGAGCCACTCTGGCTTGTATGCAGCAATGACTTGTGCTATTGCCAATCCAAGCAACACTCCAGGCCCATACCCTATTGCCACACCCCTCCAGTTCAACACTTCTTCCTCCTCTTTTTCTTCTTCTTTAGGTTGTTGTGTTGGTGGCGCGAAGCAACTTTCTTCTAGAGGCAAACCACAAAGTCCTGCATTCCCTTCAAAGGATGATTTAGATTGCCCAGTGATTTGTGTTCCTTGTGGTATTTCACCTTTGAGTTGGTTATGAGACACATTTATATGAGCCAAAAACGAGAGGCTCTTGAGTCCACTTGGAATGGTCCCAGAGAGTTGGTTTCTTGACAGGTCTAGTGACTCGAGCTCCGTAACATTGGCCAATGAGAGAGGGATATGGCCTGTGAATGCATTGTTAGATAAGTTGAGCGCAATCAATGTCTTCAAGAGGCCAATAGATTCTGGAATTTGTCCTTCAATCTTGTTACCAGAAAGATCAATAGCGCTGTAGAAAGTAAGGATGCCCATTTGCTCCATTGAAAGACCTTTGTATTGCAAGTCTATAAGATCATCATAGGTAGAGGCACCAATATCTTCTGCCATATACATGGTCCCAGCTCCATTAATCTTGAGTGATGGTGATTTCCAGTTCACAAAGTAGCTTGGTGGCAAGCTTCCCGTAAAGTTGTTATCAGATATTTCAAAAATGTGAAGCTCAGGAAACGCTAAAGGACCTTGGTCAGGAGAAGATATTGGACCGTAGAATTTATTTGAACGAAGTTTGAAGACTTGCAAGTCAGGCAAAGCCTTGAGCCAGAAAGGAAATGTGTCTTCAATTCTGTTGTGATCCACACTTAGAAACTTCAAAGAAGAGCAATTTAGAAAAGACCTTGGAAGCTTTCCGGTTAATCGATTCTCGCCAACATCAATTGTCCGCAGGGAGGTACCTACATTGAACCTGTCTGGAAGACTGCCTTCCAAGTTATTCTTCCGGAGTTTCACAATCATGAAGTCATTCAGACATTGAGGAATCGGTCCGGTGAAGTTGTTGTAGGATAAATCAAGAACAGTAAGAGAGGTTCGGTTGCAGAATGAAAGAGGTATGTTTCCTGTGAAAGTATTGTTCCGTGCATAGAAGGTTTTGATGGAGAGTGGTGGGAGAGGAATCTCTCCTTCAAAATTGTTATAACCCATATCTAATAGCTTCACCGACGAATCTACTATAACTTTTTTTGATCCTTCAAAACTCTTGAAAAAATTATTACTAAGAAGCAATATTTCTAGATTAGGAAGGCTCCACAACCACTCAGGGACTTTCCCCTTGATTCTATTTGAGGATATACTTACAGTCCGCAAGTGTTTTAGTTTCCTTAAGATGTTTGGAAACTTGGTGACGCTGCAGTTCCTCATGATCAAGGTTTCCAAGTTGGGTGGGATGTCGGAATCAGCACTTATACTAGTAGCCAATAAACTATTACCGGAAAGAAAAAGTCTCAACAAAGATTTAAGAGAAGAGAGGAGCCTTAAGTCAACAGGGTAGCTAGTATTTAGGAAAGAAAGGTCGAGATACTTGAGGTTGGTGAGCTTTGAAATAGGCTCTAGGATATTTTCTTCAAATTGGTTATTCGCAAGGTACAGGTACTCCAGCCTAGAGGAGTTTGAAATTTCAATAGGACTGGTTAGATGGTTTTCATTCACATTAAGATAAGAAAGAGAAGGCATCGTGAAGAGAGAAGAAGGAATGTTTCCAGTGAAGATATTATGAGATAAACTTAAAAGTGAGAGCTTGGTTAGATTACTAACAAGTGGGAAACTACCAATGAGCTTATTCTTGGAAAGGTTTAAAATGGAAAGTTGGCTTAGATTACTAATTGAAGAAGGAACGTGGCCAAGTAAACCGCTAGAGGAAAGAATCAAGACCTCTAATCTGTTGAGATTGCCGAACTTGGAAGGGAATGTAGAGGAGATGAAGTTGTTGTTACTGAGATCAAGGTGACGGAGTTGATGGAACCCAAATAGGCTACTGTTGGGCTTCAGAGTTCCACTTAGACATCCCGTGAGCTGTATCTTGGTGACTGCACCCGTGGAGTTGTCACACCAAGCTCCATTAGAGTAGTCACTATGGTTGCACGAACGAGTATCAAACTCGTTTGTGAACTGCGTAAAGGCTTCCATCTGCCGAGGAAGACAAGCAACAACTCCAACAACAACATCATCTAGATAATATAGACCATCTATTTTAGCGAAGCTTGCAGGGGAGACACAACAACATAGTAAGAGTAGCGAGAGAAAATGAAAACGCAAAAGCGATTCCGGCATGGTCATCATCTAAAATCTTTTTTGTAAGGAGGATATATATATTTATATTTTTTTTCCCTTTAACAACTGATATTTTCTTTCTTTGTTTGGTTAAGAAGTGAGCGAGAAATTGGTATAAATAGATATATGGTAATGAAATATGTCTATACGACATACGCCAGAAACTCTATTTGTCAATCTATAAACGCGCATTGTAGGGTTAATATGGCTAACAAGTAGCGTCTTGCCAGTCGAAGAAGATGTTCTTGAATTATTAAATTAACAAGAGAAATATCCTGGAATAACACTAAAAAGATCTTTACCACAAATATAGAATCTGTTTGGAAGTAACTGTAGAGACTATATGCTTTAAAAAATAATTGTGTAGAGACTTTAGAGCACAATTATTGAAGTTTGTTAATGGGTTTCTCTCCCTGTAGGCCCCACAAATTTTCTTAAAATCGGTCACCAAAAGCATGAAATGAGAACCGCTTACCATGGGTTTTTTGTATTGTTCGCAACCGACACCTAGCGATCCACAAATGGTGCGTTTTTTAATTTTTAATTTTTTTAATCCAAAAAAAAAATTACGAAACCCCATTGGGATTAGAAGATAAAGATGCTCTCAGACTTTGAAATTGAGTGTGGCTTTAAAAAAAATGTGGAAAGCCACAAACTATTGACTTTTTAAAAACAATTAGATGTTCTGCCCGCATATGCAGACATAGTGTTCTTATAAATATTGATAAATTTATAACTATTAAATTAAAACCAACATAATAAATTATTAATTATGCTTTTAAAAAGATAAATAAAACACTAAAATTTATATTTTATAATAAAAATAAATATTTTCAGATAAAAACATAACATATCTAGGAATGATCTTATGTTTTAAAAATGTATTTTATTTTTGAGAATTTTGTTATATTTACTTATAGTCAATTACCTAATATAACATATAAATAAAATATTATTAATATATATTCATTAGTTTTTATCAAAATATATAAATGGCTATTGTTGTGTTAAATTTTAAAAACATTCACATATTAGAATTATTTTAGAAAATCATTAGCATTTAATTATAAATTGTTTTATATCTAACTATAAATTTTATAATAAAATTTTATTTTCAGATAACAACATAATATATCTAAGAATTATCTTATGTTTTAAAACATGTTTTTATTTTTGAAAATTTTATTATATTTATTCATAGTCAATTATCTAATATAATATATAAATATAATATTGTTAATAGAAATTCATTTATAATTATATATATTATAGATAATTCTTATTATTATTAATTTTATTCACTTATTTAATCAGATAATTTTTTTTTGACTAATTTATATAATTTATTTATTAAGGGTATAAACCATTTATTATTAATTTTAATCATTTTTTAGTCATATAGATTTGAAATTCGTTTTTATTTTTTGGTTAATTTAGAGAGTTTATTGATTAAGGGTATAAACGATATTAACCGTTTTAATTTTTAACGTGAGAGCTCGATTCCAAAAATTTACTTCGCAAATAATAGTATAAATAACGCAGGAAAAGAAAAATATTTAAACGGACTGTAGAGCCTTTAGATGTAGAAAAAGTCTTCAAAGCTTGATTGGCTAAATATTTGTTGCGAGTGCTTTAAGATTACAGAAAGTCTCAACAGCCTAATCTCCGATCAGAGCTATAGACTCTAATGATGAAAATATTTCATTAAAGCGGTAAATATTTTTTTAAACCCGATCGGGACACTGAACTGGACGACTTATCGGGTCGTTGGGTCGACTCCGGGTAAACCATGGGTTAATAAATGAATTAATTTTATTAAATAATAATATATTAGCTATGCAAATAAATATATAAAAACTAAAGTTTAATATTTTCTATATGTTTTTCAAAACATAAAATAAGAATTTGAATATGTATATATTTTATGCTTAAAAGTATTTAGAAAATACTTAAGTTTATTTTTTATATTTTTATTTTCATTTGACATACAAAATATCAAAAATAGTTTAGACTATTTAGAATTTTCTGTAACAAAGTAAGAGTTATGACATCTAAAAAAAATCAAGATATAAAATCCATAAATATACAAATGTCTAATGTGAATAATAAATTAAACTTCAATTTCAAAATAAACCAAACGTAGAAGATCATTGTAACAAATTGTCAATAATGGAAATAAACTAACGCCAAATCACATCAACTAATTTTGGTTCTCTCTACCATCGTTTACTTCATTTTCTTCAGGTGGCATAGTGAAATCTTCATCAAAATCTAAAAATCACAAATATAAAACTGAAAAATGAAAACCTAACTTTTTTTTTGTCAACACCTAACTTCTTTATTGGAAACTTAGAATATAAAACATGATCTAAAAACTAAAAAAAAGAAGCAAAAGTTATTTATTGGTTCAACCGGTGATTCAACCAGTATTGGATTTCATATTTTAGTGGGTTTTTGTGGGTTTTTAAATATTGAGTTTTTCGCAAAACCCAAACCGGATTATTTCTGGATCACTGGATTTACCGGTTCAACTGTGGGTTCGAGTCAGGTTTCAAAACACTGGTTAGATTTGGGATTAAGTTTTAAAATTTTATAAAATAAAAAATAAAGATTAAAATTTGAAAATAAAAATTTTAAAAATCGTTTCAAAAAATATTTCGAACTACAAAAAGAAATTTTGAAAAAATAAAATTATAAAAAACTTCGAATTTGAAAACATATAATCTTAACTATAAAAAAAATTATTTTTTATTTATTTATTTATATTTATATATCTATAGGGTATTAAGATTTTTTTACCTATTAAATTAACGGTTATTTTCCTTTTTATAGTCTATTTTGTCATAAAAACTTGAAAATTGTCTATTTAGGAAAATTGCCCAAAGACAAAATTAATTAAATTGTTTGTTTGAAACTTTTATATTCTCTGAATTTTCTTGCGTGTAAGGGTTTTGGCTTTACTATGGAACGGCATTAATTTTTATTGTAACCTTCTGATATGATTTGTCTGTGCATTGGACAAGACTTTGTCGAAGAACTTTGTCGAAGACAGACAGAATCTCTTTTGGTTGACAGTCAACGGGTCAACATAATTAAATGATCAAAACTGCATTGACTCAATATTTTTGCCAAGCAAAACCTAAGGATCTTGCAGGAAGCTACCTACAATTAAATCGGTAACCAAATAAAATTCAACATATTAATATATATGGTTTTCAATTGTTTGGTGAAACTTCTGTCTTGTCTTGGAATTTTCCGTTATAATATTCAAGAGATTGTTGAATAACATCATAAGTAACTCGCACCGTAGGTCCGTAACATACTTTATCTTTCTTTATATATGAGTTTGGTTGAGGATAAGGACCCCCGTAGATTCTGAATTCTTGAAACCTGTATAATCCTATAGTCACCGATTCTCTTATGTTCACCTCAGGACATTAATCATCAGCCAAAAGAGAGATCTCAACTAAGACCTCTTTCTTACATAATCTGAAAACATACAATAGTTACGTATCACTTTCATGTTCTACATGATTATCATAACTGTCCCATCTTGAATCCAAAGACGCAAAGAATCTAACTGGTTTTACTTCCTTTCTCTTATCCGGACTAACTATATTGAGATACCACTTTGGCTTGTATGAAGCAGTAACGTGAGCTATTACCAATCCAAATAACAAGCCAGGTCCATACCCTATAACCACTGCTTTCCAGTTTAAAACACCTTCCTCTTCTTTTTCTTCATCTTCTTCCTCAGGCTGTTGTGTCGGTGGCGGCCCAAAACAACTTACTTGGAGAGGAAGACCACACAGACCTGAATTCCCTTCAAATGATGATTCAGCTTGCCCACTAAACTGTGGTCCTTGTGGTATTTCACCTTTGAGCTGGTTATGAGCCACACTTATGTACGCCAAAAACGAGAGGCTCCCGAGTTCTCTAGGAATAGTCCCTGACAAATGGTTTCTTGACAGGTCTAGTGACTCAAGCTCCGTAACATTTGCTAAAGACAAGGGAATGTGGCCTGTGAAGGCGTTGTTTGATAAGTTGAGAGCAATCAATGCTTTCAAGAGACCTATGGACTCAGGGATATGTCCTTCAAGTTTGTTTCCAGAGAAATCAATGGTGTTGTATGAAGTAAGGACCTTCCCTTGCTCCATGAATAGACCTTTGTATTGCAGATCCAAGGTATCTTCATAGACATAATAAGCATGCTTGTAGTCTCCCATATAAATCCGCCCATCTTCATCTACCTTGATCGCTGATGCTTTCCAGTTAACAAAGAAACTTGGTGGCAAGCTTCCTGTAAAGTTATTATCCGATAACTCAAGTATCCGCAGCTCGGGAAACGAGAGTGGACCTTGATCAGGAGGAGAGAGATGGCCAAAGAATCTGTTTGAACGGAGGGTAAAGACTTGCAAGTTTGGTAAATCCTTGAGCCAGAAAGGAAAAGTGTCTTCGATCATGTTGTTGTCAACGCTTAGAAACCTCAAAAATGAGCAATTTAAAAGCGATCTTGGAAGCTTCCCGGTTAGTTGATTGTAGCCAACGTCAAGTGTTTGTGTGAAAGCGCCGCTATAGAACTCATCAGGTATACTTCCTTCCAAGCTGTTCTTCCTGAGGTTCACTATCTTTAAGTTACTCAAACATTGAGGTATTGGACCGGTGAGTTTGTTGTAGGACAGATCAAGAACGGTGAGAGAGCTTCGGTCGCAAACTTGGAGAGGTATGGTCCCTGTGAAGCTATTGTTCCACGCTGACAAGTAGATGATATTAGGTGGTGGAAGAGGAAACTCTCCTGTCATGGAGTTATATGCAAAATCTAGTAACTGAACTGATGAATTAAGTAAAACATCTGAAGAGCCTTCGAAGCCGGTGAAAGAATTGTTCACAAGGTTCACTAGGCTGAGATGAGGAAGCTTCCAAAGCCATTCAGGGATTTTTCCTTTGATCATGTTGCTGGAAATGTCTAGGTGTTGCAAGTTTTGAAGGGTCTTTAAAATGTTTGGGAACTCGGTAATGTCACACCGTGGCATGACTAAGCTTTCTAAGCTCAATGGGATGTCTGAAGAATTTAGACTGGCTGGTAATAACCTGTTTCTAGAAAGGTGAAGCACCAACAAAGATTTGAGAGGAGAGAAGATGCTTAAGTCTATTGGGTAGCTTGTGTTTAGGGACGAAACGTCAAGATGTTTGAGGTTGATGAAGTTTGAGATAGGCTCAAGGATTTTCCCTTCAAATTGGTTTTGGCCGAGGGACAAATACACTAGCCTAGAATAAGAAGAAGAGTTTGGAACTTCAAATGTACCAGTGAGACTATTCTTTTTCAAATCAAGGTGAGACAAGAAGGGCATAGTGAGAAGTAAATCAAAAGGTATGGTTCCTGAGAACTGATTGTAAGAAAGGTCTAGAAACGAGAGCTTGGTGAGATTTTTCACAAGTGGGAAACTACCAGTGAGCTCGTTGTGTGAAAGGTTTAAATGGGTGAGATGGATTAAGTTACTAAATGAGGAAGGAACTTGGCCAATGAAACCATTAGAGGAAAGAGACAAAACCTCTAATCTTTTGAGACTGTTGAATTCAGAAGGGAGTGAAGAGGACGTGAAGTTGTTATGAGAGATGTTGAGGTAACGAAGGTGTTTGAAGCCAAAGAGACTACTGTTGGGTTTGAGAACTCCAGTGAAGCAGCCACTTGGGAGTTGTAGCTTCGTGACCGCACCAGTCGAGTTATCGCACTGGACACCGTTGAGATAGTCGCTACGGTTGCAACCGTTGGATTCGAACTCGTTCTTGAATTGCATGAGAGCCCGGATCTGGTCGGGACGACAAGCAAGAGCAGTGATCATTAAGACGTGTGAAGCGAAGAGGATACAGCAGAGTAAGAGTACAGAGATCAGACGCAAATGCAGACACGGGTGTGACATTGGTGTTTGTGATTGAAAAAGTTGGTGATTTGTACCAAAAAGAAACGTATAAAAGGTTTGGTATATAGTATGTCATTTAAGCCGCCAGTATCACTTTCATGATAAACTATATCCATATTATTAAGCAATAATAACAAATCTCTGGGTCTCTATGAAATTAATTCCACTCGGACCTCTCTTAAATTCTGTCTAGACATCAAACTGTCTGTTCAGCTATCAGTTAACCCTTTTTTTTTTGGTGTAACAGTTGACTTTTTTCATTGGACTTTAAATCATGTTTGAATTACAAGTGCACGTTCACACTGATTTAGCTACAAATAAATCAATGGAGTACTACATATTAGCATAACGCAATAGTATTGGATCCAACAGTTACACGAATTGGGTAATTAATAAGATGACGACGGCAACTTTATTTAATAGTGATATATGGTCTTGTAGTTATTGGTGTAGTTGGCTTTCAAATACACGAAAATGAAAAACAAGTGGGGGCTTCAATAATTCATCGTTTGGTGATATTTTATCTCATCACATTTATGATGTTTGTTACGTTACATAACCAGTTTGCATTGTATTTATTGGAGGATGGATAAGAGTCGACTTAAAAAGGAAATAGTGACGTGGCAAATTGAAGAAAGGAAGGGAATCATCTCCTCTCATGTCCCTATATTTCATAACACAATTTCAAAAGGACCTTTTTGTTCTTTTAATTTTATATGTCAAACGAAAAATCATAAAATTAAAATGGAAACGTTAATATTTTTTATTTGATTTATAAAATTTGATAAAAATATTTCAAAAATCCAAAAACGTTGTTTTCCATATTTTCGAAAAAATCATCAAAATATGATTAAAAACGATTTTAAAATATATTTTTTTGAATTTGAAAGGTATAGAATTTAAATATTTTCCCATGGGTTCACTAATCCATAGGGAGGGGTTAGGGTTTAGTTTTGATAACCAGGAATGATTTGATTTGAGAATTTGGATTTTGATCAAAAAAAGAATTATGAAATAGGGGCATAAAAGACTCTAGGAATCCATAGGAGATTTGGCATTTCACATTTGGACCACGCTAGAAGTTGGCTCGAAGGAAGGCATATGAGACATCTTGTGCCTGTGCAAAACAGGCCGACAAAGTATTAGTAGAAGCCCGTGTTGAGCCCAAATTGAATTCAGGAGAAAGTTTGGTAGTCATCATCCCAAAACGACGCCGTGGTAAGTGTGCGTTCGGACAAATAAATGATCCCTTAGTTTCGGTCTCATTTTCTGTCGAGCCGAGAAGAGGAAGAAGAATACTCCGATCTGTCTGAGCTAGGGTTTCGTTTTGTCGTCAATCTCCGATCAAATGGCAATGGCTGTTTTCCGTCGCGAAGGGAGGCGTCTCCTCCCTTCAATCGCCGCTCGCCCAATCGCTGCCGCCCCATCTCCCATCTCTTCTGACCGGTTAGATCTCTTTGAGATTCATGCTTTATACGATTGATTTGGTGCTGATTAGATATGATATATTGGATGATGAGATTGAACCTTGATTTGATTTTTGTAGGGAGGAGGGACCTCTTGGAGTTCGATCCATCTCGACTCAAGTGGGTAAGTCTCTGCTAGTTACGATTGTGTTTGTTAAAGTCTGTGATACATGAATTGATTTAAATGTATGCTCTTTGTAGTGCGTAACCGGATGAAGAGTGTAAAGAACATCCAGAAGATCACAAAGGCCATGAAGATGGTTGCTGCTTCTAAGCTTAGAGCTGTTCAGGGCAGAGCTGAGAACTCTCGTGGTCTTTGGCAGCCATTTACTGCTCTTCTTGGAGATAATCCCAGTATGATTTCACAATCAAGATTAGTTCTTTTTAATCATATCATACTTGTCTTGCATTCAACTGATGATGATGAACAATATCTTAGCTCGTAGTAATCTGTTCTTAGATATGCATTCTACTTGCTATTTGTTGTTCTTTGCGATGTGTTTATGATTTCTAGCGTGTACTTAATGATGACAAAACCAGGCATTGATGTAAAGAAGAGTGTGGTGGTGACTCTCTCTTCTGACAAGGGTCTCTGTGGTGGAATTAACTCCACTGTTGTTAAAGTGAGCAGGGCTCTTTACAAATTGAACGCTGGTATGTTCTGAAACCACTTTTGATGTTTTCATTGTTTTGTTTCCATATACTTTAATTAATTTTTATTTCACTGCAGGTCCTGAAAAGGACGTGAAGTTTGTAATTGTCGGAGAGAAAGCGAAAGCTATCATGTTTCGTGACTCAAAGAACGACATCTCCCTTACTGTAACAGAGCTGAACAAGAATCCACTCAATTATGCTCAGGTAGGAGCAGTACTTTCTCTCCCCCTAGTCCATACGCTCTCTATCTTGAATGGTTTCTTATGTTTTACCTTCTACTTCAGGTCTCAGTTCTAGCTGATGACATACTGAAAAACGTTGAGTTTGATGCTTTGCGCATTGTCTACAACAAGTTCCATTCCGTTGTCGCATTTCTACCAACTGTGGCCACTGTTTTGTCACCAGAGGTATGTCACAGTTGTCAAATTCCTCTTACACTATTACATTTTACCTCAACTATTAGCTGATATTTTTATTCGTTTTTTTGGCATGCATTGAAAGATTATTGAGAAGGAATCTGAAGTTGGAGGAAAACTCGGTGAGCTCGACTCATACGAGATTGAAGGTGGTGAAACCAAGGGAGAGATTCTGCAGAATCTGGCCGAGTTTCAGTTCTCTTGTGTGATGTTCAACGCGGTGCTGGAGAATGCGTGTAGTGAGATGGGAGCGAGGATGTCTGCAATGGACAGCTCAAGCAGAAACGCAGGAGAAATGCTTGACCGTCTCACCCTCACTTACAACAGGACTCGTCAAGCTTCTATCACAACCGAGCTTATCGAGATTATCTCTGGAGCTTCTGCACTTGAAGCCGCTAAATAAGCAAGCACGTCATCATTGCTTTGCGTTAAACTTGGCTTTTGATATATCTATCCACCATAAAGGAGAAAGAGTGTGTTTTGAACTCTTAAGGGCTACTGAAATCAATTTTTCTTTTGCTGGCTTCTTGTTGAGACAACCAGACTTGGCTAAGATGTTTCTTGTAATAAATTTCCCTGTAATTTCCAGCAGGATAACGAATATTCATGTTTTGCAAACAAGAATGAGGAAACGCAAAAGTAAGAAGCTGCTATGTTTCAAACTATACAGAATCAAAACTATAAATCCTCTTTCTATCTCTTATCAGTTCCCATTTCAAAACAAGTATGAAGCTTCTCTGTTCTATTTTTTTTTCCTATACAAAGCGAGAATCCTTTTCAACGTTCTATATGAATCCTCTTTCTATCTCTCTCTCTCTCAAAACTGTTACCAAAACAAAGGCTAGGGGTAGATCTGGAAGAGAGTTGTAGATTCACCCCTAGTAACTCTGTATACAGTTACATTCCAATCCATGTAGCGTACTCCATCCCCCGATTCCAAAACGTAGCCCCTGTCGTTATTTGGATATCGCTGGTCAATGGCATTGCGGATGTCTCTTACGGTTTGGTCTGATGTAAAAGGAAGCTCCAGCGATACCCCAGACGTATCTGCCAAGGAGATAGTTATCATAATAGGATCAGGGACTGTCTCCGTGCTTGAACCTTCCTCTACAGCCTCACCCTTTAAAGTCAAGACAACAAAACAAAACACTCAGAAGTAATCAAGAGTAATAGAAAAGCAAACACCTTATGTAAATGCTGAGACCAGAGGAAGAGAAGGGTTACATACATCCGCTTGAGATGACGCCATGCCAGGTATACCCACTGTGACGTCTCCTTCACCAGCCTCTTCAAGTGGCGGATCTCTGTTATTCAATGCAGATGTTTGTTTCTCCGAGTCACTATGTTCAAAGAAAGAGTCGACGGCTTGGCCTAGATTCCACATATACTGTTCCAAGTAAACTTTTGCAACTTGTCTAGTCTCTCCAGTGGTCAAAGAGAATGAAGCGATGAGCTCTTCCTTGATCTCATCAGGTAACTCAAAGAAAGATCATCAGGAGACAATAGGTTGAGTTAAATTATTCTAGGCGATGTTTAGCAAACACAAAATCAAGATAAACAGCCATAAATGTAAAGGCAAAAAGCAAGCAAGCAAGCACACCTTTTTACTGTAAACGTCATCGAAATAGAAGATGGCGGCATCTACATCCCCCTTGCAGTAGTTGAGGCAATCGATTACGGCTTTTGCAGAGGCAGCAGAAACGACATCGTGGAAGTGGTTTATTCTTTGCTGTGCCAGTCTAAACGGCGCCGTACTGTACAAGTAAACCAAGTTACCCAAAAATAAGAAAAGATTCAGAAACAAAAAGATACGCTAAACCGTAAATAAAGATACGCTAAACCGTAAATCAAGAAATGATGACCTAACCCAAGGAGGGCTCTCGATTCTGAGATTTGTCGAGGTACTATGAAACTGCGGCTCAGTATCACCACCGTCGTGAGATAACGGCATGGGTTTCGACTTCTTCTCAGGTTTATCATAGCGATGTGCACAGAAAGCGCGGGCGGCGTGCTCTAGGCTCCAATTGTTGTCGCTGAGGTACTTTGTTGCGTCGGCCACAGACGCCGATCCATGAGAAAGGTCTATGAATCTCGCGATCTTCTCGTTTCTGCTTTGTTCCTCCGCCGCGGTTCTCTGGTTCTCCGACGACGGAGGTTGAGCCGGCGACGGTAATGTTTTGGTGCGGCAAGCCTCCGTCGCTGCGTTTAGATCCCATCGGAATCCTTCGAGGTAGAATAGCGCTTCTTCTGTGCAGACTCCTAGTTCGTCAAACATTAGTTTCAACGGATCAGCCATCGTCTTCGTCAGTGTTCGTCACCAGATTTGGGCGGGAGTTTCTACTTGTTTGGGAAAGAAGAAGAGGAGGGATACTATTTTCTTGCTGAAACAGCGTCGTTTTGTGTTGGCAGCCTAAAACGATGTCGAATCAGGCAATTATGTCCATAAGAATCGAGGGGTAAAATGGTAAGTAACAGCAATAAACCAAACGCATGTGGCGAGAAGAGACCGTTCTAAATTCCAACGAATAACCGATTGCACAACTAAATAGCAGCTCCAACGTATCTAAGGTTTAAAGAAAAGAAAAAATGAAGAAGAAAAAAACAATATATTCTGAACTAAAGACTTTTAAGACCACCTCCATTTGTCGGAGTACTAAGACGAGTTCTAAGCAAAATAGAAAAAAAAAATGAAAAAGGCAAAAAAAAAAAGAACCGGTGTTTAACTTGGGCTTTCTAGACTTGGTAAGGAACTCTTACGTGTCGGTTTTCTATTGGACCACCCTTTAATGTCTCTCTCTCTTTTGCCTCTTCCATTGTGCGAAATCCGTATTGCTTTTTCTTCCATTCTCAATCAATCCGTCTCCTCTCTCGAATCTCATCTCATACTTCTCGGTTAGACAAAATCTTGTTCTGAAGTTATGATAAAAATCAGAAGAGAAGAAGGATTGAAGAGAAAACAATGATCGAGGGTAGGATGAAACTCAGACAATAGGCAAATCGTCTTGCCCGTCCCTATTGCCACCGGCCTCTCTTCTCCTCCTAAAGTAGAAAAAATAATAATTGTTTGCTCATTTCTGCGTCGAATTGCTTTCATCTCCAAAAATGAGAACGATCGTTTCGCATTTGATCCGTCACAAATCATCTATTCCACAGACACGGTGAGTGCTCTCTCTTCCTATGTACTTTCCCTCTTCAATTTGATTCTAAATAATCGTCTCGTGTGCTTTCCATCCTACCAATTGACTCAATTTCTCAAAAAAATATTAAGAACTTCATAGGGCTTCTCCCACTAGACCTTCTCAAAACTAATTACAATATTAAAGGTTCTAAACTATTTAAAGTACATAATTAATAATTAAATTAATTTCAAGAACCACTCTAATCAATGGAGATGGTCTAAGAACCCGTTATTAACTTTTAGTTTCAGATGTCATGTTTTAAACACATTTTGTTCCACATGTATAACTTGATTATTTTATTTAAATTAAAACTTAATCATTTGATTTAACTATTATTATTTCATTTTTTTGAACCTTAAGAAACTGTCCGATATTGTTGCTCTAGTACGTACTACTATGTACTAATATTTAATACTTAATATATATTACACATTTTATTGGGAAAATTGCCAAAATAGATTAAAAACACACACTCTCTGACTCTCATGCCATGTTGTTGTGGTGATTGATAATGCTACTTTTGGATTGTGATGCTTTATGAAAGTAATTTTGTTTTTTTTACCAAAAATAAAAAAAAGAAGATAATCTTGTTTATGGTTTTAGTTTAAGGTTGTAATTTCCAGCAGGATAACGAATAATCACGTGTTGCAAACAAGAATGAGGAAAAGCAAAAGTAAGAAGCTGCTATGTTTTCATTTTGTTTCAAACTATACAGAATCAAAACTATAATAAGAACTCTCCTCTTATCAGTTCCCATCTCAAAACAAGTATGAAGCTTCTCTGTTATATATTTTT
This sequence comes from Brassica napus, assembly GCF_020379485.1. Lineage (NCBI taxonomy): Eukaryota > Viridiplantae > Streptophyta > Magnoliopsida > Brassicales > Brassicaceae > Brassica > Brassica napus. Next base: position 6,263,449 of record NC_063438.1, read on the forward strand.
TTCCTATACAAAGCGAGAATCCTTTTCAACGTCTATATGAATCCTCTTTCTATCTCACTCTCTCTCAAAACTGTTACCAAAACAAAGGCTAGGGGTAGATCTGCATGAGAGTTCTAGAATCATGCCTAGTAACTCTGTATACAGTTACATTCCAATCCATGTAGTCTACTCCATCCATCGATTGCAAATTGTAGCCCCTGTCGTTATCTGGATATCGCTGGTCAATAGCATTGCGGATGTCACTTATGGTTTGGTTTGATCTAAAAGGAAGCTCCAGCGTTGTCCCAATCCCATCTGCCAATCTGATAGTTATCATAATAGTACTTGGCGCAGCTTGAGTGTCCACAGTTGTCCTGTCTCGGTTAGCAAAAGGATCAGGGACTGTCTCCGCGCTTGAACCTTCCTCTACAGCCTTATCCTATCAAATGAAGTCAACAAAATATTCAGAAGTGAAAATAGAAAAGCAAACACCTTATCTAAAGCTAAGACCAGAGGAAGAGAAAGGTTAAATACATCCACTTGAGATGACGCCATGCCAGGTACAGCCACTCTGACGTCTCCTTCACCAGCTTCTTCAAGTGACTTTTGTGTCTCCGTGGGAAGAGGCGGACCTCTGTTATTTAACGCAGATGTTTGTTTATCTGAGTCACTATGTTTAAAGAAAGAGTCGACGGCTACGACTAGATTCCACTCATACTGTTCCAGGTAAACTTTTGCAACTTGTCTAATCTCCCCAGTGGTCGAAGAGAATGAAGCCATGAGCTCTTCCTTGATCTCATCAGGTAAACTTTCTGGGGGAGTTTCATTCTGTTAAACCAAAAAAAAAAAACACAGAAGGGTAACTCAAAGAAAAGATCATCAGGAGAGACAACAATAGGTTTGTTAACATTGAGTTAACACTCAGAAGACAAAAAGCAAGCACACCTTTAGACTGTAAACGTCATAGAAATATTGGATGGCGTGTTCTGCATTCCCCTTGCAGTCGTTGAGGCAATCGATTACGGCTTGTGAAGAGGCATCAGAGACAACATTGCGGAATCTTTTTATACTTTCCGGTTTCAATTCAAGCGGTGGCGTACTGCACAAGTAAAGCAAGTTACCAAAAAAAAAAAGATTCAGAACACAAAGATAGGATATAAACCCTAAATCAACACCACAAATAAACATACGCTAAGACCATGAACCAATGACACAAAGATAGCTAAACCATAAATTAAAAAAAAAAGATGCGCTAAACCGTAAATCAAGAAATGGTGACCTAGCAGAAGGAGGGCTCCCGATTCTGAGATTCGTCGAGGTACTATGAAACGGCGGCACTTTACTCAAAACGTCATGCATCGTGTCCGGTCCTTCATTCCCTGAGAAAGAGAGGCACACATTGTCTACGTTCCAGTTTTCGCGGCTGAGGTAAGATCTCGCTTCCTTTACAGTCGCTCCTGTTGCGACTATGACTCTTGCGATCTTATCATTTCTCCTTTGTTCCTCCGCCGCGGTTCTCTCGTTCTCCGACGACGGAGGTTGAGCCGGCGACGGCAAGGTTTTGGTGCGGCAAGCCTCCATCGCTGCGTTTAGATCCCATCGGAATCCTTCGAGGTAGAATAGCGCTTCTTCTTTGCAGACTCCTAGTTCGTCGCAGATTTGCTTCAACGGATCAGCCATCGTCTTCGTCACCAGATTTGCCAAGAAGAGAAGAGGCGGGATACAAATTATCTTGCTGAAACAGCGTCGTTTTATTAGTAGCAGTATAAAACGACGTCGAACCACGTAGTTGCATCCACGACACGCGAAGGGTAAAATGGTAAGTAAAAACAGGCGCCAAAAGGAGACGGTTAACTTCCAACGACTATAACCGACTTAAGCAATTTTGTTTTGAACTTAAATCAGTACTAATATCATTAGAATCACTTCCATTTAACCTATTATTATTTATTTTAAAATTTCAAACTAATCTCTACCGTAAAATTTTCAAAAAAGGAATTATTTTATTAAAGTCCATATTTGAAAATTTGAATGTTGCAGGTTTATTTTTCAAACTAGACCTAAATAATAAAAATCATTTTGGTAAATTTTTCTATCAAAATTTTGTTTCAAAAAAATAAATAAGTACTTTTTATTTCACCGTAGTAATATTTATTAAAATAGTATAAATCTGGTTTTAATTTGGTTTATTGTATCAAAAAACCCAAACAAAACTCTACAGGGGCGAAGCTACTCAGTGGAAAGAGGGTACACGTGCACACCCAATTTTTTGAAAATCTAATGTTAACTGCTATGAACTTATGATTGTGCACCCTTAAAAAATCTGTAACAAACCTTAATGAAAATAAAAAGAAAAAATAACTAAACCCATTAAAGATTAAATTAACTCCAAAGCCCAATTATATTCTCTACACTTTTTTTTGTTAAACCCTAACTATTCTTAGTTATGTCTACGGCTGATACAAAATTTTAATCTTTCAAGCTTCTTCTTCAACGTGAAACGTGCAAGTGCAAATCATCAAATCTAATTGAGAGAGTTTTTTTCTCTTGTCTACCATACAAAACTGGTAATTAATTAAATATTATTTATGTTTATGCAATTATGCTTTGAATTGTTCAATTGTTCCAACAATGTCAATGTCTATGATTAGTAATTATTTAAATATCATCTGAATTTTTGTTTCAGTCGTACAAGTCCAAGTTCAAAGATAGAGGCTGTACTCTTGATTAGAGTTGATCGTTTACAGGTTTTACTTATTTATAATTTTTATGAATAAAATTTTTGCTAGACCGTACGTTTTTATTTATGTTATGTTTTTGGTTTTGTAGATTAATCAATGGAACGGTACTACAAACCAGCATCAGTTTCACCATCTGATAACACCTTACCATCTAATGATACTGATGATTTGCCGTGGGATCCTGCTAAAAGAAAAAATATCAAGGATTATAATGCAAATCAAGTCGATGAGGTAAGACGCAAGTACCTTCTTAGAGGCCCGTGTCAACCACTTGGTCATAACTTTGAAAAGAGACTCATAGGTGGTAAAATGAGACGATTCAATCCAGCTTGGTTTGGTCTGTATGGTAATTGGCTAGAGTATAGTGTATCAGAGGAAAAAGCTTATTGTTTGTGTTGCTACTTGTTTAGAGATGATGCGTATCCTGGATTTGTGAGGGATGGATTCTCGAATTGGCATAAGCCTGATAGGTTATCTTTCCATGTAGGAGAGCTTAACAGTTCTCACAATAATGCTGTCAAGAAGTGTGATGATTTGATGAATCAAGGTCAATCCATAGTGCATGCTATGTATAAGAAGACTAATGCGATGAAAAATGAGTATCGTATCAGATTAAATGCTTCTGTTGATGTTTCTAGATACTTATTGCGACAAGGATTAGCTTTTCGAGGTCATAGAGAAGGAGAAGATTCTTCTAACAAAGGCAACTTTTTAGAACTTCTGAAATACACAGCTGATCACAATGATGTTATAAGAAAAGTTGTTTTGGAGAATGCTCCGGGAAATAACAAGATGGTTTCTTCAGAGATTCAAAAGGATATTGTAAACGCTTTTGCAGAAGAAGTGGTGAAATCTGTTATAGAAGAAATTGATAACGGAGTGTTTGGTTTATTAGTAGATGAATCTGCTGATGTGTCTGACAAAGAACAGATGGCTGTTGTTTTTCGATTTGTTGATAAGAAAGGAGCAGTCAAAGAAAGGTTCGTTGGAGTTGTCCATGTGAAAGAGACTTCTTCTTTATCTTTGAAGCATGCTATTGATGAGTTGTTTGCTAAGTATGGACTGAGCTTAAAAAAAGTGAGAGGACAAGGTTATGACGGAGCTAGTAATATGAAAGGAGAGTTCAATGGGTTGCGATCATTGATTACTAAAGAAAACAGCTCTGCATATTATGTTCATTGCTTTGCTCATCAACTTCAGTTGGTTGTAGTGGCTGTTGCGAAAAAGATATTTGAGATTGCTGATTTCTTTGATATGGTTTCTATGTTACTGAATGTGGTTGGAGCTTCTTGTAAACGGAAAGATAAAGTCCGGGAAAATTATCGAGACGAGATAAATGTTGGAATTGCTAGTGGTGACATTAACACTGGAAGAGGAAGGCGCCGATGATTCTAAGAGATGCCAGGCATATGGTCTTCTCAAGTATGTTCAGACATTTGATTGTGTGTTCTATATGCATCTGATGTTACTTATTATGGGAATATGTGAGAATCTATCAATGGCTTTGCAAAGCAAAAATCAAGACATTTTGAATGCTATGTCACTAGTAGAATCTACTAAGCGGGAATTACAGAGAGTAAGAGATGATGGATGGGATTCACTTATCTTGACAATTTCTTCTTTTTGTGAGAAACATGATACTCAGATGTTCGATATGGAAGATGATTTTATCGATTCTCGGAGGCCAAGGAAAAAAACCAACATCACTAATTTGCATCACTATAAGGTTCATTGCTTTAATGCAACTTTGGATTTGCAACTTCAGGAATTCAACGATCGTTTTACTGAGGTAAACACTGAGCTGCTTATTTGTATGGCTTCCTTAAATCCTATTGGTGCTTTTCGTGGATTTGACAAGTCAAAGTTGGTGAAGTTGGCTAAGTTCTATCCAGATGACTTCAGTTTTATGGACTGTTTATCGCTTGAGCAACAACTTGGTATTTTCATCGACAATGTACGACATGATCAACGTTTTAAAAATCTGAAGAGTCTTGGAGATCTTTCTCTTCTGATGGTAGAAACACAAAAGCATATTGCACATCCTTTGGTTTATAGACTTTTGAAGTTGGTTTTGACTTTGCCGGTTGCTACTGCAAGTGTTGAAAGATGCTTCTCAGCAATGAAACTAGTGAAGACATCTTTACGAAATCGAATGGGAGATCATTTTTTAAGTGATTATCTCATTTGTTTTATCGAAAAGGAATTGCTTGACGATGTCACAAACGAAGAAGTGTTGATCCGATTTCAAGCCATGAGTGAAAGAAGGATGCTTTTGTAAAATGTTGTTTTTAACATAAAAATATTGTTTTTAATACTTTTTTAATATTTTCATATTTTATTTAATATTATTTACTTTAATAATAGTGCACCCGTGATAAAAACTTTCTTGCTTCGCCCCTGGAACTCTAGATATATGCATAGAAATGGTCAAATTGGCTCAATATATAACCTCATTTGTAAGATATCTTGTTTGTTGCAACCAAACTGACATCTTCTAGTTTTTGCTCCTCAAAGAGTCTTGCAAACACACCCACCAAAGGGGCAGTATTGTACGTAGGTCATCTCATGTTATGCTCATAGTCTTGCTGATCATCTCATGACATGCATTCAAATTCAATTCATGGCTTCTTGTTGAGAGCTCCAATCTTAGCTCAAACGTTTCTTAGATAACATTTCTGTAATATCCAGCAAGGTTACGAATAATTGCATTCACATTATGTGTGGATTCATATTCCCTGTCGATACGTCTCCGGACAATGCGGAGCTGTTCTGGTCAAACACTATTACATCATAAATTCCTGTTTAACAATTTCTAATTACCGATAACGTTACGTGATCACACGTTGAGAACAACAAAATTGAAGACGCGTTTCCTTTCTAGCTCAAGGCTTTACCAAACTTGCAAGTCCTTATCCTCCGTTCAAACAAGTTCTATGGTCCTATGGCTCCTCCTGATTAAGGTCCTCTAGCGTTTCCTCAGCTGCACATATTTGAAGTATCGGATAACAACTTCAGCGGAAGCTTGCCAGCAAACAACTTTGTGAACTGGAAAGCATCATCACTCCAGATGAATGAAGATGGGAGTGTATATATATATATAATATATATATAGGATACAAAGAGGACACTTCAGTTTCCATAAATGGTTACTATACATACCAAGATGTTATAGATTTGAGATACAAAGGTCTAAGTATGAAGCAAGCGGAAGTTCTTAGTTCCTACGCCACCGTTGATTTTTCGGGGAACAAACTTGAAGGAGAGATTCCTGAATTTATTGGTCTCTTGAAGGCATTGATTGCGCTCAACTTATCGAACAACACATTTACAGGTCATATTCCTCTGTCTTTGGGAAATCTTACGCAGCTAGCGTCACTAGACTTGTCAAGAAACCAGCTCTCTGGGACTATTCCTAATGAACTCAAGGCCCTGACATTTTTGGCGTATCTAAATGTGTCGCATAACCAACTCACTGGTGAAATACCAAAAGGAACACAAATTATTGGACAACCTAAATCCTCATTTGAAGGGAATGCAGGTTTTTGTGGTCTTCCTCTCCAGGAAAGTTGCGTCTGCACTAGTGTGCCGCCGTTACAAGATGTTGATCAAGAAGACAAAGAAGGAGAGGTGTTGAGCTGGAAAGCAGTGGCTCTAGGATATGCTCCTGGATTGTTGTTTGGATTGGCATTAGGTCAGGTGATTGCTTCATACAAGCCAAAGTGGCTACTCAAGTTGTATTGTTTTGGGTTTCTCACTTAATATTGAAATCTTTGTTGAGCAATTTACGGTCTAGTAAAAAAGCAATTCCTTGTATTGTTTTGGGTTATGTTCTTTTGCAATAAAGTCTGTATATGTATTCATAAATTTGTATATATACGAATTAGAAACAGCAGAAGGAATGTCTAGTAACAAAGCAGTTCTCTATGTTTCATCAATCGTAGTTAGTAGTAACCGTACATGATCAATTTGGATACAACTGTGCACAGTATCAGACTTCAAGTAGTAGTCTCTCTTGTCTTCTGGTTTAAACCACTCATTAGTGTTCCGGATGTCTCTGGCGGTTTGGCATGTTCTAAAACGAACCCATACCTGTACCCCAGATTCACCATCGTCCAAAATGACTTCTAGTTCTACTGTAGTAATGGTAATAGGAACAGGGGATAACTCTTCTTCAACGTTCTTATCCTTTACATTTTCCAGTTCATATAACCAATCAATTGGTGACAACTCATCTTGTAGCAGTGTTGTTAAAGGGTGAGGTCTTAAGTTCAAGTAACGCCAAGCGCACCAATAACCTACCGGTGGGATGTGGAGGCATTTCCTCCCACGGTGAAGAGTTAGGGTTGGTGCCCTACAGGGCTATGAGCTGGGCTCCGAGTGAGCGGGACAGATTGTCACAAGACCATTAAAAAACCCATCAAGAGATAAAGAAAATTAACAATGTATGTAACTATGTTCCACAATATGAGAAAACAAATAATACCATATTAAGAAAGGACAGAGGAACAGAAGAAGGTTACGTACATCCACTTGAGACGATGCATCTTCAGGAACAAGCGCAACCGCATGAGGATGAACCTCCGCGACTGTCAAAGGGTAAAATCTGAACTGGCACAGCTCTTCCCCCTTTCAAACATTTAAAAAGTTAAAATGGGGACAATTTTTTTTCTATTTTATCTTAAGTTACTCATTCTTACAGTTACAAACTAAAACTATCTCACTTTTACAATTACTAACTTAAAAGCTTCCGATTTGTGGGCTGTTCTTTTCAAAAAATACAAAGGAAACAACTTTTTTTACGGCATCATCATTTAATTGATGACGCTACGTTCTGAAAAATAACCTCATCTTCCATCTTTTCTGCTGCTGGTTTTTATGGTGTCACAAAGTTCTACTAGTTTCTAGTCGCTGTACTTTTCGCTTTTCGCGTCTTATTCTAGAAACATTAGGAGAAGCATTTTTTTTTTTGGTAAAAATGTTAAAATATTATTACCGATTTTCAAAATTTTGACAGAATTACAAAGACGACAAGAAGCAGAAACATAAAAGAAAAATCTAAACACAGACACGATCTAAACGCAATAGGGACCGGACACAACAAACAGGCTGCAATTCGGAAGCCTCAACTAATCCGAATTCGCTTACCGCAAAAGGAACGAGCCACAATTAAATCGAGCGATAGAATCCGGTACTTTTAGGGAAGCATTTATCCACACTAAAGTATCTTTTCTGAGACGCTCAACGCTGAGGCGTCTCCAAAAAGAACAGGACTAATATTACGTGGTCACATGTTAATTCGTCACTTTGAAAACTGAACAATCCACAAACGCAACAAATATCCATGCCCACTTGTTACTTTGAGCTTGCACACTTATGCATATTTTTCAGCTTGCAGATATTACTTTGTCCCCTGCGCACCCTAACTTTGAAAAAACAAACCAAAAGTCAAAGCAGCCGTCCTTTGAACTTGACAAAGTGATGTGATTACGTTTGAAAAAATCAAAACTTTTCATTATTGGAGTTGCCCGACATAAGGGCTTACAATATAACTTCTATAAATTAATAATAACGAAACTTTAAAATTTTATTAATTTATAAAGATATAAATTTGTAAAAGTGCTTCTATTTAAATATTTATTTTAAGATATATTCATTCTAAAATAAAAATATATATTTGATTTTAGTATATAGACATTAATTGTTAATTTTTAAAAATTTAACATTTATATTAATTTTATTATATTGTTTGGTGTAAATAATATATATTGCACAGAACTTAAATGTGGCTTTAGACATTACAATATTACTAAATCTCATCAAAAATATATTAAGTGTTTAGAAAATATAAAGATAATTTTATTGTAAATATAAAACACACCATATAATAATAGGTTTATGCTTATATAAAATATGTATACATATAAATTATTAATTTATAATTTTAATGGAATCATATATTTACATAGAATTTTCTAAAAATTAAAATACTATTTTATTATTTTATTTATTTATGTCAAATTTTGAACCAGCTCAAGTTAGGACCGACAAAATTTATTAATTTATAGAGATTATTAATTTATAAAGTATTAATTAATAGATATTCTACTATATATATAGCTCAAACTTCTTCTGGATCAACTTGTGTTCTAATTCCAACCACAACTTCAGTTATACAAAGTTTTTATTTTCTCTCTTTTCTTAAACAAAATCATTCTTCATAAAAGGATTTCATGACAACCATGTCGGGAGTGCTTGTGAGTTTTCATTTTATCTCTCTACTCTTACTCTGTTGTGTCTCCCCTTCAAGCCTCTTGCGTATAGATGATCTCGTCCCTGGTCTTGTTTCTTGTCTTCCCCAACAGAGTCAAGCCTTTACGCTGTTCAAGAACGAGTTTGAAACTCGTGGTTGCAACCATAGTGACAACTCTAATGGAGTCTGGTGCGATAACACCACGGGTGCGGTCACAAAGCTACAGCTCACCTCCTGTCTCAGCGGAACTTTGAAGCCTAACAGTAGTCTCTTCAGGCTGCATCAACTGCGTTACCTTGATCTCTCTAGCAACAACTTCAGTTCCTCTTCACTCCTTTCTGAGTTTGGCAATCTCAACAAATTAGAGGTTTTATCTCTTTCCTTCAACAGTTTCATAGGCGAAGTCCCATCCTCATTCAATAACCTAAGCATGCTTTCCTATTTAGGCCTTTCCAATAACCAGCTCACTGATAGTTTCCCATTTTTGCGGTACCTAAGCAAGCTCTCCTATTTAGATCTTTTCAATAATCACTTCTCAGGAACTTTGAATCCCAACAGTAGCCTCTTTGAGTTGCACCAACTCATTACACTTTACCTTTCTTTCAACAACTTCATTTCTCCTGTCCCTTCCCAATTTGGAAATCTCAAAAAACTAGAGGTGTTGTCTCTTTCTAATAATGGCTTCTTTGGCCAAGTTCCACCCACATTTAGTAACCTAACTTCGTTAACCCGTTTGTTCCTTTACCGTAACGAGCTCACTGGTAGTTTACCACTTGTACAAAATCTAACAAACCTCCATGATTTGGATCTTTCTTATAATCACTTCACTGGGACCATTCCTTCTACTCTACTCACTATACCTACCTTGGGATATCTTGATCTACGTGGGAACAATCTTGCAGGATCTTTTGAAGTACCTAACTCTTCTACTTCATCTAGGCTCCAGGTCATGTTCCTCGGGGACAACCATTTTGAAGGGAAAATCCTAGAGCCTATCTCAAAACTCACCAACCTCATTCGTCTCGGCCTTTCTTTCCTAAACACAAGCTACCCAGTTGATTTAACCTTCTTATCCCCTCTCAAGTCTTTGTTCTCCCTTGATTTATCCGGTAATAGCATATCACCAGCCAGTTTAAATTCAGATGCAAGCATCCCATTGAGCATATGATTCTTGCTCCTGCCACGCTGCAACATCACTGACTTCCCAAACATCTTGAAGACCCTTCAAGACTTGCAGCATATAGACTTGTCCAACAATGGAATTAAAGGAAAAGTCCCTGCATGGTTGTGGGAACTTCCTCGCCTGAGTTCAATGGATTTGTCAAAAAAATCTTTTAATGGTTTCGAAGGTTCAGCGGAAGTTTTGGTAAATTCATCTATGCAGATATTAATATTGGCTTCAAACAGTTTCAAAGGAGCACTACCTAATATGCCACTCTCAATTGTATCCTTGTCTGCTTGGGGAAATAGTTTCACTGGGACTGTACCCCTCTCACTGTGCAGCCGCAGCTCTCTTATGGTTCTTGATCTATCCTACAATAGTTTCACCGGTTCAGTTCCTATCTGTTTGAGTAACTTGACGTATTTGGTTCTCCGAAAGAACAATTTAGAAGGAAGGCTTCCAGACATGTTCCACACCGGTTCTTCGCTTCGGACATTTGATGTTGGCTACAATCAACTACATGGAAAGCTTACAAGGTCTCTCCTTAACTGCTCCTCTCTAAAGTTTCTAAACATTGAGAACAACAAAATCGAAGACGCATTTCCTTTCTGGCTCAAGGCTTTACCAAACTTGCAAGTCCTCATCCTCCGTTCAAACATATTTTATGGTCCTATGGCTCCTCTTGATCAAGGTCCTCTCGCATTTCCTCAGCTGCACATATTTGAAGTATCGGATAACAACTTCACCAGAAGCTTGCCAGCAAACTATTTTGTGAACTGGAAAGCGTCATCACTCCAGATGAGTGAAGATGGGAGTATATATATGGGATATGAAGAGGAGAGTTCATTTTCCATGAATGGTTACTATACTTATCAAGATTCTATAGATTTGAGATACAAAGGACTAGTTATGGAGCAAGCGAAGGTCCTTAGTTCCTACGCCACCATTGATTTTTCAGGAAACAAACTTGAAGGAGAGATTCCGGAATCTATTGGTTTTTTGAAGGCATTGATCGCGCTCAACTTATCGAACAATGCATTTACAGGCCATATTCCACTGTCTTTGGGAAATCTTAAGCAGCTCGCGTCACTAGACCTTTCAAGAAACAACCTCTCTGGGACTATTCCTAATGAATTCAAGGCCCTCACGTTTTTGGCGTATCTAAATGTGTCGCATAACCAACTCACTGGTGAAATACCACAAGGAACACAGATCACTGGACAATCTAAATCCTCCTTCGAAGGGAATGCAGGTCTTTGTGGACTTCCTCTCCAGGAAAGTTGTGCCAGCACTAGTGTGCCGCCGTTACAAGATGTGAATCAAGAAGAAGAAGGAGAAGTGTTGAGCTGGAAAGCAGTGGCTATAGGATATGCTCCTGGATTGTTGTTTGGATTGGCATTAGGTCAAGTTATTGCTTCATACAAGCCAAAGTGGCTCGCCAAGTTGTATTGTTTTGGGTTTCTCACTTGATATTGGAATCTTTGTGTTGTCATTCTCTCTTTTTGGCTTGGCCTCTTTCTTTTCACTCAGTTTTTGTTCTCACTCACTCTCTGTTTCTACTTGTGTATATCATCACACAAGCACACACACTCTCTTTACTCTCTCACGTTTGTCTTTGTGGTTGTAGAGAGAAGAGAGTAACACTTTATATATCTACATTTTAACTCTTTTTTTTCATTTTTAATTATTCCTCAAACACATCCATACATACTTATAGTAGATTTCTCTACTAACTCCACTTACACTTATAGCTTTACCTACTCCCATTTGTCCATACCTCTACATTAGGCCATAGACTTAATTCTACAAGCAAAGCTTATCTTATAACAACAACTCTTAACAACTTCAACTCCAACTTACTTAGTTGGCTTACCAACTAACTAGTTTCTTTTAATCTTCTTGTTGTGTAACTTCTAGTTACACAACCCAACTTACTTGGACTTCATGTTGTCCACGTTGGTCTTCTTGTTGTTCCTCCGTTTCTTGCACGTTAAGCTTTCTTCTTCTTCTTCTTCCTTGGGTGGTAAGCTATATCTTGCTTCCACTTCTTCATTCTTCTTCTAGGTGACTCCTTGGTCACTTCTTCATTCTTCTTTTCTTGTGTGGCAAGCTTCCTTGCTTCCACTTCTTCTCTTGGAGGATTTATCAAGGTTCAATCTCAACACTTTGTCGAACCATTTATGGTCTAGTAACAAAGCAGTTCCTTGTAATATCTTTTTTTGTTATGTTCTTGTGCAATGAAGTCTGTATCTGTATTCATAGTATTTGTATTCGAACAAGAAACAGCAGAAGGAATGTCAATACATCTATGTTTTAAACACTTGTCACTGATTTGGGTTGATGACAATGATATGCAGAGCCGGTCCTACACATTTTGAGACCACAAGCAAATAATAAATAAAAGGCTGAAAATCTCGGATCTCATCTCATCCTTTTCGGTTAGACAAAATCTCGTTCTGAGGTTATGATAAAGATCAGAAGAGAAGAAGGCTTGAAGAGAAAACATGGATCAAGGATAGGATGAAACTCAAACAAGAGGCAAATCGTCTTGCCTGTCCCCATCGCCACCGGCCTCTCTTCTCCTCCTAAAGTAAAAAAAAAAATTGTTTAGTCATTTCTGCGTCGAATTGCTTTCATCTCCAAAAATGAGAACGATCGTTTTGCATTTGATCCGTCACAAATCGTCTATTCCACAGACACGGTGAGTGCTCTCTCTTCCTGTGTACTTTCCCTCTTCAATTTGATTCCATATAATCGTCTCGTGTGATTTCCATCCTATCAATTGATTCAATTTCTAAAAAAAAAAAAAAAATTAAGAACTTCATAGGAGTTCTCCCATTAGACCTTCTCAAAACTAATTACAATATTAAAGGTTCTAAACTATTTAAAACACACAATTAATAATTAAATTAATTTCAAGAACCCATTAAGGGTTCTAACCAATGGAGGTGGTCTAAGAACCCGTTATCAACTTTTAGTTTCAGATGTCATGTTTCAAACACATTTTGTTCCACATGTATAACTTGATTATTTTATTTAAATTAAAACTTAATCATTTGATTTTACTATTATTACTTCATTTTTTGAACCTTAAGAAACTGGCCGATATTGTTGCTCTAGTACTACTATGTACTAATATTTAATACTTAATATATATTACACATTTTATTGGGAAAATTGCCAAAATAGATTAAAAACACACACTCTCTGGCTCTCATGCCATGTTGTTGTGGTGATTGATAATGCTACTTGTTGGATTGGGATGCTTTATGAAGGTAATTTTGTTTTTTTTTTACCAAAAAGAAAAAAAAAGGTAATCTTGTTTATGGTTTTAGTTTAAGGTTGTAATTTCCAGCAGGATAACGAATATTCACGTGTTGCAAACAAGAATGAGGAAAAGCAAAAGTAAGAAGCTGCTGTGTTTTCATTTTGTTTCAAACTATACAGAATCAAAACTATAATAAGAACTCTCCTCTTATCAGTTCCCATCTCAAAACAAGTATGAAGCTTCTCTGTTATATTTTTTTTTCCTATACAAAGCGAGAATCCTTTTCAATGTCTATATGAATCCTCTTTCTATCTCACTCTCTCTCAAAACTGTTACCAAAACAAAGGCTAGGGGTAGATCTGCATGAGAGTTCTAGAATCATGCCTAGTAACTCTGTATACAGTTACATTCCAATCCATGTAGTCTACTCCATCCATCGATTGCAAATTGTAGCCCCTGTCGTTATCTGGATATCGCTGGTCAATAGCATTGCGGATGTCACTTATGGTTTGGTTTGATCTAAAAGGAAGCTCCAGCGTTGTCCCAATCCCATCTGCCAATCTGATAGTTATCATAATAGTACTTGGCGCAGCTTGAGTCTCCACAGTTGTCCTGTCTCGGTTAGCAAAAGGATCAGGGACTGTCTCCGCGCTTGAACCTTCCTCTACAGCCTTATCCTATCAAATGAAGTCAACAAAATATTCAGAAGTGAAAATAGAAAAGCAAACACATTATGTAAAAAGCTAAGACCAGAGGAAGAGAAGGGTTACATACATTCACTTGAGATGACGCCATGCCAGGTACAGCCACTGTGACGTCTCCTTCACCAGCTTCTTCAAGTGACTTTTGTGTCTCCGTGGGGCCACTTGAAACATATGAAGACTCAAACTGTGACTGTGAAGGTAATGATCCCATCGATGGAAGAGGCAGATCTCTGTTCTCCTTCAAACCCATATTAGCGAATCCTGAAAGAAAAGGAGAGTACTCTAGAAACCAACGTTCAGTGGGTTTACCTAGAAGAGCTCCCGGTTTCAACTTCTTGTGAATCCTCCTGAACCGGCGTTGTTTTATCCTCTTCCACGAGACAGGAGAAGGCTTGTTCTATATTCCAATTGCTGGCTTTAAGGTAAATGGTTGCAATGTCTCGAGTAACTACTCCATCAGCCGCATCGACGAATATATCAATGAGTTCATCTTGCTTCAGCGAATTCAGCAGCTCCCTAGTTTGTGTCGGACTTGAACTTTCCTGAAATGCAAGCAGTGTATGCATCAACATTGAGTTACATTCTCGCCAACTCAAAGAAATAGCAGCAAGAGACAATATAGGTTGTTTGCTAAGTTTATGTTTAGCAAACACAAAATCAAGATAAACAGCAAAGACAGTTGTTTATAGTGTGCAGAGAAGAGAAAGAGAAAGTTACTACCTCCACTAGAGGTGACTCTGTGCTTGAATCTTGGTCAACAGCCATACCACTAAATTTTTTCTGATCATATAAAAGACAGAACAAAACACTATCAAAAGACAAAAGCAAGCAAGTACTAGTGGAGAGAAAGAGAAGGTTACATACAACCACTTGAGCCGTCGCAATTCCGGAACGAGATTTGCTGTAACCATCATTGAAATAGCTGATGGCGTTTTTTACATTCCCCTTGCAGTGGTTGAGACAATCGATTACGGCTTGTGAAGGAGCTTCAGGAAGAAGATCTCGGAATTGTTTTATACTTTCCGGTTTCAGTTCAAGCGGCGGCGTACTGCACAAGTAAACCAAGTGGCCAAAAAAAAAAGATTCAACGTAAAGATAGGATAAACCCTAAATCAAGAACACAAAGTTACGCTAAAGAACACAGAGATACGTAAACCCTGAACCAATACCACAAATAAACGCTAGCTAAACCCTAAATCAAGATCACAAAGTTACGCTAAACCCTAAAACAATAACACAAAGACACGCTAAGCCCTAAACCAATAACACAGATAAATGCTAAACCCTAAATCAAGATCACAAAGTTACGCTAAACCGTAAACAATAACACAAAGACACGCTAAGCCCTAAATCAAGAATATAAAGATAGAGTAAACCCAAAATCAAGAACAAAAGATACCCTAAACCCTAAACCAAGCAAGAACACAAATAAACGCTAAACCTAAATCAAGATCACAAAGTTACGCTAAACCCTAAACCAATAACACAAAGATACGCTAAACCCTAAACCAATAACACAAAGATACGCTAAACCCTAGGTAAACCAAGAACACGAAGTTAATTACGCTAAACCCTAAATCAAGAACAGTACGCTAAACCCTAGATCAAGAAGACAAAGATCAAGAACACACAAAGACACGTTAAACCTTAAATCAAGAACAGGAAGATAAGCTAAACCGTAAATGAAGAAATGATGACCTAGCAGAAGGAGGAGGGCTCCCGATTCTGACATTCGTCGAGGTATGACGAAACGGCGGCACTTTACTCCAGACGTCATCCATCGTATCGGCCGATCCTTCATTCCCTGAGAACCCGTGCAGATACCACGGCTCAGTATCACCGTCGTGAGATAACGGCACCGGCTGTGACTTCTTCTCAGGTTTATCAAAGCGGTGTTCACAGAAAGCGCGGGCGGCGTGCTCTAGGCTCCAATTGTTGTCGCTGAGGTACTTTGTTGCGTCCGCCACAGACGACGATCCATGAGAAAGTTCTATGAATCTCGCGATCTTCTCGTTTCTCCTTTGTTCCTCCGCCGCGGTTCTCTGGTTCTCAGACGGAGGTTGAGCCGGCGACGGCAAGGTTTTGGTGCGGCAAGCCTCCATCGCTGCGTTCAGATCCCACCGGAATCCTTCAAGGTAGAATAGCGCTTCTTCTTTGCAGACTCCTAGTTCGTCGCAGATTAGTTTCAACGGATCAGCCATCGTTCGTCGTCGTCTTCGTCACCAAGAGAAGAGGCGGGATACAAATTATCTTGCTGAAAACAGCGGCGTTTTTATAGTGGCAGTCTAAAACGGCGTCGAACCACGTAGTTACATCCACAAAACGCGAGGGGTAAAATGGTAAGTAAAAACAGGCGCCAAGAAGAGACGGTACTGAACTTCCAACGAATATAACCGACTTGAGCAATTTTGTTTGAACTTAACTCAGTATTATTATCATTACAATCACTTCCATTTAACCAATTATTATTTATTTTAAAACTAGGTGTTTTGTCATTTTATAATTACTTATTAATATACATGTTACTAATTAAAAGACTCTAATGATAACTTATTGTTTATGTTTTCATTTCAAAATTTCTACATACTATAAATATTTTGAAAGTTTTTTCGTACACTATAATTATTATTAAAAATAAATCTTAGAAATCACTCAATATTTTATTTTCAATTATATAAATTAAAAATTTTACTTCATTAATATTTAATTATGTGTTTCTGGTTTTTAGTTTTAACTTTTTTATTAAAATGTATTTTCATATAACCACAAAACATATATAGTAATTATTTTTTAATTAAAATGTATTTTTAGATTTTAGATAATTTTATTATTATTAATTTAATGACTTATCTAACCAAATAAATTTGTAATTATTTTTTCATGTGACTAATTTATATATTTTATTCGGATATAAACAAAAGATATTAACCACTCTAACTTTTAATATGAGAGCTCAAATGCGAAAAAAATCACTTCGAAAATAATAGTGTAGAAAAATCACTTTGTAAATAATAGTATAGATTTAAAACTAATTTCTACCATAAAATTTTCAAAAATAATTATTTTATTGAAGACCATATTTGAAATTTTGAATGTTGCAGTTTTATTTTGCAAACTAAACATAAAGAGTAAAAATCATTTTGGTGAATTTTTCTATCAAAATTTTGTTTCACAAAAATAAATAAATAATTTTTATTTCACTGCAAATATTTATTAAAATAGTATAAATCTGATTTTTTTTCTTTATAACTTCTTTTTCATTAACTTGATGATCGAATATGATCCTAGTGTAACAAATGTGTAATACAGTTAGGTACATATAAGCATAAATGGTCAAATTGGTTCAAAATAATTAAACCACTTTTTGTAACATATCTTGTTTTCTGCAACCCAACGGACATCTTCTAGTTTTTGCTCCTCAGAGTCTTGCAAACACACCCACCAAAGGGGCAGTATTGTACGTAGGTCATCTCATGTTATGCTCACAGTCTTGCTGATCATCTCATGACATGCATTCAATTCATGGCTTCTTGTTGAGAGCTCCAATCTTAGCTCAAACGTTTCTAAGATAACATTTCTGTAATATCCAGCAAGATTACGAATAATTGCATTCACATTATGTTTGGATTCATATTCCCTGTCGTTACTTCTCCGGACAATGCGGAGTTGTTCTGGTCAAACACCATTACATCATAAATTCCGGTTTAACAATTTTTAATTACCGAGAACGTTACGTGATCACACGTTGCTCCGTGCTAACTTTGAAAATTGACAATCCACAAACAAATTCAAAGTCCATGCCACTTGTTCCTTTGAGCTTGGACACTTGAACATATTTTTCAGCTTGGCAATAAATTAGCTACAACATAACGTCATCACTTTGTCCCGTCACTAACTTTGAAATTTGACAATCTATAAACAAACCAAAACCAAGCTAGTGCCGTCCTTAACTTGTCAAAGTGATGTCATTAAGTTGAAAAAGTCAACTTTCCATTATTGGAGTGGCCCCAAGATAAATAACTCACATGGCTTTAACTTCTTTGGATCAACTTGTATTCTAAATGGCAACCACATTTTTATCATTCTTCTTATAATGATTTCATGACTACCATGTTGGAATCACTCGTGCGTTTTCATTTTCTCACGCTACTTTTACTCTGTTATGTCTCCCCTTCAAGCCTCTTGCGTATAGATGATCTCGTCCCTGGTCAGGTTTCTTGTCATCCCCGCCAGAGTGAAGACTTTACGCTGTTCAAGAACGAGTTTGAAACTCGTGGTTGCAACCATAGTGACAACTCTAATGGAGTCTGGTGTGATAACTCCACGGGTGCGGTCACGAAACTACAGCTCACGTCCTGTCTTAGTGGAACTTTGAAGCCTAACAGTAGTCTCTTCACGCTGCATCAACTGCGTTACCTTGATCTCTCTGGCAACAACTTCACCTCCTCTTCACTCCTTTCCGAGTTTGTCAATCTCAATAAGTTAGAGGTTTTGTCTCTTTCCTCTAATGGTTTCATAGGTGAAGTCCCTTCCTCATTTAGTAACCTAAGCCAGCTTACCTATTTAGGCCTTTCCCATAATGAGCTCACTGGTAGTTTCCCATTTTTGAGGACTCTAAGTAAGCTTTCCTATTTAGATCTTTCCAATAATCACTTCTCAGGAACTTTGAATCCCAACAATAGCCTCTTTGAGTTGCACCAACTCATTACACTTAACCTTGCTTTCAACAACTTCATTTCTCCTGTCCCTTCCCAATTTGGAAATCTCAAAAAACTAGAGGTGTTTTCTCTTTCCAATAATGGCTTCTTTGGCCAAGTTCCTCCCACAATTAGTAACCTAACTTGGTTAACACGTTTGTTCCTTGACAGTAATGAGCTCACTGGTAGTTTACCACTTGTACAAAACCTAACCAAGCTCTATGATTTAGTACTTTCTGATAATCACTTCACTGGAACCATCCCTTCTTCTCTACTTACTATGCCTTCCTTGGAATATCTTGATCTACGCGGAAACAATCTCGCAGGATCTTTTGAAGTTCCAAACTCATCTAATTCATCTAGACTCCAGGTCCTGTTCCTTGGGGACAACCATTTTGAAGGAAAAATCCTAGAGCCTATCTCAAAACTCACCAACCTCATTCGTCTCGGCCTTTCTTCTCTAAACACAAGCAACCCAATTGATTTAACATTCTTATCCCCTCTCAAGTCTTTGTTCTCCCTTGATCTATCCGGTAATAGCATATCACCAGCCAGTTTAACTTCAGATGCAAGCATCCCATTGAGCATAAGATTATTGCTATTGTCACACTGCAACATCACTGAGTTCCCAAACATCTTGAAGACCCTTCAAGACTTACAGCATATAGACATGTCCGACAATGGAATTAGAGGAAGAGTCCATGCATGGTTTTGGGAACTTCCTCGCCTGAGTTCAATGGATTTTTCAAACAATGTTTTCAGTGGTTTTGAAGGTTCAGAGGAAGTTTTGGTAAATTCATCTGTGAGGATATTAATATTGGCTTCAAACAGTTTTGAAGGAGCACTTCCTGATCTGCCACTCTCTATTGTATCCTTGTCTGCTTGGGGTAATGGTTTCAAAGGGAACATACCTTTATCACTGTGCAACCGCAGCTCTCTCATGGTTCTTGATCTATCCGACAACAGTTTCACAGGTTCAGTTCCAAGCTGTTTGAGTAACTTGACGTTATTGGTTCTCCGGAAGAACAGTTTAGAAGGAAGCCTCCCAGAGATGTTCCATACCAGTTCCTCGCTTCGGACACTTGACGTTGGCTACAATCAACTAACTGGAAAGCTTCCAAGGTCTCTTCTAAATTGCTCCTCTCTAAAGTTTCTAAACATTGAGAACAACAAAATCGAAGACGCGTTTCCTTTCTGGCTCAAGGCTTTACCAAACTTGCAAGTCCTCATCCTCCGTTCAAACAGATTCTATGGTCCTATCGCTCCTCCTGATCAAGGTCCTCTAGCATTTCCTCAGCTGCACATATTTGAAATATCTGATAACAATTTCACCGGAAGCTTGCCAGCAAACTACTTTGTGAACTGGAAAGCATCATCACTCCAGATGAGTGAAGATGGGAGTATATATATGGGATATGAAGAGGATACTTCATTTTCCATAAATGGTTACTATATTTACCAAGATGTTATTGATTTGAGATACAAAGGTCTAGTTATGGAGCAAGCAAAGGTCCTTAGTTCCTACGCCACCATAGATTTTTCAGGGAACAAATTTGAAGGAGAGATTCCTGAATCCATTGGTCTCTTGAAGGCATTGTGATAGACTTTTGTAGATTGAAAGACTGAGAGATTTGTAAAAGTACTCGTTTATTGAAAATAGAAATAGCTTTGCAAGTTCAGATTCAGATCATCATCTCATGACGATAATGATCTTCATCTACGATCTCATAACGATCGCCCCTAGACTCATAGCGTCTACAAAGAACATACAAAGCATAAACCCCAAATACAAATGATACTCTCCCTCATATACTACTCGAGCTTCCTTGGCAGTTAGACTCTAACCGCTAACCTTCTTCCTCTCCCAGAGTCTCTCCCTCCAGCTTTGCCACGTCACTCACAGATTCATTTAAATGTTTCTTCCCGCGCCTCACATAAGAACATTTGAACCTATCAATACTCCTCCCTTTGAAACCAAGCTTGTCCTCAAGCTTGAAAGATGGATAATCCTGCACAAAGGTGCGAAATGTAACCCAAGAATTCTCATGTGACGGTTTTCCCACCGAGCTAACCAAACGCTCCAAATAACCCTCCGCATCATAACGCGTTGCCAAGACTTCCAACGGCTCTGGCACAGCTTCCACTTCATCAATACAACCCTCCGGTAATGGATGAACCACTCGATCAACCCCCAACGCAGCTTTCAACTGCGAACAGTGAAACACTGGATGGATGCGAGAAGATGGTGGGAGATCCAACTTATAAGCCGCCTTACCAACTCTAGCAATCACACGATATGGCCCAAAATATTTCGCCGCTAGCTTCTGGCACACTCGGTGTGACACTGACTGCTGTCTGTAAGGACGTAGCTTCAAGTAAACCAACGCACCCACTTCAAAAGACACATCCCGGCGATGCTTATCAGCTGTTTTCTTCATTATATCATGCGCCCGAGAAAGATTCTGTTTGATCAACACCAACACACGATCACGTTCACGCAAAGATGTCTCCAAATCAAAGTTTTGCGTAGACCCCTCTTCAAACTTTACTAAGACAGGAGGCTCACGACCATAAATCACATGAAAGGGTGTTGTCTTCAGTGCCGTATGAAACGACGTGTTGTACCAAAACTCAGCCCAAGGAAGAAATTTACGCCATGTACGAGGATGAGCAGACGCAAAGCACCGGAGATATGTCTCAAGACAGCGGTTCAACACTTCGGACTGCCCATCAGTTTGAGGGTGAAAGGCAGTGCTGTACTTGAGATGTGTTCCAGCGAGACGAAACGCTTCCTTCCAAAACGAGCTCAGAAAAATACGGTCTCGATCAGAAACAATACTGGTAGGGAACCCATGTAAGCGCACAATACCTTCCACAAAAGAATTCGCCACATCCACTGTTGAGAAGGGATGACGCAGACTCAAGAAATGTGCATATTTACTGAGTCGATCAATCACCACTAACACGACATTGACGCCCTGCGATGTAGGTAAGCCCTCAATAAAGTCCATGGATACATCTTCCCACACCCGTGTAGGTAAAGGTAGGGGCTGAAGTAATCCTGCTGGAGACAGCGTAGAAGACTTATGCGTCTAACAGATGATGCATTCTTGAACATACTGCTGCACTGAACGAGATATGCCTTCCCAATAGAAAGACCTCTGCACACGCTTTAAAGTCTTCAACACACCCGAATGACCTCCTCCCAAACTATCATGTGCTTCATGTAAAATCAATGGAATAAAAGAAGAAGTCTTAGGCACCACCAACCTTCTTTTGTACCATAAACGACCCTCCAACACTTGATAGTTGTCATTGAGTAAAGAACGATCCTGCACCCTCCGTATAGTATTCTGAATTCCCTGATCAGCCTCAATTTCCTTATAGATATCTTGGAGTTGTATCACCGTGGGCGTTGTCAATGACATCAAAAGAGACGAGGTCGACGCTTCCAACACACTCATGCTTCGAGACAACCCATCTGCTGCTTTGTTCTCACATCCCGGTTTGTACAAAATATCAAAGTCGAAACCCAACAAGTGAACCAACCAACGCTGATACTCCATATTGACCTCTTTTTGCTCCAAAAGAAATTTGAGACTCCGCTGATCAGTATGCACAATAAACTTCCTTCCCAATAAGTAATGCCTCCACTTCCGAATAGCCATCACCACTGCCATTAACTCCCGTTCATAAGCAGGTTTGAGCTTATCTCTATCAGTTAGCGCATGGCTAAAGAACGCTATAGGACGCTTCTCCTGCATAAGAACCGCACCCAAACCCACGCCTGAAGCATCTGTCTCAACAATAAACGGCTTCTCAAAATCAGGCAGCGCCAAAACAGGAGCTGAACACATCGCAGACTTTAACTCCTCAAATGCAGTTTGCGCTGCCGTAGACCACAAGAAATGATCCTTCTTCAATAGACTGGTTAACGGTTGAGCAATGATACCATAATGCCACACAAAACGTCGATAGTAACCCGTCAGACCCAAGAAGCCTCGTAAAAGTTTAACATTCTTTGGAATCGGCCAAAGTCGCATAGCTTCTGTCTTCGCACTATCAGTTGAAACACCATCCTTAGAAATGATGTGACCCAAGTACTCCACCTGAGTCATCCCCATCACACACTTCTTCTTATTGGCAAACAACGGATTCTCCTGAAATACTTTCAAAACCGCTTCCAAATGTTGGACATGAAGCTCGACTGATTTACTGTAAACCAGCACATCATCGAAGAACACCAAAACGAAATCTCGCAGAAACGGTTTGAAAATCTTGTTCATGAGTGCCTGAAACGTAGCAGGAGCGTTGGTGAGGCCGAAAGGCATCACCAAAAACTCGTAATGACCCTCCATCGTACGAAACGCCGTTTTGGGAATATCCTCTTCCACCATTCGAATCTGATGGTACCCAGAGCGAAGATCAAGCTTAGAAAACACCACTGCACCATGTAACTCATCCAACAGTTGATCAATGACAGGAATCGGAAACTTGTCCAAAACAGTAACCCTATTGAGAGCCCTGTAATCCACACAAAACCGATGACTATTGTCTTTCTTCTTGACCAACAAAACCGGACTCGAAAATGGACTGGTGCTAGCTCGTATAATCCCTGATTGTAACATGTCATTCACCATCTGCTCCATAACTAGTTTAGTGGCATGAGGATAGCGGTAGGGACGTACTGACACCGAAGAAACGCCAGGAATGAGTTGGATAGCATGTTCACTCCCTCGAAAAGGAGGTAACCCTTGAGGCAAAGCAAACACAGAATCCCACTGCTGCAACAACTTTGAAATAGCTGGATCACACTCTGGTTCCGACAAGCTCTTCACCGTACTTGCCAAAGAAACACCCTGATCTGCAAACTGCTTCACCACCCCAGACGTCAATGATTTAAGAGATAAGCGAGATCCATGTAAACTCCGATCTCCTAACAACGTCACACGCCCTCCTTGGTAAAGAAAAGAAAGTTCTTGTGCCTTCCAATCCATTTCACACCTCCCGAGAGTCTCCAACCATTGAACCCCCAAAATCACATCTACAGAACCCAGCTCCAAAGTAAAGAAATCAGAAGTGAAACCCGTAGTGCCTAACTGAAAAGACACGTCCTGGCACACCCCCAATCCTTTCACCACCACACCATTTCCCAACAAAACATCCAAGTTACTCGCAGCACACATCTTCACACGCAACCTTTGTACCACCGAAGGAGATATGAAGTTGTGTGACGCCCCACTGTCTAACATCACCACGACCTCACTTCCAGCAATACTACCCAGTAACTTCATAGTCTGAGGTGAATCAATACCCAAGAAAGCACAAAACGATAATGTTTTTACTTCTGGAGTCTCCATCGTCTCAGCCCATATCTCTTCCTCCGTAGAATCCATCAACTCCACCTCAAAACCATTGATCACCGTAAGTACTCTATACTCTTTCTTAGGACAAACAGCCTCATGTGCCTTAGACCACTTTTCTCCACACTTGAAACAGAGTCCCTGCCTCCTCATAGCATCCAATTCCGCGTCGGAATGACGTTGTCGTGGTCTTTGATACGGCTTAGACGGAGCAACATTCTCCTTTTGAGTCTTTGTATCAAGCACAAAAGCCTTCTGAGTATTAGAAGAATACCCCACCGATCGAGCATTGTTATTGGTTGAAGTAGTCTGTTGCTTGGGTACATAACGAGGACTCTCTCCCAGCACCTTGCAAAACGTACTAGACTCCATCTTTAACACCGCTGCAATGTAATTAGATAGACCCTGAGGTTCCTTCATACGGATGACTTCTTTCATTTCTCTGGTCAAGCCGATGTAAAAGATCCTCTCCAAATGATGATCATCCAACCCTGACACTTGAGCAGACAAATCCTCAAACTCTGATACGTAATCAGCGATAGATCCAGTTTGACGGATTGAGAACAACCTTGTGCTAGGCTCATCTTCAATTGACTCTGAAAAGCGCACACAAAGGCGTTGCTTGAAGTCTTGCCAGCTCTGGAAACCACCTCGACGCATCACCCAAGCATACCATTTCTTCAACGCTCCCTTCAAACACAATGGAACAAGATCCAACCTCGACTCTTCATCATATCATCCCAGCTCATAAAAATACTCCACATCAACCATCCACTCAGAGATTCGAGAACCATCACAAAACGGCATCTCAAGCTTCTTCAACATGTTCTCGCGATTATCCAGATTCAACTGCTCCTCACGGTAACCAAACGGAGAGTGATCACGCACCCTTTCATATCGAGGACGGCGTACCTGAGATTGAGACGATGATAACACCGGATCTCGTAGCGGAGAACAGATCGGTGATCGATCAATCACCGGCTGTTTACCCAACGCCTTAAGTACCGAATCGAGCTTCGAATCCATTGACGACAGCTTCGTATCGACTGAATCAACTCGCGCTTCCAACGAATCGAATCGATCATCCTTTACCTTCGCATCCGTACACAACTTCTCATACGCTCCCATCAGAAACGTCACCTGACCTTGAATCTTCGTCGGATCCATCGATACGTCAGAATAACCGGATTTAGACGGAGAAGACGAAGACATAGGCGCGTTTGAGAGATCGAACCGTTTCACCGCACCAATGATAGACTTTTGTAGATTGAAAGACTGAGAGATTTGTAAAGGAAGTACTCGTTTATTGAAAATAGAAATAGCTTTGCAAGTTCAGATTCAGATCATCATCTCATGACGATAATGATCTTCATCTACGATCTCATAACGATCGCCCCTAGACTCATAGCGTCTACAAAGAACATACAAAGCATAAACCCCAAATACAAATGATACTCTCCCTCATATACTACTCGAGCTTCCTTGGCAGTTAGACTCTAACCGCTAACCTTCTTCCTCTCCCAAAGTCTCTCCCTCCAGCTTTGCCACGTCACTCACAGATTCATTTAAATTTTTCTTCCCGCGCCTCACATAAGAACGTTTGAACCTATCACATTGATTGCGCTCAATTTCTCGAACAATGCATTTACAGGCCATATTCCTCTTTCTTTGGGAAATATTACACAGCTCGCTTCACTAGACTTGTCAAGAAACCATCTCTCTGGGACTATTCCTAATGAACTCAAGGCCCTCACGTTTTTGGCGTTCTTAAATGTGTCTCATAACCAACTCACCGGTGAAATACCACAAGGAACACAAATTACTGGACAATCTAAATCCTCCTTCAAAGGGAATGCAGGTCTTTGTGGACTTCCTCTCCAGGAAAGTTGTGCCAGCACTAGTGTGCCACCGTTACAAGATCTGAATCAAGAAGAAGAAGGAGAAGTGTTGAGCTGGAAAGCAGTGGCTATAGGATATGCTCCTGGATTGTTGTTTGGATTGGCATTAGGTCGAGTGATTGCTTCATACAAGCCAAAGTGGCTCGCCAAGTTAAGCCGTTTGTATTATTTTGGTTTTCTCACTTGATATTGGAATCTTTGTGTAATCATTCTCTCTTTTTGGCTTGGCCTCTTTCTTTTCACTCAGTTTTTGTTCTCACTCACTCTCTCTGTTTCTACTTGTGTATATCATCACACAAGCACACACACTCTCTTTACTCTCTCACGTTTGTCTTTGTGTTTGTAGAGAGAAGAGAGTAACACTTTGTATGTCTACGTTTTAGATCTTTTTTTTTCATTTTTAATTATTCTTCAAACACATCCATACATACTTATAGTAGATTTCTCTACTAACTCCACTTACACTTATAGCTTTACCTACTCTCATTTGTCCATACCTCTACATTAGGCCATAGACTTAATTCTACAAGCAAAGCTTATCTTATAACAACAACTCTTAACAACTTCAACTCCAACTTACTTAGTTAGCTTACCAACTAACTAGTTTCTTTTAATCTTCTTGTTCTTTAACTTCTAGTTACACAACCCAACTTACTTGGACTTCATGTTGTCCACGTTAGTCTTCTTGTTGTTCCTCCGTTTCTTGCACGTTAAGCTTTCTTCTTCTTCTTCCGTGGATGGTAAGCTATCTCTTTCTTCCACTTCTTCATTCTTCTTCTAGGTGATTCCTTGGTCACTTCTTCATTCTTCTTTTCTTGTGTGGCAAGCTTCCTTGCTTCCACTTCTTCTCTTGGAGGATTTATCAAGATCCAATCTCAACACTTTGTCGAACCATTTATGGTCTAGTAACAAAGCAGTTCCTTGTATTATCTTTTTTTGTTATGTTCTTGTGCAATGAAGTCTGTATCTGTATTCGAACAAGAAACAGCAGAAGGAATGTCAATACATCTATGTTAAACACTTGTCACTGATTTGGGTTGATGACAATGATATGGTGTGGAACAGTGTAGGTAATTTCGCAAATGGAATATTTTAACCGTAAACGAAATGGAGAATCAAACCAAATAGTAAGTAGTAACTGTAAAGAATCAAAACTTATAGTAAGACCTCTCTCCTTATAAAGTTCCTATCTCAAAAGAAGTATGAAACTGTGACTCAAACCAAAAAGCTAAGTGGAGTACATCTGGTGGAGAATTTTAGAGCCAAAAGAACCAGAAGTAATTCTTTTTTTTTTTTTTTTTTTTTTTTTTTTTTTAACCAGAAGTAATTCTGTGCACAGTTGTATCCAAATCCCTGTACTCCACTCAGTATCAGACTTTAAGTAGTACTCTTTCTTGTCTTCTGGTCTAAACCAGGCAATCCTGTTGCGGATGTCTCTGACGGTTTGGTCTGATCTAAAAAGAATCCATACCTGTACCCCAGATTCACCATCGTTCAAAACGATTTCTAGTTCTACTGTAGTAGTAGTAGTAGTAGTAATAGGAACAGGGGATAACTCTTCTTCAACATCCTTATCCTTTACATTTTCCTGTTCATATAACCAGAAAGACAAAACACAATACTCAGAAGGCAAAAACGAGAAACGCAAAACAACATTGAGTTCCCTTATTTGAAAGCATCAATCCTACTATATAAAAGCTACTAATTTTGAGGCTTTTTAGGAGTGCCACATAGGACAAAATATTCCCCACCAATCAAACTGCCACGTCATCGCAAATGTTTAGATGATGGTTCTAGAACTATCCAAACCTATCAAAATAGTCAGTCTATTGTATAACTTATAGCTTCCTTTTCTTTAGTCTACTCGCCTCAGACGTCTCCAGTGACTCCAAATCTGTTCGTCTACCCAACTTCACCGGTGTAACTCCTACGACTACAACAATGGCACTTCAATGCTCCATTATAACTCATCAAGTGAAGACTCTTTGTACCTCTCCACATCCCTCCTCTCAATCTCTTGCCCAGTTCCTTAAATTTGATTTGTTACAAAAAGTCAGTGCATCAGATAGTTTTTAAAATTCAAATAATACTAGGTGTTTTTCTGTACCATGTGCAATGATAAATTTTTTTAAAGTTAAATTATATTTAAAATGAAATTTATTAGTATTATATATTTTATTATTTTTTGACTAAAATTTAATATAAAGTTGATTATTTTTGAGACTATAATATTTGCTATTGTGATAAACACCTTTTTACAGTACTCTGTTTGTATCTTTTTTTTATTAGTCATCTTCCTGTTCTTTTTTTCTTTTTTGGTAAAATGATAAAAAAAAAAGAATAAAGCTAAAATTAATCTTTTTGTTCTTGATCATTCACGTTATCTTCAAAGTTAATAACATGGCCAACGTAAATGATCGACGTTGAGATTTCAACTTTTTCTGATTTTTACTATTCTAATGTTTCAATATAATTTGAATATTCTCTTTGTTTTATAATATAATGGTTTAAAAGTATTTTTTGTTTCACTATATAAATTGTTTTTATATTTCAATGTAACTTTATATTTATTGGATATTATGTGACCAATTAAATTATGTAAATTACTGTGTAATTGATTAAATTTATATATTAAATGACAGTTTTCTAAAGTAATAACTTTTAAATATTACATATTTTAATTAAAATTGATTACATTTTGAAACAGATAGAGTAATCTATAAACTAACTCTATATAGATATGAGGACAAAATTGTAAAGTGGTCTCATCTTGAATTTCTCTCATTTTGTGCATTCCTAATTGGGAGGAGATAATCAACATCTAATTTTATGTTACTCTTAGTATATTAGAAATAGTCGAACCGTGAACCAATTAAAAATGATATAAGAAAGGCATAAAGATGTATTTCCAGTTATCACAAATATAGAATCAATTGACAACAATTTAATTATGTCCAGCGTAGGACAACATAGAAGAGTTTTCATACCTTCTAATATTATAATATCTCATTATATTATTGGTTAAACCAGTATTCTCTAGCACAAATACTCACTCTATTCTTAGAGTTTAAGCTTTTCTATCTAATGATATTAGTAGTTTGATCCAAAAAAAAAACGACTGAACTGTACATTATAATTGGAGAAAGAAAACAAATAAAAATCAACCGAAGACTTTTAAGGTATATGAAACAAAAATTGAAAATATCAATTCTCTGCAATTAAATAGTAATGCAATAAAATTGTAAAAATACAAAATAAAAAAAATACACAGAAAGAAAGATTTAGTAAAATAAAATCATTATATAATTTTCATAATTGATAGTGCTCAGCTACATTAAAAAGTCTAAATTTACAACATACACAGTTTTATTTACATCTTGAAACCTATTATCTAATTAAAATGATTCTAAAAAAAGTGCCAGCACGAAGAGTTAAAAAATATACTATAAAATATAATACATAACGTTAAAAATATATTATCAATAATCACTATAAAATCATGTTAGTAGTAACAAAAATGAAATGACAACACATTTATTAAAACCATAGAACGACACGCAATAAAGTGTTATTAAATATACGAATTACAAATTAAATATGCTCAACGCAAACACACATAAAAGTGAGACATCATATTTGAATATATTTAAATAAATAATTTTAAATATATTATATTCTACATAATTTTAAAATTACTTTAAAAAAACTAAATTATTAAAAAATAATATACAAATAAAACTAAAGCAATATTTTGTAACGTCAAAATAATAAATGAATAAAAAATATAGTATGCTAATAAAACAGATTTTAAATTTTAAAGACTTCTAATTCATGTAATATTACAAAATTCAAAATTTGTTTATTACAATTAATATTTGTATTAGATATATTAAAATAATATTCTAGATCGATATTGAATTGTCAGTTTTCAACTCTTACACTTAAAAAAATATTATTAAGTACGCTTTTTTTTTTTTGAAAATGAGGTTTTATATTTTAAGTAGGTTATTGGAGTATTTTTTCTTTTCGTAAATTTATTCGAGATGAGATTCGGATCTTTTAAACTAAGATAATTTGTGTTCTATACATAATTATATTTTTTTTACATAACTCTAAAATCTCGGACTTGATTCTTCATATTTTATTAGTTAATTGTGTTACATATAATAGAAATATTTAATTCAAACTAAAAATATAAAAAAAAATCAAATTAAAAAATTAGTTATATATAATTTAATATATAAAAATTCACATACAAATAAAAATGATAAATGTAACAAATTTAAATATATTATCCGCGCGTAGCGCGGAAAAAGGATCTAGTACTATTAAAACAGCAACATGACCAATTGATAAAAAGTTATGTCTAATTTATTGTTTTCCTATGCAATATATTCAAAAATTAAACCATATATTTTATAACTGCTTACCTTTATTCCTATATTCTAGGATCCATAACTACCATGTTTACCAGAGTGTACAAATAAACAATTGATATACGTTTGATTCAAATCTGCATAATAACTACATCATTTTTTTGAAAACATTTACACATTTTGTTACAAACAATATATGTTATAACCAACAAATAATACTTTACTTATACATTATACATTAGTTAATCCAGTGAATTAATATCCATCTTTACTCTTATGATTATGACTACTAATATTTAAAATCTAAGTTTATGCTTTATATTTACTAACCTGCCCTTTTAATAAAATATATAATATAGTAGTATAATATTATTTACCATTGAAATAGTTAATATAAAAATTTTTTTATTTACCAAATACAATTAGAATTTTATTTCATTTTCATGAAATGCAAATTATTTGACTAATTTATCTACCAAATTAGGATTTCACCTTTAAATAAACAAATTATAATTATCATGAAATTAAAATAAATTTAAATTAAAAAATAAAAGATCATTAGATTTATCTAGGTTTTTTTGGGTTGGGCTTTTAACCGGATTTATGGAGTTTTTAAATAGAAATTTTATAATTTAATCCAAAATCTGAGCTGGATTATATGCAGATCACTCGATTTACCATTTTTATCGTCGATTCAGATCAAATATGAAAAATATCGCGAAAAGATCTAAAATTATATTATAAATTAAATTAGGCAAAATTTAGATAAATACAATATATTAATACTTTTGAGTATATAGGTTGGATTTAATCGGATTCGGGACCCATACTTACGGGTAGACTCCACATTGGTTTCTGAGTATGAATATTAATTATATTAATAATTCAAAATGCTAAAAATGTAAAATATCATGATTTTATTAAAACCAAATTACATATTTCATCATCAAAATTATTCCTGTCAAAATGTCAAAATATTATAATCTGCACAATTATAATACTTTTTTGTAGCATTTAAATATAAATAATAATAAAAAATATAAATATATATCAAATAAATTTGATTTGTTTTGGAAATAAATCCACACTTTAAAAGCGCACGGGCATACGGGCATATGATTACAAAAAAACGGGCATACATGCATATTATTACAAAGAACCGAGTGTATGTCGGGTCAATTTTTTAAATTTCTATTATTTTATAAAATAGACTTTGATCAAGATTTATACACATATATGATTACAAAGAAAAACATAAATATGATTTCAAAGAAAAACATAAATATGAAATTAAATTTCTAAATATATATACCCGCCCTTTGAGGGCGGGTCCGAATCTAGTAGACGGTTAATCCAAAAAAAAGACCATAAAATAAATTTAAAAAAAAAAAGACCATCAAGAGATAAAGAATATTAGAAATGTATGAGATAAAGAATATTAGAAATGTATGTAACTAAGCTCCACAAAGGAAGATTATGTTTGAGCTTAAAAAACAAGCAATACCATATTAAGAAAGTGCAGAGGGACACAAGTCTACGTACATCCACTTGAGAGGATGCATCTTCTGGAACCACCGCAACCGCACGACGATGAGCCTCCGCAACTGTCAAAGGATAAAACTGTGACATTGCATTCCGCAGTTGAGGTCGTAAGCCTCCTATAAACCGCGACACCAATTGCACCTCAATGTCTAAGATCTCCTTAGAAAGGAGCAAAGAAAATTCCTCCGCGTAATCGTCTACGGATCGAGATCCTTGGCGCAAGTTTTGTAGCCTTGGGAACATATTAGTACGATCAAACCTATTACCCCGATGTTGTACTTCTTCTGCGGACGGGGTATCATCCGCTTCGGTCGTTCCATCCTCGGAAGGTTGTCTCCTACGATCACGTTGCTGGAGATACACTGATTCGGCGAGCTCACGCATCGAGTTATGGATTGTAGCTTGAATGTTTTCTTGCATCGCAAGCAGAGTTTTCCTCAACTCCTCCCACTCATTCGTTGGTTGATCCGTTGCAGCTTGGTTTGTTCGCCTTGGAGCCATTGAATGGAATTTGTATAACGTTGAATGTGA
Organism: Brassica napus; assembly: GCF_020379485.1. NCBI lineage: Eukaryota > Viridiplantae > Streptophyta > Magnoliopsida > Brassicales > Brassicaceae > Brassica > Brassica napus. The sequence continues at coordinate 6,295,960 of NC_063438.1, forward strand.
AAAAAAAAATCGGTTGGAGGAAGCTGAACTTAAAACCTCTTGATAATATTCAATAGAAGGTATCTTTTACATGGTAGATTCCTATAACGACCTAAGCTTATCAACTAACGATGAGGATTATCTCTATATTAATAAAAGGAAAATTAAAACCCTTGCAGAAAAGAAAGAAAACCTCCAGCTCTCGGTTTGGTTTACTAAACCGAGTTGTCAAGACTCAAAAGACTCCAAGATGCGATAGAAGAGGAAGAAGGAGAGGTGTTGAACTGGATAGCAGTGGCTATAGGATATGCTCCTGGATTGTTGTTTGGAGATGGCATTAGGTCAAGTGATTGCTTCATACAAGCCAAAGTGGCTCCTCAAGTTGTATTGTTTAGGTTTTCTCACTTAATATTGGAATCTTTGTCGAGCCATTTATGGTCTAGTAACAAAGCAGTTCCTTGTTTTTTTTGGTTATGCTCTTAGGCAATAAAGTTTCTGTTATATGTATTCATATTATTTGTATACGAACCAGAAACAGCAGAATGGGATGTCAATACATCTCTGTTCCAAAGATTTGTCACTGATATGGGTTGATGACAATGAACAACGCGAGTACAGAAAAAAAGAGTATTTTAACCGTAAACGAAATGGAGAATCAAAACAAGAATACACCAACCACACAAGAACGGAGGAGACACAACGGTTGTTTCAATTCTCTCTATGTTTCATCAATAGTAGTAAGTAGTAACTGTACAGAATCAAAGCTATACTAAGACCTCTCTCCTTATTAAGTTCCTATCTCAGAACAAGTATGAAACTGCTCTGTTCTACTTTTTCCCTTTTTATACAAGGAAAGAATCCTTTAGAAGTCATATACATCTCTCTATAGCTGTGCGTGTTTCATCAATCGATGGAAACTGTACCAAACCAAAAGCTAAGTGGAGTACATCTGGTGGAGAATTGTAGAGCCACGAGAACCAGAGGTAATGCTGTGTACTGTTGTATCCAAATCCCTGTACTCTACTCCGGTATCAGACTTTAAGTAGTAGTCTCTCTTGTCTTCTGGTCTAAACCAGGCAATCCTGTTGCGGATGTCTCTGACGGTTTGGTCTGATCTAAAAATAATCCATACCTGTACCCCAGATTCACCATCGTCCAAAATGATTTCTAGTTCTACTGTACTAGTAGTAGTAGTAGTAGTAATAGGAGCTGGGGATAACTCTTCTTCAACATCCTCATCCTTTACATTTTCCTGCTCATATAACGAGAAGACAAAACACAAATCTCAGAAGGCAAAAAGGGAGAAACGCAAAACAACATTGAGTTCCCTTACTTTTAAGCTATCCTAAGAAAACAGAGAAGGTTAATCCACAGAAAACACCATCAAGAGTTACAGAATATTAACACCTTATGTAACTAAAATCCACAACGGCAAATTCTGTTTCGAGCTTAAAAGCTATTAACATGCACAATTTGAGAAAGCAAGCAAGACCATAGTAAGAAAGTGCAGAGGTACAGACAGTTACATACATCCGCTAGAGACGATGCTACGGTGGCGTTTCCTGTATCGGTCGAGTCAGCATTACTGGAACTGCGCAAGTTTAGATATGTAAGTTAAGCTGATTCATACTAATCATACTTTAGAAACCAACATTTACTGTTTTACCTAGAAGAGCTCCCAGTCTCGTCTTCTTCCAAGTAATTTTTGTTTGGGGAACCATGTGAAGCCTGAACCTGCGATGTCTCTTCCAATAGACAGGAGAAGGCTTTCTCTACATTCCAATTGCTCAGTGTAAGGTAAACGGTTGCAACGTCTCGTGTAACTACTCCATCAGCCAGTTCGACGAATGAATTGATGAGTTCATCTTTCCATCGAGAAGGTTGCTCACTCGTACGTGAATCTTCCCTAGTTTGTTTAGGACTTGAAATTTCCTGAAGCCGGATGAAGAAATGCAAGCAGTGTACACATCAACATTTCCTTTTTTTTTACGAAAACACAGAGAAGGGCTACTAGATAAAAGATTGCCATTCTTCATTCCTACGTTATGTTTTGAGCTGAGCTTCTATCATACACAACAAACTACCTTCACATGAGCTTTAGCTTTAGCTTTAGAGAAATATCCTCCACCAGCTTCTTCGTCAACAGCCTTACCCTTCAACACAAATATTCAGAATGTAAAATGGAGAAGTGCAAGCAAGCAAGCAGTGTCCCAACAACATTGAGCTCTGTTCTTCTAAAAACTATCGTATGAAAACAGAGAAGACCAGTCAATCCAAAGAAAGATCATCAAGACAATCATACAATTATAACTCCTCTTGTCTTATGTATCTATGATTCGCAATGTCAGGTTCTGGTTTGAGGTTAAAGCTTTTAGCATACAGAACTCGATAAAACAAGCAGGACCATAGTAAAAAGTGCAGAGGAACAGAAGGTTGCATACATCTGCCTGAGACCGCGCAATTTCAGGATTAGCTTCTGCGTAATCTCCATAGAAATAACTGATGGCGTCTTCTTGATTCCACTCGCCGTAATCGAGGCAAGCTTCTGCGTCTTCTCGAGACGCTACCATAACCACATCGCGGAATGATTTGATAATTTTTTCTTTCAGTCGAGACAGTTGCTCTTCAGGCCAACTCATCAGCTGACTCGAACTCATACTTGACGGCACAGCCACAGCAGATTCCTTAACGGGACTTGTACTATCTTGAATCTGAAAGAACAAATGGAAGCAGTACATACATCAACACTGAGCAGGGAAATTCAAAGAGAGACCATCAAGAAAACACAAGCAAGTCAGAAGGTCACATACAGCTTCTGTGTAATCTCCAAAGAAATAACTGATGGCGTCCTCTTGATTCCACTTGCAATGACTGAGGCAAGCGATCGCAGCTTCTCGAGACGCTTTAATAGCCACTTTGAAGAATGATTTGATACCTTCCTCTTTCCACTGAGACAGTTGCTCTTCAGGCGTATTCGTCAGCTGACTCGAACTCACACTTGACAGCGTCCCCTCAGCAGATTCCTTGACGGGGGAAAGCTTGTCTTCCCTATCTTGAACAAGACTTGTACTTTCTTGAACCTGAATGAACAAAGCATATGTAAATGAGAAGGCCAACTCAAAGAGAGACCATCAAAACATAAATAGAACAACAAGCTTTAAGGATACCTTCATGTGAGATGACACCATTGGAGGTATAGCTTTAGGGACTTGTTCTTCTTCACTGCAGAGACTTTGTTCAAGATCAAGAAAACGACTTTATCATTCTCCATCAACAAACAATAACACTAAACCCTAAAATCAAGAAAACGACAAACAAAGAAACACTAAAACCCTAAAATCAAGAAATTGCCGACTCAACTCCACTAACCGCCCAAGCTTCCGATTCAGCTTCCTCTGAGAAGGCGTTGGACGGCGCTCGTCGCAGAACTGCAAGACGGCTCGATCTAAATCCCAATCGTTGCGCTCGAGGTACGAGGTCGCGTCTTGTACATCCGATCCAACGGCGAAATTGATGAACTGTACGATAAGTTCGTTTCTCGATTGCGAACCGGTCGTCGTCGATGGAAGTGGCGATTGAACTTTCGGAGATGATTTCTCTTTCTCCGGCGGAGGTTCAACAGTGAGAGACGGCAAGTCCAAGGTTTTGCTGCGGCAAGCCTCCATCGCTGCGTCCAAGTCCCAATCGAATCCTTCGAGGTAGAAGATCGCTTCTTCTCTGCAAACTCGGAGTTCGTCGCAGATCCGTCTCGCCCGATCAGTCATCGTCGGCGGCGAAAGGTGTTCGTTGTAAATTTGGGCGGGGATTGTTTTATAGTGCTGTGTAAAACGACGTCGTATAAGATTGACTGAACAACTTTAGTCTATATTAACATTTCATATTTAATTTAATACGAGTGTGTGTGATTTTAATGGTATTCCTACGAGTGAGTGATTGAGGGAACTTAATTTTAAACCAAAAAAAGTTTCACACAATACAAAATTCATATATAAGTATATATGGACCTTAAAATAAAATAAAAATCGTTGATTCATCCCATTGACTTCTAGATCTTGTGAAAAAAGCAAGATGGCTCGTTGAAACTTGAACAAGAAACATGTGTATCTTCTTGTTGATCATAGGGGAATCATTTTTTACAGTGGTTTTATTGCAATACGGTACTTAAGCAATTGCCTCAAAAATGTGTCCCTAATTAAACCTTTAGAACTAAGAAGCAAGAGGTGTGTTGTAGTTGTGTATATAAACAGTAAAAAGTTGAGCAACAAACAAAAAAAGAGAGTTTATATTGATAATTCATATATATATACACACTTTCACTCAATGAAAATTGTTGAGAAGAAAAACCCCGAGAATATAAATATATATATATGGGTGCAAATAAAACCACACTTTCTTTTCATTTTATAATAACTCTATTTCCTATAAGTTGCAACCAGGCGAACATCTTCTTCTTCAAGTTTCTGCTCCTCAATCTCTATAAGTCTCGCAAACACACCGACCAAAGGGGCAGTATTGTACGTACAAGCCTCGGTTTGAACGTAATTATCCCTCCGGTCAAAAAAATTATCTCGGTCATCCGGTCCTCCGACCAAAGCCCCAACTAAAACACTTGGATTAGGCTCGGACCGTCCGTACCAATAATCATACCCTTGAGTGCATCCAATGAACCCTTTGTAATCTTTATAAGAAGCGATCGATGCACCTCTATGATGAACCCTAGTCGGATATTTTGGACCGTATCCGACTAGGTAACTTGTTTTCATCGGGTTTGATCCTAAAATGTAGTCTATTTGCGACTTGGCAAACACGAGCATCTCATCAGGAGTAACAGTTCCTTCGTGGCATTCGAGATCGGAGTTTGATTTACGGAGGTGGTCGGAATACACTGTTAGGAGGAAAGATGCGGTAGAAACGTATTGCATGTTGTTCCATTGCCGGACGTAGAGTAAACCGCCTGGTGTTCGTTGGACATTTGTGCCGTTGATGTTCTTGTTGAGAATTGAGCATAGGTAATGATCGGCCTTTGATTTGTACTGTTGTAGGACTTCAGAATGTTGCTTGTGTTTGTCTTCTTTTATCAACTGGAAAAAAAAAGGAACAAAACCATTAACCAAAATATTTATTAAGAAAATATAACATCAATGCTCCAATTAGTCATGTAATTCTGGTAAAAGAGAAATGAATACTTTGCCCTAAATTGTGGTTCTAGCAGTGCCGGTCCAACATTTTCAAAATTTTCTTGATGCTCCAAACTCACTTAAAATTTTATGTCCTTATTATTATGTAAAACTTTATGATGCCATACATACAACTAAAATTATCAGTTAAAATCATGATACCCTAAACGGTTGATTATCTTATCTATGCTCCGGATCGGCCCTAAGTTCTAGTAAAATCGAGAGAACTGCAAAATTAGGGAACTTACAGTAATACAAAATTTAACAAACATACTAAAATAATTTTATCTTTAAAGTCTAAATCTTATTTTTATCAAAAGAAATATTAGTATGTTTTGTGTGCAATAACACAAAGAATTTCCCTAATTATCTCTAAATTATTAATTGTGTAATAGCACAAAACTCGAGTAAACATTGTTGACTATTTACGCATATGCTTTAGCAAGTAGGTTTGGAATCACGTGCCGTATAACAGAACCATTTAAGGGACACGTACCCGGTTAGAGGAACAGAAGCACGTGACTTTTAGTTCTGTTTCTGCCTATAACTAACTTTTCATAAAAGAAATTGTTAATATTCTAAAATTTTTAAGTATTCATTGTGTTGCATTCAAAGAGAAAGTATGTGAATTGTTGTGGTGGGGATACCTTGCTTGTGTTATAACCTAATTAAACGTGGGGAAGTTAAAGGTTGATACTAATCCTTTCACTTAACGCAATAAGAGGATTATAATTTAACTTTCAAGTTGGGCCGTTTATTTGTTTAAATGATGCAATAAAAAATATTAGTCCTACTGTCCAACAAATACTCATCTAATCAAGTTCAAACTCTTGAACTTGTATTGCTAGTTCGTAATGCTATAATTAGAAATCTTGTTATTGATTGAAACATAATAATAATAAATGGATCAATGAGTAATAAAATACTAACCATGGAGGCGAGAAGTTGAACACCAGCGAACTTGACGTCCCAGCTGAACTCAGACATGGCCCAAGAAAGGCCACCGAGTTGGTGCGCCATGTCAACCACATAACTCATATAGTGATCATTGTCGGTGGCTCGATAGAGCCATGTGGCACCCCATAAAAGCTCGTCCATGTAACCACTCACCGAGGCATAATAACTTTTTACAACACGTAGACTCTCATCATATTTGCCTCTGTACTTGTCTCCAAACTCAAACAACTACACCAAAACCATAACTACATCAAATCTCTAACCCCGAAATAAATAAAAATGTCGGTTGCAACTGTAACATTTTAAAACATTAAATAAAATTAAAAATGTGTATGTACTTGTTGGGCATGGTGCAGGAGAAGGTGAGAGTAATGTGGATTGGTTGTGCGGAATACGATCGAAGCTGCAGCCATAGCCGCGGCTGTTTCTCCGGCCAGATCTGATCCAGGATTATTCTCGTCGATCTTGAAAGCTCGCCGTGAAGTCGTCATGTCCTCCGGTCTCTGCCAACAGTAGTGGTCAGTGTCACCGTCGCCTACTTCGGCCCATAGAACATTTGGGCTTGTGTGAGCTTTGATGAAGTAATCGGTTCCCCATTTGATGGCTTCAAGCGCGTGAGATAGCTCGCCGGTGGAAGCGAGTGAGTCACCGTACTCTATTACACTCCAAGACAGCATTGTCACCGTGAAAGCCATCGGAAGTCCAAATTTAACATGGTCTCCGGCGTCATGATATCCTCCCACTAAATCCACCTTTATAACCAAGATTAAATTTTGGTACAAGTATAAAAATTTTAAAATCAACAATATTTCAATACTTACCTTTAAGAAAAATACATTTTGTTTAATTAAACAGTAATTATAATTAAAAACTTAAACGTCACGTCACAGAGTAAATGAACGATAAATCATAATATTAACTAGCTTATTACTATATTAAGTATTAACGTACAATAGTTTTTTTTCTTCTCAAGTCTTTTCAAAACTAATGATAGTAAGGTAAATTAAGTTTGAATTTTAAAAGAAAAGACAACATTTAATAACTTGAGTTTGTAACAGAAGCTAACCCCTTGCTCTAGACCGTCGGTGAGACCGGAGTGATCACGCCACGTCACGCGCTGGTTGTACGGAAGTCGACCTGATCTTTGAGCTTCGAAGTAGAGTAAGCTCTTAGACAATGCTTCACCATAGTCGAACCCTCCAACCTCTGTCTCTGAAGAAACACCGATCAACGATATGGCGGAGGAGATAGTTATCAAAAGGAGAAAATGCCATCGGCTGTGTCGGTGAATCTCCATTACAGTTATTTTTGTGAATCTCTCTCTCTCTAGAAGTCTCTATTTGGGAATGAAAGGAGAGAGAGAGAATGCGATGGACTCTCTCACTAGTCTCTCTCTCTCTGCTCTTCACAGGGGGTATTTGAAAGCAGTGTGGAGTTGTGGAGGAGAGAGAGATGGCGTGACTTTTTTTTTATCGTAACTTTTTATTTGTTAAATATGAAATTTTTCAACATATATGAGATGACACTTTTGCTTTTTCAACATAGTGATAACGGGCTTTATGTGCGTAATTTATGCAGCTAGTTATTGCTTTCCTTGTGCAAATCTCGACGAATTATTATTGCATATTAACACTTTAACGAACAAAAAGTGCATATGAACACTAGTAAGTAGTAACATACTATTTTGTGGTACTTTTAGAAATTCAAAAACATAGACATTCCTAAGACTGTTACTCATTTTCAAAAGTAATTACTCCTATTTCATAATAAATTGTTTTTTGAAGTATTTTGTTTTAAAAGATAAGTTATTTTCTTACATTTATGATTTTTTTACACTTGTTGGATAATGTATAGTTAGTTATAATTTTCATGATTGACTGAATTGTAGTTAATATATATATTTTATATTGTAATATATATATATATATATATATTCTTAATATATGTGATTTTAAGTAAAGGGATGAATAGGTTGACAAAAAAAATGTAAAGGGATGAAATATAATAATTTCTTAATTAGCGATCTTGTGGAGATTTAAAAAAAAAGTAAAGAAGAGGAGTCAGTTGAAGAACCAGAAAGTGTAACAGTTAGAGGCTGTATGGACTCCGTGTCTCCGTTAGATACTTTGCCTAATTGTAATGATTACAGGTCTCCATGAAACGGTCCAATTAATTAGTAGAGTAATTATTACAACTTAATTGGGAATCTGTGATACTAGGATGTATTATCGGTTTATATATTTTGATTGATTTAGAAATCCATATAGTATTTATAAATCTAAGTAAAATATACAAATCCGGAGGTTTTCCCTCGGATTTAAGTCTTTGTATTTTTAACTAAAAAATCTAAACAAATTCATTCAAATCCATTATAAAATCAAATATATTAGTAAATCCGTACGATTGAATAATACTTGATTTGATATAGAATTTATGAATCATTAAACCAATAACACCTGATTTTAATACAGATTTGAAAATCACAGAACCAATAACACTAGATTTAGTTCGGATTTTCAAATCCATTAAAATGCAACAACCAATAACCTCTACTTAAGAAAAAAAGAAATTTTGAAAAATCGTACAATTTGGTTTTCAGGTATAGGATCTTTTCCCGGACTGTGTAGGCCGCTGCTGTGCAAGGGATATCATTCTAAAATTATCCCATTCATATAACATAATTTTGACTGAGAATTTCCAAATGTATACTAGAAAATAGTATTATTACTCTTGTTTCCACGAGTCACTATTATTTTTTCAATGCTCTACATTTCACCAGTGTACTTCACTATACCCTTACCTACTCTTTCATATGTCAACCGCATTCATCAAATCATGAAATAAGACAGGACTTGAAGAATTGGAATAACACAAAAACTTAAAGAATTAGGCGATGTTCACTAACGGAAAGATCACATTAATAAATTTTTAATTCTTGATATACAAAGGTTTGAGTAGTTTTCCAAAAACACCACGTACAGGGACTGCAATAAAACGACTCAAGCCAATCACACAACATTATTTTCAATTATCACATCTGAGATACTATTAAAAACTATGATGTGGACCAATTGTAGTATGTTTCAACCCAGCTTCTATCCCTGTATCTACGAATATTAATATGAAAACTTTTAAATATGTAAAGAAAATATGATGGATCTTAAACTTATAATAACGTCATATATTTTGTCGACAAAATTAATCAATCATGTTTATGATCGAGCTGGATATCTTAGTGTAGTTTCCCCACCAAAATTAACAAAACCGAGAGGGGGTATACCACTAGGAGACATCTACACGTGTGCAAGTTCCTACAACCATAAATCTCGCAGTCACTCAATTTTTTCATAGTTTACTACTATAATGACCGGTTTGAACGGTTTATTTTTTTTTCCCGAGCACCGACATTTTGACGTAGACCCATCATTTGTTAACCTCAAGCCTCGACCGACAACTTGGTCAAATAATCTGACTTACGAAAACAAAAGGTGTGATTAGTCAGATTAGCGCCACTAAGCATGGAGACGTAAGTTTTCATAAATTGTTAACGGGGAACATGTGTTTATTTGCTTATCATTAAACTACTACACATCACTCATATGCATAATTGACAATCATAAAACGAAGTTTATATTTTCGGGACATCTAAGAAATTGCATTAAAAATGAGAAATTCGAATATTTTATGCTGTTTGAGAAGTAATTTTCGCAGTAAAACAAATAAACTCACAGTGAATTGATTTTCTCCCAGTAGAATAAACGGGAGAAACCACTGTTTTTTTTTTGCGGTAGAATTAAATATTTATTGCACTGTATAATTTCAAGAATGACATGTTTACAAAAGTAAAATCGTGTAAAACAATTTAACTCGTAATTGTGTTTTTGTGTAAGTGTGATGTTATCTTATATATTAAAACAGAAGTCATGATTTCTTTTCATGTGTGATTTTTTTTAGTTTGGACCATTCCTAAAAAATATCATATTTTACATAAGTTTATTATTATATCTTTTGATATCTTTATCTTTTTATTTGAAATACAAATGAATATATTTAAAATGTTCTAACAAAATCTTTTTAAAATCTTCTTAGAATCTTTTTAAATTTATTTTAAAAAATTAGTTAGTTTTAATTTAAATTATCATAAAATATAATTAGAAATTAAAATTGAATATAGTTTTGGTTTATAAATGAAATTTTAAATAAAATGAAATTAATTAATTTCACAAATACATTTACTAATAATTTTTAAAGATTTTGTTAGAAATAAATATTTGTATTTATTTTAATTTTTTCAAATTTGTTTTCTAATAAAAAAAAATCATGATTTTTTTATGAGTGATATTTTTATTTGGACTATCATTTAAATTTTATATTAAATGTATATCACTAATGCTAATATACATAATATTTTTAACTACTTTAATCATAATATCTTTTATTTTAAAAACAAAATTAAAATTCTAACAAATCTCTTGAAAAAGATTATAATAAGATCTTAATTGTCATAAATTGAATATAAATATTTTCAACTAATTTTGTAATTAGTAATGAAATGTTACTAAAAGAATAAAATTATATCATATTTTATCAATTTTATAATAATATCTATCATTTTAAAATAAAAATGTTATATTGAACAAAATATAATAAAATTATTTTAAATTGATAAGTTAACATATTTTATTTTCATAAATATAAAATATTTATGCTAAAAATATAATATGTTGGTAGAACGGGTTAATATTAGTAAACTATATAATACATGTATAAAAATTTAACTTATCTTAAGCTTTTTAATATACAGTAATTTATTATATAAAGTTGATAAACATTAAAAAAATACTAAAAAGATCTAGTGATTTGAATTACGGATCATGATTATAAATAAATTAAATACAAAATTGTTTTCATATATGTTGTTTCATGCATTAAAAAAATTTAGTTTAGTAATCAAACGTAAATTCAATAAGACAAATATATAATAAGCAACATATATATGTGATGATTTTAATTTACAGCATGAAAACTATAAAATTATTATATTTGGTATAATTATACAAAATTGACCTATAATTTAAAGTCAAACACAAAACTAACCTCCTTTTTTTTGAAAATTGGTTTTGCCCTATTCACCCCACAAGTTCATATAATTTACGAAAATGCCATCAATTTTTTTTTTATTTTTTTTTTCGAAAATGACATTTTTACTCTCTCACCCTCATCATCTTCAAGTAATTACAAGATTGCCATTATCATCAATACCACAACCACCATGAACAACCAATTTGAAGCTCTTAATGCTCCTAAAATCGATTTACCCTTCTTCTTTTTCCATTCTTGTGAACTAAACACAACATATCTCTCACTTTCTCTCCACAATGAGCTAAAAAAACTCAAGATTTTGATTCTAAAATTTTTATGGTTCATAGAGTCATAGAAGCTAACGATTATGGGTGGGTGACTTCCGTTTGTGATTCTGTGTGCTTGGAGAAGCCTTATGTATGCTAAGGAACTTATCTCACTAATTTAAGGTATGACATCGAGTTTTTTTCCAGATCTGTTCGTCAGACGACTTACTTGGGAAGTCGTCTGGCTGTAGACGACTTACCTTTCAGTCGTCTGGCTGTAGACGACTTACCTGGAAGTCGTCTGGTCAACGCAGAGGTTATTTTTGCAATTGACTTTGAAATCTGTAACCTGAGACGACTGAAAGTTAAGTCGTCTACTATTGTTTGGTTTCAAAAAAAATTCCAAAGAACCTAGACGACTTACATTTCAGTCGTCATAGGTTAGTTTTGTATTTGACTGGATAATTTCAGAAGTTTGACTTCCCCAGACGACTTACATTTCAGTCGTCTGGCGAAAATTAAAATAATAATATTTTTTTTAAAGTAAACGACTTACAATTAAGTAGTCATAGGTTAGTTTTGCAATTGAAAAAAAAAACTTCAAGATTTAATTATACACAGACGACTTATAATTCAGTTGTCCACCAGACGACTTAATTGTAAGTCGTCCACGATTTTTTTTCCGAGATTCTGGTCAAACCTCGTAAATCCTGGACGACTTACATTTCAGTCGTCTCGTGGACGACTGAATTATAAGTCGTCTGTATATAATTAAATCTTGAAGTTTTTTTTTCAATTGCAAAACTAACCTATGACGACTTAACTGTAAGTCGTCTACTTTTAAAAAATATTATTATTTTAATTTTCACTAGACGACTGAAATGTAAGTCGTCCAAAAAGTCAAACTTCTGAAATAATCCAGTCAAATGCAAAACTAACCTCTGACGACTGAAATGTAAGTCGTCTAGCTTTTTTGGAGTTTTTTTTTAACCAAACAATAGTAGACGACTTAACTTTCAGTCGTCCGAAATAACAGATTTCAAAGTCAATTGCAAAAATAACCTCTGCGTTGACCAGACGACATATAGTTTAGTCGTCTAGACAACTTAGATTGAAGTCGTCCGCGTCTTCTCCACTAGTTTTTAAGTCTTCTACGTTAGTTTTTGAATAACTTGTATTTTTAAGAGTGATAAGTAACTTCAAGATATGTAAAACTCATATTTACAAAAATATGTTCTCTCCCTTAGTTTTACTAAATTTGACTAAGTTTTTCAATGCAAACTTATAAAAAATATGATATGGTTTGACTAGTTACTATTGTTTGTTTCCATCTCTTACCAACATTCTTGTTTATTAAGATGAGAAAAAGGCCATTGGAGTTTATTATTGCATATGAGAGATCCAAAGATAAGAAAAATGCTACTGAAGTCTATTATTTCATTGATTTGTAAATGTGTAAACACATTGTTAGCACATTTAATACATCTTGGAAAACATTATTACTGATTTTACAAAAAATTCACAACTAAAAGAGTATACATGCAATTCATAAAACAGATCACAAACAAAACTATTATAGATCATTCATCTACAAAGACAAGCTTGGATTCCACTTGAGTAGACAAGACCAGACAACTTTTAAGAAGTCCAGACGACTTCTAAGAAGTCCAGACGACTTCCAGGAAGTTCGCCAGAAGACTTTTAGGAAGTTCAGACGACTTCCAGACGACTTTACAGGAAGTCCAGACGAATTTTAGGAAGTCCAGACGACTTCCAAACGACTTCCAGATGACTTCCAGACGACTAACAAGTAAGTCGTCCCAGAAGTTTTCCAGATCTGAAAAACCTGCATATTAAATCCAGATCTGAAAAACCTGCATATTCAAAAACGTTCAAATGGCTTAAAAACAGAAAAAATGAGTGGAAGATTAGATAAATCTACCTTTACAGAACACACAAAAATACATATCTAAAAATAATAGATCTACCTTTAAATTAGTGGAAGATGAGTACCAAATAATTAAAAACCTGCAAAAAAAAAATAGATTAGTAACAAAGACATGAGACAAAATTGAAAAATTCATATAAAGTTTGGTGTTTTCAAGTCAAAGAGATTAGAGTGGGTTTGGAGAGTTTTAGTTTGGGTAAAAAGTAAGAACTTTATACAACAAGAAGTTACCAAATGAAGAAAAATCAGACATAAGAACTTACCAAAACGCTCAGAAAAATCCAGACGACTTCCTAGAAGTCCAGACGACTTCCTGGAAGTCCAGACGACTTCCTGGAAGTCCAGACGACTTCCTGAAAGTCCAGACGACTTCCTGGAAGTCCAGACGACTTCCAGGAAGTCCAGACGACTTCCTGGAAGTCTAGACGACTTTTTCAGAAGACTTCCAAGAAGTCCAGACGACTTCCAGACGACTTCCAGACGACTAACAGGTAAGTCGTCCCAGAAGTCTTCCAGATCTGAAAAACCTGCACATCAAATCCAGATCTGAAAAACCTGCATATTCAAAAACGTTCAAATGACTTAAAAATAGAAAAAATGAGTGGAAGATTAGATAAATCTACATTTATAGAACACACAAAAATACATATCTAAAATTAATAGATCTACCTCTAAATTAGTGGAAGATGAGTACCATTTGATTAAAAACCTGCAAAAAAGATAGATTAGTAAGAAATACATGAGACAAAACTGAAAAATTCATATAAAGTTTGGTGTTTTCAAGTCAAAGAGATTAGAGAGAGGTTGGAGAGTTTTAGAATGATGAACATTACATTTTTGTTGCAGCCATTTGAGAGGAGGAGAGAGAATGTGTAAATTTTTTTTTATATAGGGAGACAAAAAATCCAATTAGATTAAATATTTTTGACTCAGACGACTTCCTGGACGACTTACATTTCAGTCGTCTGGTGAAGAAATTAAAACAGACGACTTACATGTAAATCGTCCAGAAGAGTTTAATATTTTTAGCGGGAAATTAAATATTTTTAGCGGGAAACTAAAATAGAAGACTTTCCAGACGACTTACAAGTAAGTCGTCTGGACGACTGAAATATACGTCGTCCAGGTAAATTATTCAACAGACGACTGAAATATAAGTCGTCCACACCCTAAACATAACCCCTAAACTTAATTATCTAATTAAACACTTCATAAAACCAAATCAAACTTGAAAAGTGTTTACTATACACAGAAATAAACACATATAGGTGAAAACTAATTTTTGAAAAAAACATTTTAGTTTTCCAAAATCTAACCCTAACAATACATACAATACTACAACATATGTTTGCCAAACTCCTAAACCAAAGTATTTCATGATTCACTACTTCCACTCATATATCTTCAAAACAAATCAATTTTATCATATCTTAATTTATATCAGTTAAAACTGTTTATAATTACTTGATTTTTATTTTTTATGCATCAAAATATTTTTTTACAAGATTTATAAATTATTTTTAAAATAAACTGGTACCAGACGACTTACACTTCAGTCGTCCAGACGACTTCCAACATCTCAGACGACTCAGACGATTTATTGGGGCTATATTCGTAAAAATGGCTTCTGTTTTTTTGTTTGGTCACAAGGGGCTGAGCTGTAATTTCACTAGGCTTTTAGGTTAGTTTTGCATTTGATTCAAGTTTGGGTATAGGTTTGGAATTAAAATCAAGTTGTGGGTTAGTTTTGGCAAAAACCCCAACATTTAAATATGTGAGTAACATTAAAAATATATAATAATTATATAAAACAAATATATATATATATATATATATATATATATATATATATAAATGTGAAAGTATATACCCGCACGGTTTTGCGGGTGGAAATCTAGTTGCTATTTAAAAGCAACTCACAATCTTGCAAGGTTTTGATTATTTTGAATAAACGATATCCAAACTCATGGGTTAATAAGACATACTAAACTTTGATTTCTGTTAATATTATAGGAAGATTTATCTATATGCTTACATAAGAATATATATATATACTTATATATTGTTA
The DNA here is from genome assembly GCF_020379485.1 of Brassica napus. Taxonomy (NCBI): domain Eukaryota; kingdom Viridiplantae; phylum Streptophyta; class Magnoliopsida; order Brassicales; family Brassicaceae; genus Brassica; species Brassica napus. The sequence goes on from NC_063438.1 coordinate 6,311,437, forward strand.
TTTTTAATTCTAAATGATATAATAAAAAATACATTGCAAGTCATTTCTATTTCTTCTACTAAAATAAATATCGCTATTTGATATTTATATATCTATATTTAGAGGATAAATTTACATAAGAGCATCTATAAACTATTGTATTTTTCCTTTAAAAACTATTGTTATTCTTTTTTCAAAAAACTAGTTATTTTTATTTTTATTGTTATTATGAGTAGAAAATGTTATTATGATAGGGAGAACTTAAGAGTTATATTTTCTATATTTATATTTAGAGAACAAATATCATTTATATTTAAAAGAAAATAGAATAATATTTAAATATACTATATTATTGTTCTATTAATTTATTATATAGTTTTTTATTAGGAAAAATGCAAAATTTCACTGGTGTAAGGTTGTAAGCAATTTTTTGCCATTTGGTGTGTGGGTTCGTGCAACGCGCCGGAAGCAATCCTGCTCGATTAACTCCAAATCTACGGAAATTAATAATGCTGTCGTTGGTAGGTCCCACATTTTCATTCCATCTTCCAAAAAAACTCAAGTATTATCAAATGGTTGGGCGCCATGTGTCTCCTCTTGGCAGAAGTTTCGCGAGCACATCACCGACGACCTCAAACTCCAAGTCTCCAACGAAGCTAGCTACACTATTCCATTACGATCGTATAAAGATACTTTGATACATTAATTAACTTGTTATTCGAGACTTATTATACATCGACTTCCTTTTACCATGCACGGTTAGTTAGCTGGTTTGGTGAGTAGTGTTTCTTCTCAGGGGAGATTGAGTATTCTCGTGTCTCTAAGTTCGAAAATATTTTGCACCTTTCAGAAAATATGGTGTACGGGTTTCACATATGTGCTACAAAATGCTCGATTGGTGACGTTAAGCCAATCAAATACCTGAACTTTCCTTGCACATAATCTCCAACGTTCATTCACATTTAAGTCACTAGATTTATAAGATCGTGATGTTCACGAAATGAAGTCGATTGTTACCATGGTGATTGGCCACATTGATCAAACTTCCTTTTGCTTACTTGTTTCCTCGCGGCATCTCCTTGTCTTTTCACCTATCGAAACTAATGGTCTTAATTAAATGCTCAAACCTCTTCAATTAAGGTTGGTGATGTTAAGTTGGTAGGATGAGATAAATCAAGATCCAGTCGATGAATGGAATTCTATACTTCTTTCTTTTCTCTCACCCACTCGCTTGAATCCATGCAGAATAGTTGGTGACTAAAATAAAAAAATATACTGCCTTTTAATAAATGCATGATATTCCATTTAATGTACTAATCATTTCCTAATCTCTTAGTTAAGAAACAACTTAATGACCAGACCTGTCAGATCTTTATGTAAAGAGTCTTTGTACAAAGCAAAGCTAAAGAGAAGAACTTTCCTAGATCGAATCTTTTTAGACGTTCCAAAATTTCATAATCTCCCACCGACGGTCCTACCACCTTCACTATCACATTTAACAAACGTGCAGAAACCAATTAACAAAATTGTTATATTGCTACCATTAAGGTGGGGAGATGACTTAGATCCTGGGACTGGCCCTTGGTTAACTCCCAATCCCAAGGTTAACTCCCAATCCCAAGGCGTGTAAGTTTTTCCTATATAATTATCAAATAAGCATTGGTCCATAGTTTCTTCAGCATGAGAACCGACACCAACTCAAATTAGTCGCATGATTCACAGACCCATACTCGTGATTTTGAAAACCATAATACACAAATTTCACTTATTGACACTAGGAGCTTATGCATTATTATATACTAGTATATATCCCGTGCATACGCACGGTAATAATTTTGTTAACCAATAAAACCAATTTTCAGTTATATATACGTAACTAAAACTTATATAAGATAAATTTAGCTCATCACAAAAAGATGAGTATACATAAAAAAAATTCAACACACTTGTCATTGACTAATCACAAACATATGAAAATTAGTTTAATTTGTTTATAAGAATTCACATTTATTTATTTAAATTAACTATTCGAGTACAAAAATTAGTTTGAAATTTTTCCTGTTTTACTTCTTTCTGTTTTGCCTTTCTATTTAGCATAGAGTTTATGGCTTCTTTGATGTACTATATCCATTATTTTATTTCTATCTCCATATGCAAACTAAACCAATCTTACAAATCCAACTACAAATATCAGCATGTAATAGAGAAGCATCAATCTGTAAAAGAAAATCAAGAATTAAAAAATCAATAAACAATGGAAAATTATTAGTAAATTTTGAATTAATTTACTCATTAGCTTGAGATAAATGATTTTTACTGCTTAATGTATACTGCTATATACCTTTTAAATATTGACAAAATGATAAGCTATACATCAGACATGACTAAACCAATATGCAAGAAAGAGAACGGTATAATACCTTTTAAATTAAAAACATTTACGAATTTGATTGTCTAAATGTCTATTTTTCCGGCCATTTAAGAGGATGCAGTAAAGTTGAAGAATAATTTGAAGTATCAAACACTTGAAACAATAAAAAGGTCGATAGCAGCGACTATGAAACTGAAACAATTAACACAACACAAAATATGTAGCTAGTATACCTCCGTTAGTTTTTGTCTTAGAATTTAATCATTGTTCTCGTGGAGCACCGATTTTGCCATCTTCAACACTTAATTTTTCTCCTGTCCCTAGAACAAAACATAAATCAATTATTTACCAGAAATAAGAAAACATTGAAATTATAGGGGAAAAAGTACTCATTATCGTATTTTCAAAGGTGTTATATCATTTGTATCATGCTATATTTTACTGTAGGATTACGCTTCAACAATCTGATCCTTTAGGTGGTGAATTAATGGAAGATCTTTTACCTTTTATAGTTTTATCAGAAAGCCTTCATGTGATTTGACCATGTCTACGTCTGATTTGTATCTTCCTCCTCCACTCTTCTGGCTTGTCTTACCCTGACGTCTTTTTACTCAGATGAATCTCTAGAAATTCATATCATTCAGAGCCACCATATCCACTCTTTCTCAAATCTTCTTAGCCTTAAAGGTTTAAACCGAGACTGTACAGAGTGAGTTAGCGTCACTGAGATTTATGGGTTGCTGAGAGATCCGTTTTCTCAGAAATCGAACACTACACTGGTTCGGGACATTCAAGATGGCCCCAGTTTCGAATTAGGGTTTTGAAATCGAAGAAAGAGTATAGTTTTGTTATTGACTGATTTGAAGTTTTCTGTTGTTTATGAATCGAATCAAAGAGATATATAAGAGTATGAAAAGAAGAAAGTGGACAAAGAAAAAGGATAGTGTACGTAGATCATGGGTAGTTTTGAAAAACATTGAACGGTTTATGCTTTCTTTTTTTCTAAGGTTCAATTTATTTATTTTTAATTTTTTGTAAACATATATCACGTGTCAATTTCTGATTGGCCAGGCGACTTGCGCTTTAGTATATAAGAGATAACCACCTGAGGTTTTCTTAATTTCTTTAATCACTGTGGGTTGTGGCCATGTAGATTGCCAACTAGCCTAGGTACATGCTTTTTGTGTTGCTCCTGATTCGGTTTTAGCTTTGTCCATGCCGTTGCCTTCCTTGTAAAGAATGAGGCAAAAACCTTAACTGATAAGTTTTAATATATTACTTTTATCATAATGCAGATAGTTTTAATATAACATAAGAATAATATTCAGTTTCAACTTATTATTCCTTACATTTTCATAATAAACTATTTGACAAGTAACTCACCTTTTAAACATTTTATTCACTGAGAATTAAAATGAGTAATGATTTAATATCTGCAAAACTTAAAAATAATTAGCAACCAAAATTGTAAAATACAGTACTATATAAAAAAAATCGTTTTGACATAATTTTGCTCCATTTTGCTAATGCTGAGATTTTAACTCTCTACAATACATAACCAGACTCAAGGAAACAAATATTCAAATATGTTAATGGGCCTTGTAAAACCAATATATGAGCCAAGCCCATTATTATTTTGAGACGGCACTAGTCAGTTCTAAGTTTTCGCCTGCTAAGTTCAAAATGATTTAAATATTTTCCAGCAAAAGTTTTTGAATATTTTTAAAAATTTGTTTTATTTTCTTCTTTCCCACCAGAAATCATCACCGTGAAGCTGGTGGGAGAGAGATGTCGTTGGGAAGCGACTCGACATGGGTGGGTAAGAAACCGATCCGGCGCATCGGCGGATTATCCGATGCTCTCTCCATCGCCTCCGGTCTCGGTTACGCCGTCGCTCCTCCTCCCTCTCAGGTAACTTCACCAATCGCTTCTCCGATTCAGTAGCTCCTAAATTAGCTTTCCCATTGATCTGACTAGCTCTGTGTAGTATCTATCTACTCTGGACATTGCTGTTAGATTAACATGGATCTGTAATTGATAGTATTTGAGAATCTGGACGAATCGTTATATGTAGGAAGAGTTACAAACCTTGGCGTCTTCGAACGGCGAAAGAGGTGACGATTTGATTAGGGTTTTGAGAGAGTTATCGTCTGTTCAAAGGAAAATTGCAGACTTTCAGGTCGAGCTTCAAGGGAGGAAGGTATTACTATTTTTTTTTTGTAGGGGTAGTGAGAGAGCCGCGTGATAACTTTTTTCAATGCTTTTTTTGTATCTTAACGTCTTTGTTTGGTGGATTTTTAGGATGATAAAAACGTGGCACATTTGACTCATGTGTGTGAAATGCAAAAGAAAATCGACACTCTCTCAAGGATTACTCAAATACTGAAAGATGTTATTCAAAACAAGGTATATAACTTTTCTTTTTACCACTCAAGGTTCTAAAAATCGGTTTAGACGGCGCCTAGCCCCCCGCCTAGGCGGGAACTCGGTTTTATTTGAAACGATTTTCTTAAAATCCGATTTTTACCGATTTATATGATTCAAATTGGTTTAAACCAATTGGTTAAAATCGATCTAAAATTGTCTATATATGTTAAATTAAGCAATAATATTATTACAAATCTACAAATTTGTCTACTTTCTTCTGTTTTGTATATCTAGTTTTGATAATTTCATCACAATAATTTTATAATTAAACTTAAAAACTAAAATATGTCATACAAATGTATAAAATATATAAAATAAATCAATAATTTGCTAACGCCTAGGCCTCGCCTAAGTCCCGAATAATCCGCCTAGTCGATCTTTTATAAAGCGCATAGTTAGGTCTAGCGATTTTTAGAACATTGTTACCACTAAAAATCTTTTTTTTTTTCTGCATTTAAGTGATGAATCTCTTAGTACATACCTACTTTATCGTTCTGAATAATTGAGTTCCTTAATATGTTTTGGCATCATTAGCTTCTTAGAAAGTCCTGAGAAGGTTTCTCATTTCGTCCAATTGTCTATTTATATGGCAGGATCGCATCATTGCTCGTCTCCAACAACCGTATTCACTAGATTGCATTCCAGTTGAAGCAGAATATCAGGTGAGGTCACGTCATTTTGATGGTATTAGCTACTTTGAGGACCAACTAGACCTTTTTTTCCTCTAACTATCCTGAACTTGATTCGTATCTGGAGTTGCGCAACGGGGAAAAATAAAATGCTTTGCCTGATTAATGGCTTTGTTTTTCAGAAACAATTTTCAGAGTTGCTAATGAGAGCGGCCAGTGATTATGGCGCCTTAACAGCATCAGTGTCTGATTTTCAGTGGAGCCAAAACTTTAAAGAACCTCCTTCAGTCTGGGGGGTATGATAATTTTGCTCTCTTTTACATGCGTCTTCTGTATTTCCATTACATCTTTTCAGACATGACTTCCTCATGTGTAGTTGCATATATTAGTTACACTCGTCAGTTATTATCGAATACATTGTTCATAATTCATAGACCAATAGTGTCAGAGCATCAAATTAGGTTTCTCTGTTATTAATCTCTTTGCATCAAGAAAGTGTGTCATGTTTACGGAATGTGCTGATGGGTAGTTGATTTTGGTTTTTACAGTTTAATGCATTGTGTCGATGGTTAAGTTGATTAAGGGAATGTGTTAATGGTTAGTTGATCATGCTTCAATGATTTCAACCTCTTTACAATCTCCCCTCCAGGAAATGTTGCGTCCAATACCGGTGGCACTAGCGTCATGCACGAGATTCTTTGAGGCAATGTCTGCGATGAGAGAATCATTTGCGACTCTTCAAGACCTTAGAGTTGGTAACTCTGCAGCTTCTTTACCAACTACCCCATCACAAAGAGACTCAGATTGTGTGACTCCACCTCAGGGGGTAACAGGTTCAAGCTTCGACGACTTAGCTGTTCAGACCACAAGGAGAGAAGCAGAAGAAGAAGATGGTAATGACTATTAGAATGTTCAAGCTGACCGGAGACTATCTTGGCCTCCTTCGGTTAAAAAGAGTAACGTTTAATTGGGTGATGTTGCCTTTGCGTGAAGCTTTTCACATCGACAGTGTTCTTATTCTACCAACATCAGTGTCCTTCATCAGTGTGCAAACTACAACTATTATTATCAGATGAAGATCATTGTGCCAATATGTTTTCTTCTCTATAACCGGTTTTTTAAAAACTGGTTTACACAGCTAACATATGTTACTTGCTTTTCCTCTTACCGCCTCCTTTCTTTGCTTTCTTCTTTCTATTTTTCTTGATGTCTCTTCCTCCACCTCCTAGTTCTCCTCCCATGCCTTTGGACTTGTTCTTGTTATCTCTGTCATTAGTTCTTGAAGAACCACCAGAACGTAGTAAATCCTTAACATCAAGAACACCACCCCTGAAATTCCCAAAAGTTGATTTCAAGACTCTTTCCTCTGGCTTACGCTTCTTATCAGCAGCGGGCTTCTTCCTACTTGTACCACCAAATTGTCCAAAAATCACATTCTGCACAACACACAGTAGAAGGTAGGAGTAGTGAGACTTGGCTTCGTCCTAGAGTGAGATTATCTAAAAACTTAACCTGTTCAAACGTCTTTTCTTCTCTTTCTTTCTGTTTCTTCATCTGTACTCGCGCTACACTGAGGGGTAGCCTCTGTTTCCTTTGAGGCTACGATATCAACAAAAAAAAAAGGATCAGCTAAATCGTAAAAGTTGCAACTTTGAGAAGAACAAATCAATGATCCAAAGGACAATAAAAATCTAACCTTCCCACCAAGTCCAGTGACTTTCTGATTCTCCAATGCTTTCTTATCCTTCCATGTCATATGCAGCGAGCTAGCTTTTAAATATTTAAAGATGAAGGAGAACATAAGACTTGCATAATCATGTCTGACTGCTAAAAGACATGGACAACTAATTCAAGCCGACACAAGTTCCATCACTTTCCCTTTTATATCATAATGCTAAAAGCTAATGTGGAGCAAGAGAGAACGTTACCAAAGAGCTGAACATCTTTCATGATCTTGCTAAAGCTCAGGTCAGGATCATCAACAGCCTCCACCATGCCTTGTTTTTTCTTCACCATTGGCTTGCTATTAAACATGTTTGGATCTGAAACTGACGAGACAAGAAAATTAAGCTTTTGGTTTGAAGAAATCTGAGTTCCTCCTGAAACAGATGTATATAAGAAATCAGACACGAACATTCCATTCTTTTCAAAGCCTATTCGTTGTTTAAAACATAGAACCCTTAGTTAAAACTCATTAGCATCATCCATATAGATTCAATGCATCAATGCTCTTACGACTACGAAAAAATATATAAGATCTCATTACTAACCACGTTGCCAATCAAATCAACACCATGATAGGAGATCAGAGAAGGAGAGACACTTACCCGGAAAAAAAACTACGCCGAAGAAGAGCAAGCTCTCACTGTCTTCGAACCAATCGTGGAACGCAACATTGTCTACTTTGCCCTAAACAGATTGTTTTTGCGCTTTATTCCTTGTATGTGGTTTAAATAAACAAGTCGCGGGGATAGCTCAGTTGGGAGAGCGTCAGACTGAAGATCTGAAGGTCGCGTGTTCGATCCACGCTCACCGCATATTAATTTTTTTTGCTTTCTATCAACTGATTGCTGGGCTTGGGCCTGAGTTAAATGTTCAAAATCAGGCCTATTTGTAGATGAGAAAGAATTTTGAAAACATTGCTTAAATAAACTAAAACTAGTGTTTAATGGCTTTACATTTTACATTTTCCTACTCGGAAACCACTGTGAAGGTGTTATTGAATTTTTCGGTTTTTATCTTGTATATACAAAATTATTAATGTTAAATTCATATGATTAAACTTGGGCAATTGTCAATAATAGCACCTTTTGAAGTTTATGTCTCAAAAATAGTACTAGAAGGAAAAAGTCACAAAAATGACATTCATTAAAGGGTAAAATATCTCTAATATCCTTGGTTTAAAATTAAATAAACAAAAAAAATAATAATAATAAAAAAAAAATAGAAAAAAAAATAAAAAAAAAATTTATAGTTTCAGATTATATGTTTTCAGATTCGAAATTTTTATAATTTTTTTTCAAATTTTTTTTTTCAATTTTTTTTTATTTTTTTTTTGAAATTTTCTTTTTATAATTTAAAAATAATTTTTGAAACTGTTTTAAAATTTTTTATTTTTTTATTTTAGTATTTATTTTTTATAAAATTTTAAACCCTAATTCCAAAACTCCACCCCCTTAACTGTAAACCCTAAGGTTTAGATTAATTAACCCAAGGGGTATAAGTGTATATTTACCTCTTTAATAAAACCTATTTTTCTGACTTTGAGCTTTGAGTGCTACTTTGGGAACAAAAACTTGGTTTGGTGTTATGCTAGTCTTTTTCTCATTAAACTTCAATAAATCAACTAATATTGGGCCAAAATAAAATGGAAAGATCAACTAAATTTTATATGATTGTCATATGAATATATATAAAAATGTATTTCTTATACAGATTTATAAATTATTGTTGTGAAGAACCCTACAATTTCATATGATTAAACTTCAATAAATCAACCAGTTAGTGTTTATTTTTATTTTAAATCAACTATATAAAAAGTTGGACCCAAATAAAATGAAAAGATCAAAAGTTGATATGGTTGTCATGGGAGTATTTTTAAAATGTAACTTTTTTAGTGGAAAACCCTAATATAATTAAATATGGGTTCTATAAATTGATTTAAATAAAAATTCATTAACTCATATAGTTTAAATCCAATATTGTCGAATGTAGAGTAGACCATGAATGTAAGACAACTTTAATCGAGAACCGCACCTAATCGTATTTAACAACCTAGTTAGGTAGTCCGGTCTGTTTGCAAATGCAAATTTGATTGTGTAATTAGGAAAACTTTAAAGGCAAACTATTATATCCATATCTTATATGGAAATGATGTTAATCACCGTTTCATTATAAATGAATGTTACGCAGCGAAATATATAACGAATATTAATCCCTAGCTATTGTTAGTTCTAGATATTCTTATAAAATAAATAAAAAATATATATATAAATAACGTACTTTTTATTTATTTACGATATAAATTTGAACATGAAATACAAAGTTTAAGCCCTTTATCAAAAAAAAAAAAAAAATACAAAGTTTAAAACAGCATTGTAATTCTCAATGACTTTTTAAATTATACTCTGAAACCTTCAAAACCTTTTTGATTTTATTCCAGTTCCAAAGTAAAAATTAAAATCTAACGAAGTTTCCATGCTATCTACATTTTTACTAGTGTGATAAAATTACTTGTTTACCAATTTAATCATTCAACATTTATTTTGTGACATGCCATGTGAATTAATATACATCACATTGTTGTATCAAATACTCCTTCCTATTATTATACTACAAAGTACAAACACAACAAAACATTAATTGATGCATTTGTTAGTCCGCTTATATTACTAGGCTTTAATATGTCACTTTTGTACACACAAAATTGGTCCAAATGGAATCTCCTTTAGAAGAGTATCATTATACGTGATAGATATCTTCGACTCCACCAAGAAATATAGATAAAATTTGGTCAACCGGATCGATTTTTAAACCTGTCATATAAAATATTCGTTCGTCATAAGATAGACAAAACCCGAACTGAATATATAAAATATAATCACCCATTTTAAAATCAGTTCAGTACCAGTTCACTCTGAGCTAGAACAGATCGAATCCGTCCGATATATTTACATGAGACGGCACTTCATCAAGTCTTAAACTATTCCAAGTAAACTTATCTGAAAAAGTATTGCATAATCAAATTAGTAGTTGAATATTGGTTGATATCAATCTCAAACTCATGCTGAGAGTGAGAAAATAAATATAAAAAAAGCTCTCTTCCATCTCTAAGAACCCAAAAAAAAAAAAAAAAACCCTAGATCTAAATCTGTGTTTTGGGTGGCCGGCGGCCTCCTCTCCGCTTCCGGCTGCCCCCCTCCTTTTGTTTTTCTCCTTCTTCGCTTCTCTTCAATTCTCTCCCTTTGTGCTTCCTTTCTCGCAGCTCTAAGCTTCTTCGCCACCGCGGTTTCAGATCTGGCGGTTTTTGCTCGGAGTTTCGGTGAAGCATGGAGGCGGTATTGGTGAGAGGTTTCTTTGGTTGAGTACGGCAGCGACGGTCTCGATTTGGTGTCAGATCTGACCGTTCGGAGTGGTCTGTTTCCATTTCTCGCCGCCTTCCTCCTCCTTCTCGTGGTGGGTGAGCTAGCTCGCTTGGCTTGCACAGTGTTGGGTCTTGTATGACGGTGGAGGTTCGGTGTTCTTCCGCTTGCTTTCATAGATCTCGACGGCTTGTGTTTTAAGGCCGGTCAGTCAAGCTCTCGGAAGGGCCCTGGAGATGTTGTGGTTCCAAACTAGGAGGTTCTGCTGCGGGTTCTCCGTGGTGGGTGCGAGAGAGGCGGTTTGTTACTGGTCTTGTCAACCGTAACTCTCTGTCTCGGTGGCGCTCGTGCTGAGCCAGTTAGCTTTCAGGGGTATGATCTAGGGCTGTCTCCTGTCCACTTCTATGAGGTGGTGCTGGCTGTCTCTGTCTCTTGGGGAAGGTCCATGGCTTGTGGTGATCTCAGGTGCTCTTTCTTTCCAAATAAAGCTCGTCTCTGTCTACGCAGGCGAGCTTGCTCAGGCGTTGCTCACTGTCTATGGTTGCTGCCGATAAGTAGGTCTTTCTCGAGCTGTTCTTGAGGAGCTAATCATTAAGAACTGATCACCGGGTACCGCCAAATCTACCGGGTTCAGTTCTCATTTTAACTGTGGTTCTAATTTTGTGGCAAGAGTTTGTGCTGACTTTGGTGTAGTCTATGGTCTTGTTGTTGCTTTGCTTGTAGTTGTTGTTAGCCTTGTTTAGCTTAGATTGAGTTGTTGTTTAGTTTAATTTCTTGCATCTTCTGCTCCTTGTATCCTTGTAGTTCTGTCTAAAACTTGAAAATGGTAATAAAGCTTTAACATTGTTACCAAAAAAAAAAAAAAAAAAAAACTCATGCTGAGCAACACACATTTTATTGTTTTGTATACTATAATGCATGTAATGTCACGTGTTCTTCGCAATAATGCATTTATATAATATTGAGAAACAAGATCACTTCAATGTTTCTCAATTATTACGTAGTTCTCCCATGTAGATAGATACGGTAGAAGATTATAAACCGGCGCTAACCAAAGCTATCTCTGTATTTTCGCGAAACCAGAATCGATCACATACGTCCAAATTTTGATTTGTTATTGCCTCATGTACATATATCCTCACGCGCTCAGAAGAGTGTGATCTTTAGAACACCAAACAAATAACTTTCCATTTTTGGTTTCATTTCTTTTGTTAGAAATTCTTTCATAAACTCAAAAACTAGAAAAGCACATGTAATTAACTTGCTTGAATATAAGGAAACTAGCTAGTTTGCGTACAGCAGGAAGGATAATGTTAATGTTTTCAAATCAACCGATCTCCAAAAGTACCAAACACCATGCATAGGGGCGAAGCTAGACTTTTTTATAACTGGGTGCAAAATTACTAATAAAAATAGTCTAGGGGGTATTGAACTCAGGTTGTTAGAAAATCATGGGTGCACCATAACCAAATTAACCAGCTGCATCGTATGTTTCTAGTGTAAAATGTTAAATATTTAAAATACACTGGGTGCATGTGCACCCTTAGACCTTAGTAATCAACGTGGCTTCACCACTGATCCATTAGATATGAAGTTCCTTAGCTAAATTGTCCATTATACCATTTGATCTGATAATTCGTTTCAGGGTTTGGGTATAAATGTGAATTTGTACGAGGGTTTTTATGTGAAGAATATATACGGTAGTTATCCATTAAAATTAAGTAAGAGATATGCAAAATAAGAAAAAATAATATATATATATATATATATATATATATATTAACATGATGTGTAGAACATTTTGTTAACATACAAAAAATAGTATATTTCTCAAGGGGTGTATTGAATCTGAAATTAAAAGTGATTTGATTTTAGTGAGTTTTAAAATGATTTTAAGTAAAAATTAGAATTTAGTGTGATTTTCGTTAAAGAACTTTAAAATCTCATCGAAAATTATGGGATTTGAATTTTTTATTTTTATAACTAAGAAACCTATTTAAAACACCCTAAAAACATTTAAAACACTCTAAAATCTTTAATTTAAATTTTGTTCAATAAAAATGGATTTCAATATATTTGTTAAAATGACAAGTTCAATAATACTGGAGTTTAAAATATTTTTTTAAAAAAGTCGTTTAAATAACAATGTATCTGTCATTTTAATACAAATCATTTGAAACTCTTAGTTGAATATAACTCCTTAGAATTCATGCTATATTTCGAGACATTAACTCGTCAAGAAACCTAACTCGTTAAGAATATGTCATATGCAGTTTTTTACGTACGAGTATTGTACTATATTACATGAAAGTGTACACTAGTATATATTTAAAAATAAAAATCAAACTTCAGTTTTATTATGTACGATATTGTGTTCATGACTTATTTCCAGTATGCCGGGGTGAACAAGAATTGGGGATCGGATGCGGGGGAAATTTCCGCCAATGGCTGAGATGTTCAGTCGACTCCTTCCCCCGGTTTTTTTTTACTTTTTTTATTGTTATTGGCATGCAATTCTTTTTTTTTTTTTGCTAAACTGTAAATATCATATAATGAAGAAAACATTTTACGAAAACAAGATTCTAAGTATGCATGCAATTCAATTAAACGAATTAACATCCGGCGTGGAATATTGATGTATCTTGCAACTTAAATAAAGAATATTTTCTAGATTTTATTTAGCAATCAAACGTGTCCCAATTATTTTCTCTCGAAACCTATCACTCGTCGTCTTCAACTTTCATCTCCGCCCCTCCTCTCCGGTGCCATTAGGCACTGCGAGAGGGCCCGCGATCGATTCTCCCACATAGTCCATCTTCTTTTTCGTTGAGGTTTCCGTTGGTGATGAGTCTCTGTTCTGCTAGTGGTCGTCTGCGAATTTGTAGCTCCGGCTTCAGTTTCATTCCGAGATGGTTGTGTAGTGTCTTGGCTTTTCTAGCGACTAGGCCGGCGCTCTGCTGCTTCTCTCCACCGGTGAACGTCTCTCCTCTCCCAACATCTATGTTACTTCGACGGGGTGGCCCCAAACGTCGTTTCTTGCCATCTCGATCCAAGGTAATCTGGGTATGCTCTGCTGAGCTAGGGGTCCCGGGACCTCAAACTTCGTTGTTGAGTTGCTTCCTCATAGAGTCAAGCTAGGTGATCTGCTATGAATGATGCTTTAATTAGCTCTTATTTTTCCACTTTTGTGTTGATTGGCGTTGCTTGTGAGTCTGTAATTGATTTGTAGGTTTAATCAAGTGAGGCTGTGGAGATTCTTTGATTGCATGGAGCTTGGGGTCGCACCTTGTGGCTGGAGGAGGAAGTAAGACCCGGGAGGTGGTGATGCTGCACCCTTACCCTTAACCGGCTGTGCGATTGGGTGAGTTGAGCACTATTAAGCACATGTGGTACATGTTGTTCCGTCTTTGCCGAAATTAGGTTCAGATCTTACCTATCCCGGACTTTGAGGGCAGTCCTTGAGCGGGTTTGACTATGTTTCTCTGAGAAAGGTAATTGTTCAGGTTGTAGATTGAAACAACTTCTTGCTAGCATTGTGTTCTTCGATCTCTAGTCTTCGGGTCTCTCTATTCTTGTCCATTTCGATTCGACCTTTCATCCAACTTTTCAAGATTGTATCGTATATGTTGTCATATTCGTCTCCAAGCAGAACGGTTTCAGCTTCGATAGTCATTTGATTACATGTTTTTAAACTTTTTTGCCGTGTAATCAATCATAGCGATCTTACAACTTATTTAACAACATCTTGTAACCTCAACGTTCATTTTCTAAATGATATTTACCTTAGAAAAAAAAAAGAAGAGATTTTATTTAGCCAAAAACGGTTGCTTCAAGAATGTCATATCACAATCACCTCTGACATGCGTAATTCTCAATTGTAGACACCTGATTTTGTGTCTTTATTTCTTCATGTAATTTCCAATATAATAATCCTGAAAAATATATCCTGAGATTCAACGCACATAGATAGTTAATCTTTTCTTTTGCATTTATTTCCCAATGTACAAAAAACATGATCATAAAAACCTTGAGATTCGACAACGATAGTCTTTCTATTTCCACTTAATTCTAAAAAAAAAAAATCCATTATTTGTAGGACCAAAAAAGAAGAGATCCATTAGAAAGGATAAATTTGTGAGAAATCAAATCTTAACGGAACTTCATGTAATTTGTAGAAAGTAAAAACTAACACGCGCTAGCCACGGAAGGACCTTATCCACGCGTTTATTTATTTATTCCCATAAGCTCTCTCTGTTTCTCTCTAATCAACGTGCTCCGGTGCGGTGTGAGATAAAAACCGACGACCCCTCGGCGCCCATAAACCTCCTTCTCATCTCCGTCTTCTTCGGCTATCAATTTACCATTTTACCCTTCTCTTCCATTCCAAGTAAACCCAAACTCTCTCTTTCTCCTCCTCCTCACAAATTCAAATTCTCTATTTGCTGATTCTCTCCGACACAAACCTCTGTTTCTTTTTTTCTTCTTATTCGTTTACTTTCTTTGCGATTGTCGCTACATTCATGGTCGTTTAGATTTCTCCGGTTGCTATTATTAGCCGGTGGCCGGTTTTGATTCGATTCTAATCAATTTGAGCTATGTCTCTCTCTCTATCTCTTTCAGTGATTTTGAGATCAATTTTGATGTTTAATCGGAGAGATTAGAGTGCAATCAATCGGGTGTTAAAGATGGGGAATGGTGAAGAAACAAAATGTGTTTTCCCATTGACGAGTCTCCAGATCGGGTAACTTTCTTTCTATCTTTGATCACTTTCTTCTCTTAATTGTTTGAATTTCGATTTTTTTTACTAATTTCAAAAGATCAATAATTGATTCTCTGCAGCTTCATGTCGATGATCATGTATTTATATTACGATCTTTTTTGTTTCAAAAGGACAATATAAGTTTCCCTGTTCTGTGTGTTGCTTATAATTTATTACAAGGTCCTGTTTCAGCCATTGTTGTGTCCTCCTTCCAGACAGAACATGTTTTGTTTTGTTTTGTTTTGGTTCTGGTAATAATTACAATAAAGTTTTACATATTTTTTTCCTTTCTTTCTTTCTTTTCATATCTTGATTTTAAATTATAACTGAGTGTCCTGTAGATTTCTGATACCTGGCTTTTTATGTTTCTTTCATGAGTCTGAAAGTAGTATCAATTCTTCGTGTTATTGTCTTTAAACATCTCCCTTGTGAAGTTGATTGTGCTCTTAACCTGATCATAGCTACTCAATTTTTTTTAAACTAAGCTATATACTGTCATATCTTATTCGCCTGTTGTTCTCTGCTTATCTGGTTATGTTTTTTTTCTTTATTTTGGTTTCAGAGACATGCAATCATATATTTCAGACCTCAGCATTTTCCTGGGGAATAAAAGTAAAAAGATGTACATATTCGTGGACAACCAGCCATGGTCTAATCCTGGCATCCGATCTGCTCACTTGTGGCAGATAGTGGTTACAAATGTTGTAACAAGATGCCTCATTTACATTTCTCTTTGATGAAAGATATGATGAAGTGACCTTTATCTCTTTCTTTTTTTTTTTGCAGTATAGACGCTCCCCTTTTGCAAACAAAGGTCGCGAGGAGAAGAAAAAGCAGAACCAGGAGGATGAGGATGAGGAGGAGAAGAAGCCTAAAGAGAACAATAAGAAAACGGATAACCTTAAGAAATGGTTCTCCTTGATCGATGCCACGACGTTTTCTAACAAGAAATTACCTGCAAAGAAACTAGACGAGACCTTCTACGGTTTCATCGTCTTTGAAGTTGAATGGGCCAATGTGAGGGGTATCAGTTACTTGAATGAGCTACAGGTAACTCCTCCTTGCACTTGTTCACTGCTTTGGTCAGATTGACATCGTTTCTTATATATTTATGCAGACAGACACTTCTCTTGCTATAGAAGCTAAGATGATGCGAAGGTGGGAGTTTGAGAGTATCGATGAAGCTGCAACAAATATGTTTCAATGGTTCTCTGGATCAAAATCTGAAAGGCCTTGCTTGAGGGAATATCTTGATCCATCTAAAGGTATTATCAGTTTTCATAAAGGTATCTTATTACAATTGTTCTCTATCTCAAATAGGCTTATACGGTACTGTAACGTTTTCAGGAGATGTTTTTCATGACGCTTCAGTGGATTTCCCAAAAACTTCTCCTGTTGATGATGAAGTGGAAACTGACTCTCCTTGCTGTTCGAGAAGTGTCTTCAGCGTTGACCACTCTATTGCAGATTATGATGAAAATGATCCCCACACACCGCCTCTCACTGGACCATACAAGAGAAGAAGAGTAAGTAAAGCAATCACAAACGGAGTTGAACTTGACTATATGGAGGAAACACCCAGAAGAAAAGACAACTCGTTCGACCACTGGGAAAGCCATGTCCCTGATGGTGATGAGACCATCATCGAAGCAACACAGTACAAAGACGTCCTAGTTCTCGTTAGGTTTGGCGACCGTGACCTCCCCTTCAAACTCCGAGAGGTTATAATGTCAGACATACGCTTGCTCACTCTACTCGAAGCTAATCTCCCTTCTTGGGTCCTGTTCCTTCAGTCTTACCCTTGCCTTTGCCATCTCTACCGTCCCTGGATGTGTCTTCTCGCCAGAGCGCTCTACGTGATGATATCAGTCATCACCGTCGTGATCGGCTTCTACGACCTCTACAAGAACGTCCCCGTCCTCAAAGCCACCGCGTCGCGTCTCTGCGGACCGCTCTTTGACTGGGTCGAAACGTGGGACATGGTGTCGAGGATAAAGTACTTGGGGACGATGCTGTTTCTCCACAACGTTCAGAAAGCCGTCAGGTGGGGTCTGACGATGGCGCGTGGGATGCAGTCGTTCGTCTCTTTGCTCGTGATGCCTCTGGCTAATCCTCTTTTGGAGGTTCTTGGTTTGCTCCTGCCGCTGTGGAACTCGCTTGCGGAGACGGTGTTGAGTTTGGTCTCGGTGGTTTGGATAGTGGTCGAGTCTGGTTGCAACCTCGTTGGTGATGTGGTGGAAGTGGTGCTTTTGCCTATTTGGTTGGTCGTGTCAGTAGTTTTGAACATCAGTAAGTGAAATAAACCGTTGGCTTCAGCATCACGTAATCAATATCCTAATTTTTTTCTATGCTTTTGCAGTAAATACTGTGTTGCTGCCTCTGTTTTGGATCTTATGGGAAGTGCTATATGCACCGATCAGGGTGGTTGCTGCATTGTCCAACGGTTTAGCTTTATCCTTCTCGTACGTATTCGATGTTCTCGGAGACTTGTGGCGGTACATGAGCAGCTTAGTGCAGTTTGCATCTGATTCTCAAGCGGCTGTGAAGACTTATGAAGTCTCCATGTGGCGTACGCTTTGGAACGATCTCTTCTCTCATGTGAGTAAACAATGCATGTACAGTACAATAAAGAGAATCTAAATCTTTACAATTTCTAAATGTTTCTTTTGTCTGGATTCAAAACTTTCAGGTTTTTCGTGCTGTCAGGAGCATATTAAACGGATTTGTAGCCTTCTTTGCTGCCTGTAACAAACATCGGCTTAGGTAAAGTAGTTTCTCACACACACACACACTATAGACGCTTTGCCATTTATACATGTGTGCTTATTATGGTTTTGAATTTGCAGTATATATAACCACATACAAGACTTTATCAAGAGACTACGTGGACGAGCGTCGAGAGCAGAGTCTAAAGACTCAGAACATGACAGGTCTAAGAACCATCAACGTACAGTGAGTTTTCTCTCCATGCCATAAGTTTTCATCTTCTTTTTTTTCAATAGAAATTCATTTTGGCTTCTTAGCTGCGTTTCTCACGCCGGTTTTGATTATTTGGGCAGGGAGATGATACGAGAAGGAAGTTGCACCTTGCATAGAAGTCAACACCAGAGTCTTGATTCTTTTTTTTAAAAAAAAGGGGAATGGTAGGTTGTCAGTGTGTATATAGATAGGTTTTACTTTCCACGTGAATATTTTTGTTGCCGGAAAACATGAGTCCCTAATCAGCCAAAGGATGATGTATATATACATACTACTTACTAATGTATATAGTTAGGAATGAAAGGAAACATTTGAACACCTTTACTCGGATTTTATTTGTAACTCTGGTCGTTAACATATGACTGGTCTTAATAACTATAAATATTTTAAAGTTAATTTTAATAATTTTCTTTCAATTTTAAAAGCCATAAATTGTGAATATTAGCTCTTTAAAATTTTAGTCAAAACAAATGTTTTCTGAGACTAATGTCTGAACCAGTCATACGATCATGGGTCATAATTCCACGCTATCTTTTACACGAGCTTTATGATCTCGATGAAAAACAAAAATTAAGCTCGTTAACTCAAGACTTTCGTACTTATATATTAGTGAACATTTTCAGTTTATATAAAATATATCTATAATTATATTTATCTTGCTGAATGCTTACACTGAGTACATATTGATACATTACATTATTAGCATACAAAAGAATCAAAAGAAAAGGAATCTATTCTTTCTTCTTCCAATTATTATAGTTATTGACTGAATAAGGAGAAAAGAGAAACAAAGACAAAAACAAGAAGAATGCTGGTAATATTCCTCCTGTTACTCATGATTGCTCTCCTGCTTTTGTTTATTCCACTATATATGAATAAATACGAAAATGGCTCAAGAGTATACTGACCGATTTGATTGATCAATCAAACCTAAAGACGTTGTTGTTGTTGTTTTTTGCTGCTGATGCTTCTACCTAGCTACTGGAGCAAGAGAAAGACATTGGTATCTGCTTGAAGTTCGAAACATCGAATAACTCCATGAACCTTTGATCTGAAACTCTAGCTTTAGCCGCTGCAAATCGCTGGTACTCGTCGAATATTGATGTCAAGCACCATTTCTGGAGTTTCCTCATGCACCCAACAAGACACCCTGTCCGATGCTGCACAATCAATCATCAATAAACCAATGTTTTGAGTAAAAAAACGAAGATATGATAGTCTCTAAGGAGATATAGCTTGCTTTTCAAAATTTTACATACCTTTCCTCGGTTGCAATGAATCAGAAGTGGATGGTTCTTCTCGTCTGAAAAGTTAAAATAAGATGACAAAATGTTTAGATACAAATTAAAAAAAAGACATGTTTTTTTTTACTTCAGTATATCTTTTAGGGCTTTTTATGATTCGTACCGAGAAGGACTTTAAGTGCTTCACGGATTTTATGATCTGGGATATTTACAAATGGTTCCTGTAAAAATGAGGAAAATATATTTCACACTATCAGTACCTTAGAAAGTCATTAGTCTAATAAGCCAAGCCTTACACATAAGCCATAGAATTATCCAAATTATAATGAAATGTCGGCTATATTAATTCGTTCTTCTAGACTTAAACTGACAGAAAGCAGGACTGGTTTGGCTATTCCATAGAGTAGTATTGTAAAAGAGCTGTGGAGTATATATACATTATGTCTTCATATATTAAAAGTTAGGCATGCACAGCCAAAGATACGCACGAGATCATCGAGGGTCCATCAAAAGCAACCAATTATGAAAACGAAAATTATTTCTTATGAAGACTAGCTAGCTAGAGAGTTGTCACACCCAACATATGGAATGAATCTTAGTCAATAAAAAGATTGTAACAAGAGAAACGCAACAAAGAAAATATGTGAATGTAGAATATCCAGTACCCATCTAGCCAAATCACTCCAACGATATAATACGAGAAATAGCCACTTTACCTAATTATTAGTCTAAAAGCTTAATTTAAACACAAGGCTGAGTTTGTGGGAGAGAGAGTACGACAACATCATATTGCCACAAGTATATTTAATATCAGTTTATAAAGATGGTCTAGATAAAAATAACAAAACCTTCCGCCCCATCACAAGTTTGTTTCAACAAAGTAGCATGTATGATTGCTTCTTATGGCTGCGCTCGGAATGTAAAAAGTTACGACAAAGGAACCTAGTTAACGACTCTACTCTCAAGTTTTTTTTGTTACTACCTCCCTTTACCAACATTTCCCTGAAACGAAAATTAAGTCATTTTACCCAAAGATAAGCCACACAAAAACATAGAGTAGATCAACCTCAGGTAGGTAGGTATTCAATAAACTAAACAATCACTTTCACACTTCCAACTTTGGTTAGATACATACCTACCACCAGTTGATAAGTGGATAATTTTAACCATTAACAAATTTTTCCCAAGTCACTTTCTCCTAGTTTTCACCACCAAAACCAAAAAGCTTGAGGTATATTGTCTACTTCAACTACAACTTGTGCTGCCTCAAGAAACACTTTTTTCGTTCTTTTTCTCAAGATTACATAAGATACCATTCATGCGTGCAAAGTGCACGCGCAACTAACATGAACCAAGAAAACCGTATCAATAGAAACACACAAAAGAAAGTAAACACTTTCGAGTAGTGGATCTCTGACAACAATTGTATCAAGCAGCTCAGCATTTTCTTGACGCAGCCCATTATCAATTTTTTTTATATATACAAGTTTATAAAGAACCAAGTGGTGGTATAAGTCATGTAAGGCAAGAAGACACAAACAGTGGGACCATGAAGTAAATGGTTAGGGACGGAGCCAAGAAAGCATCCTTCGGAAAAAAACATTAAAGATTGGTGTACGCTTTTCTTGGAAGGTCATATATAATAAGAGATATGGATTATAATAATCTCTTAAAAAAGGTTCCAAGACAAAAATCCACACATGAAATGCCATTTTTCTAGTCTAAATCATAAGTAACATGACAAAGATAATGACCACTCTGATGTAAACATGAAACTAAGTGATGAGACAAGCTTAAAGAACATTTAAGCAGCATTAATCAATTCAAATTGTGATTAGAAACCATCTTCCATATAGTACTCAGATTAATACCGAAGTTTTCGAATTTGCATTTGTATAGGAACCCTCTTTCTGACACTTAGAGTTCCAAAGATGCAACCAAACCTCGTTCTCTAATCCTGGGGGACACTGCACATTTTTTTAAGATACAAATTTTCATTTCCTCTTCAATATTCAGGGTTTATACAACAATTAAAAGCCGAAAAATTAGAATAACAAAGCAAGACAATGATCAAGCAAATATAAATGGACATTTAGTAGCAAGAAAGTGCCAATTTAAAATAAAATAAAATAAGCAAAAGGAGACACAAACCTTGTAGCCTTTAATGCCAAACTGAAATAGCTTAATTCCATTAGATTTGAGGAACTGCATGTTGTTCTCTGGATACGCATCTGGACACAAAGATCTTTCACACAAACAATAAAAAGACAAAAACCCTAAAAATCAGCAATTCTGATGTTTTCTATATAGAAGATACACTCAACTAATCTAAATGCTTACATGATTGAGCGAAGACCAAGAGTCTTGAGGAATGAGAAGTTAGACACGTCCGGGAATCCAGACCGGAAGATACCGTTGTCGACCATCGCGAAGTTCAACGGAGGAATCAAGTTAAGTTCCTCGCCCGCGGCGGAAACCTCTACCAATGGTGTAGCAAAAGCATCAGCCAATGGCGGCGGCGGAGATACGTTGCTCTGGTCAACCTTAGCTACTTCGATCGACTGAAAGACCTCGCTTCCATCATCTTCTTCCTCCTCAGCTTTGGTAAACTTGTTCATCGTCTTCTCAATTAGTTTCATCCTCAAAAAGAAAGAGTTCTTGATCGGAGATTAGTTCTCTCAAAAGTGTTTGAATCAGGTCAAGATCTCTCTTTAAATTGTCTTTTGTGATTTCTTGGTTGGTTGGTTAATGGAGAAGTAATGGAGATGGTCGTTATGGATCGACGACCTTGTTGCTTTATATAGACACGCCATTGTTTGTAGAGAGATAGAAACTTAGGTTGTGACTTTTTATTTGAGAGAATAAGAAAAAGTTAAGAAATCTTTGTAGGAGATGATGAATGAGACTTACGTTTTTTTTCCAATTAATTATGTTTTAAAAATATTAATGCATGATGTAAATATTTAACATTACTTTTTCAAGTGAAAAAGCATACGCACTGTATAGTAAAGTTCTACATTTTTTATTTGGAGATAGATAATATGACAAAATCGTTTAACAAGTTAAGTTGAATTTTCGTGTGTACATTTTAATAAATACTATATTATCTTACTCGATAACGCATTAAATTGCTGACAATAACATATGTATATTTTTATATACTGTGAATCTTTGACAAAAGAAAACGTATACAGTGAGACATTATACAATTAAATTTGCAATAAAATGTAATAAAAAAGGGATGTTGTGGTAATGGTTCGCGGACGTATCTAGGTCAGTTCTAATAGGACCCGACCTGATCATGTCAGTATTTTATTGCTTCTATCAATCTCCTCAATGGATACCTCGTTTAAATATATAGTGGTAACACATTAAACGGTAAGGATTAAAGAGTAAAGATGTATCATTTATTTTATACAATAGAAAGAATTAACTAGAGCACCGAAAACGATATTACTATTATTTTATACCGTTATTTCTTATCAAACTATTTTTAAATGTTTTATTTATTTATTAGCGCTAATTTTTATCTTTTACTTTATGTATATATCCGTTTTAAGTTACATTATATAGTACCAGCTGTATATTTTATCAGATGCATAGCTGTCTATTTTTCCAAATTAACATATACTATGTCAGTTGAAAAAAAACATATACTATCTCTCAGTATATTCTTTTACATAAAATAGTTATGATAGATTAATGACTTTTGATTCATGTATTTTTACATTTCCAAATTACAATCATTTCATGTTATAGTTTAATTATGCATAGATGTTAGTAGCCAGTGTCACTATTTTAAAGTCTAGCGTTTGGGTACCCATTAATTTTTATTTGAGTTTGTTCAAGTTTCGGATTATTAGAGCATACATTTAAGCACTATTCGGGTACTTATACACAATAACTGGGGTTAAGTTTAGGTTTGTGTACTTGTTTTTGTTATCTAAAAGTATATTAAAATTCTAAAATTAGTTAAAAACCTCAAAGATCCAAAAGAAAAAAAATTAGAACAACATATAAATTTGAAAATCTGTGATAGATACTATATACATTAATTGAGTATATAAGTTACATATTTATGTTTTAACTCATTTTAGGTGCTTAATACATGTTTTAGATTGTATTCGTATTTTAACTCATTTGAAGTACTTAATACATGTTTTAGATACTCATTTTAGATATCAATGAAAATTTGAGTATTTTTAAGTACTTAATCGGTTTGGATTTAACTTCGGTATGTTTTCTGAGTTTTTAAGCAAAATCTATTTAAATATATATATTGAATTTAGTTTGGTTTGGATCTATTTTTTCTTGGTTCGGTTTTGGGTCAGTATTCGGATTCCACTTTTTTCCACCCCTAGTTTACTATTCTCTCTGTTTCCGAAAGTAAGATTTTCTAAAGTGTTCATGCGTATTAAGAATTTAATAAATATTTATAATTTAATTTTTTTTACTTTATTATACACTTTCCATTAACTTTTTACCAATAAAATTTAATCAATTCAAATGTTTTTATTTAATGTATCTTAAAAATATAAAAATGTACCTTAAACATATAGAAAATCTATCTTTGTGGAACAAAAAAAAATCTAAAACATCTTACTTTCGGGAACGGAGAGAGTATTGTTTTGCATAAATGAAATGTAATATATATTGAAAATAACCGATCGTCTGTAATTTAGTTGTATCAGTATTATTACCTCTAGTAATGTGTGTGTAAAGACAATATATATAAAGAATAATTACGATATGTAAATTACTACAAACCGAATTATTATAATAACAAAAGCTAAAAATTAATTATGAAATGTTCCTACTATTTGAAGTAGTTCATGTAGATTGTAAAGCAACAAGACATCTATAGAAGACTGAACGAACTCTCATGACCAATCAAAAAGTTGTGCTCAAAAGAGTTTGTGCAGTTTTCTTTGTTTACATACCTTACATTATATCCCTTACTAAATTTGTAACAATATTAGATCAATGTTCATGTGTTCGTATATAATGGACAAGCACAATAACTTATTAATCAAACTTTGACAGCCTGCTGCAACCTGCAACATTGTATGTAAACAAAAGTTCAAACTCCGAAACTATAAACTTCTGGTTGGGTTCAGTCAGCGATCGAATGTGTTTCAACTTCAATGTTGAGATAATATTGTATTGAGTAGTTATCTGAGTCATTTGTCATCCACGTCACGTTATTTCTTCTACAACATAAATGGAAAGAAAGCCGCTGTCAAAAAAGAAAAAAAACTGGAACTAATGCCAAACAATTTCTTAATATATACAGAAATATACTATAATAATTAGAGAATCTTTTGCTATTTAACAACTGAATTTGACCATAATGAGCTAATAAATGTAAATTAAAATTAAAAAATATTCTTTCCGTTTTTTAATATAAGTCGTTTAAGAATTGTACACATAGATTAAGAAATCATTAATTTTTTATATTTTCTAAACAAAAACATCATTAATTATTTACATAACCACAAATTAACTTATAATAAAATAAAAAGTATATTATCATTGGTCATATAACATTAAATGTTAATAAATTTTATACAGAAAACCGAAAACGTCGTATATTTAGAACATAAATTTTTTTGTAAAACGATTTATTTAAAAAAAAACAGAGAGGGTATAGTTTACCGGTGACGAAGATAGAAAGTTGATTTAGATTATTGTTATACTTTTTTGCCAACAAGTTTTGTTATATTTAGAAGACCAATTAGAGACAAATGTTGGAAATGAGGAGAAACATTAGTATAATTCGGTTTCTTTTTCGTCGTTTCGCTCAAAAAATAAATACATAACAATAAAAATCAAAATGAAATAAATGAAATGAAAAAACTAATGGGAAATTGAAAAGGCACATTCTGTGGAATATTCTTCAGATATGGAAAAGGTTATTGCGCCCCGAGCTGAGCTGGGCTCCACATACCGTAAAGAGCTCACCGTGTCAAGAATGTACTGTCAAACCCTAATTTTTGAATTTATTATTTTGTTATAACTAACTCTTGTGTTAATTCGCAGTTTACGTATTTAACATTAGTTCCGCTGCTGCTTCGATAAACTTGTAGTCATGCAACTGAATATTGGTGTAAATTATGTAGTCTTTGGGCCATTTTAACCTCACATCTTTAGAGCATCTCCAAAAGACATTCTATAACTTCAAATATGAAATTTTTTGCTCTCAAAAAAAAAAACTTCAAAACTTCAAATTTGAAATTTTGAAAAGTGAAACTCTATATTTGAAGTTTCACTATTCAAAACTTCAAATTTGAAGTTTCATATTTTTATTTGCATTTTGGTTCCTACAATCACACACCACCTTTGTTATAATTTATAAATATTTTCCTGTTTATTGTTTTAATCCTTAAAAAAATTATATATCATAAACATTTTTAATTTTGTTTACAGATTTTAAATTTTACACATAAAATTAAATAAAACTTTAAAATAAGATTTAAAATATTTTAAGCTAGATTTAGACAACAATAATATACAAAACAAAACTTAACAAAAAGATTTTTAAAAATTACATGAAGACATAAATATTACTCAAATTTAAATATTATAAGTTTACAACAACACTAATAGTCAGGTAAGTTTGATCCGGAACATTCAAAATTTTTAAATATTGTCCAAATTTTTTTGTGTAACTGAAGATGGTTGTTGTTGTTGTTTTGATGTCTTTTTCGTACAATTCTTTCTTGTTTATATCAAATATATTCACGAGTATTAACATAATCGAAAATAAATTAGCCTTTTAGCAATATTTTATGTTTCTCTTTTACTTTCTTGTTCTGATCTAATATATTTACAAGTATCAATATTACCCGATTTCAACAACTTTTAGTTTGTAATCTACAAAGTAAAAATGAAGAGAGTCATTTTTACTTCGAAATGCACTAATAGATCATATATGCATTACGAAAATTATTTTATGAAATAATATGATATTTTGTTTTAAGTTTAATATTAATTAAGTTATTTTTATTTAAATTTTTATATTTTATTAATTAATATTGTTGTAATATGTTTATATATGTGCTAGTTATTTACAAAAGTTTTATGAATTTAAATTAGTTATGATAAATGTAAGGACTATATTATAAAATATAAATAGTTTTGAAGTTGAGTTTGAAGGTTTACTTTTGGAGAAGAACACTTTTAAACTTTAAATATAGAGTTTTGGAAACTTTAAAATAGAGTTCATTTTTGGAGATGCTCTTAATCCCTTTCTTATTAAAGGAGGAACATTCAAAGAAATAAACTTTGGCCTCATGTGTTTATTACATGAGTGCCATTTCCTATGTGTCATCACCTCATGCATTTTCATTAATTTTTTCAAAAAACCCTTTGTTCCCTAGAATAATTACAACCAAATGCCATTGGTCATATACATTATACTATATGCTTACAATTACAATCCAATTTGAAAAAAACGGGCATTTATGACAGTCAGAATATTAACTCTGTTGTAAAAGGCAACAAAATAAGTTTGACATCTATCAAATCGTTTTATGAACATTTTTGTTTACGTGAATTATAATGCAAGATTTTATGAACATTTTTAAACTAAGATCAAATCATATTATAATGCAACGTTTTATGAACATTTTTGAAACCGAGTCAACATTTTATGAACATTCTTATGCAACATTTTATGAACATTTTTTAATTAATATCAAATTTCTTTATAATGCAACTAAAGAAACAAGAATAATTTTAAGAACAATTTTCTGCTTATTTTAGGAACACGTATTATAATCCAACGTTTTATGAACATATTTTTCAACGTTAATTATAATGCAACATTTTTCTCAACGTTGGAAAAAAAAATTAAACGTTACGGATATCAAATATATTTTGGTTATTTGGTCAAAAGAAAAAAGAAACACAATTGAATTTCAAGTAACTCGATTCAAACTCGATATTTCAAATTACAACCTACGCTTAATTGGTCAAAATATTAAGGAAACACAAGAATATTCAAAACATATAAAAGGAAACAAAATTCAATTGTGTTGAAATACTTACCTTAATCGAAAATATAATATTTCACTCAATATTTTTGCGTGACCATCACGGATCTTATAATACCTATTTCACGAAAACGCATCACTTCCATTTCTTATTATTTGAGGAGTATTTTTATTAATTAACCTCATTCTCATATGTGATTAACATTCATATAAAAATGTTGTCTCCGATATATGTTGCTCTTCCTATATAAACATGAGTTTTGTATATCGAAGACAACATATTCATTAATTTTTTGTGCATATTAATCCATGAAGTTTTGGTATTAAACGTTTTATATTATAAATCAAAAGAATATATTTACCTTGTATCTACTTTTATATGAATATGAAAATTCTACTTCTATAATTTTTTTAGGAATGAGTAAATTATTTCCATTAATATCAATGATTCGATTATTCAAAAGTTACATAATTCAAGTAAATAAATAGGGAATCAACCCAAGAATTTAAATTTCAGTAAATAAAATCAACCCAAGATATTAAATAATTACTGTTTTGATGGCATTTGAATATCAAATCCAATAGATCTTGATTTCTATATTTAATTGATTCCTTTTGCTAATTTAAATTTGACCGTAATTCACGTAATAGCCAAAAAATAGGAAACTGATATATGCAATCTTCATAACGCATTTTGGTTTCGGTTAATATAGGAAAGTTACTATAAATTTATTTTAAATTCTCATGGCTAATTAAAAATCACACGCAAAATTTTAGGGATTTACTTGAGAAACATTATTAAACAAGTTTTTTTAAAAAATTTAAAAAAATATAACCAATTACACAAGTTTTAAATTATTCATATAGATTTACTTCCATAAAATTTACTTCAATTACACCTAACCAATTACACAAGTTATTTTTAAAAAATATCGAAGCTTATCTTCTATAAACATGCACAATATCCTTCAATCTTTCGTTATATAACATGAAATATTTATGACTATAAATTTTGCCTTTCTAATATTTATAAATTAAAAGTTTTAATCTCTATTTAGTCCGCAATTTATTTAAATGCTTGGCTTGGTTTCCTATTTATTTACTTGAATTTAAATTCTTCGATTGATTCCCTATTTATTTACTTGAATTATATAACTTTTGAATAATCGAATCGCTAAATTAATGAAAATAACTTACTAATTTAATTGATTTCTTTCGCTAATTTAAATTTGACCGTAATTTATGCAATAGCCAAAAAATAGAAAACTGATATATGCAAACGCATTTTGATTTCGATTAATAAAGGAAAGTTACTATAAATTTATTTAAATTCACATGGCTAATTAAAAATCACACATGAAATTTGAGGGATTTACTTGAGAAACATTATTAAACAAGTTTAAAATAAAAAATAAAAAATCTAACCAATTACACAAGTTGTAAATTATTATTATAGATTTACTTTCATAAAATTTACTCCAATTACACCTAACCAATTACACAAGTTAAAAAAAAATCAAAACTTATCTTTTATAAACATGCACAATGTCCTTCAATCTTTCATTATATAACATGAAATATTTGTGATTATAACTTTTATCTTTCTAATATTTATAGATTAAAAATTATAATCTTTATTTAATCTATTCACTCCGCGCATGGCGCGGATACCACCTAGTGTACTATATATCTGAACCATTTTTGTGAATTCATTTTTTGGTCAGTTTCCTATCTAAAAAACTCATAAAACAAGGTTATTAAATTAAGGTAAAAAGGTCCATAATACAACAAACCATTTAAGACAAAACGTTCACCAAAAAAAAAGTTGTCGATTTACTTTCAACATCACTATGAATTAAACATGCATATATATCTGTATGCGTTTTTAACCAAACAATTTTATGTCAAAAAAGCCAAGCAATTTTAAACGTTGATTTATATACACGCCTCCAACCAATCAAAAACAGGTTTTGTATTTCCATTTCTAATCGGAACGCAACATGCTGAAACAAAGATTCTCAGCCTCATCTAACCGTTTTGGAAGTTGGATAAGCGCGATCCAGTTTAAAAAATATAACTTCTATAAATAGAAATGAGATCTAACACTACTAAAAGCCCGATAACAGAGCTTCTGAGTGTGTCCACGTTGGAGTGAAAAATCCACCAATAATATTACAGCATTCGTCCATGTCATCATCGATTTGGTTTGATTGGGCTTCATCTGAGTTTGGTCTGTTTGGTCTCCAGTTTAAAGCCCAAATTCATTTCTGTCTTGATAGCAATTGTTAGTCGTAAGTCGTAACCCTACCTACCTCTGTTCGTCTCTTACGTTTCAGCTTCTACAAACTTCGATTTCTTTTCTCTCCGGAACCGTTTCAACCAATTACTTTACCACTAGCTGTTCTAATCAAAACTTTTGCTTGATCTCATTCCCATTCAATGAATTCCTTTCACCTTCCTTTCTATTCGTCTATTTATAAAGCTCTTCTCATATCATATGTCTCAGTTAAAATTGATAAGATTCTCTTAGATATTTATCTTGATGGAACCCAGAGGCAGCTCTACAGACTCCACCGACCGGAAGACGAACAAGAAGACCGTCTCATCCTCCGCGACTGCCAAACCAGACTGAAAGTCCACTGCTTCCATTACTGATTCATCCCGTTAATCCTTTTATTAAATCCATCAACCACGATCTAGCCTTCAATGCAAGTTTCTTTTGTGAGAAGCGGTGTATCAGCGAGTATATAAAGGTATCCTTGCTCCTCTCTAATCCATATTCTCAATCTTTCTTAGTAGACTTATTCTCCTGAAATGGCTAACTCGAATTTTTTTTTATTCTCAATCAGAAGCTGCGTTTCTCTGGGAGACCAGGAATGTCAGGCGGTGGAGATATTGTGACGTTAAATAGTTCCAGCAAGCTTCTCTATATTTCTTCTTTCTGATAGTTTTCAACCTCTGTTTCATGCGAACATATGCAGGCCACCATTAATTCTAACCGACGACTTGCTCTCAGCATTCAGCATGTATATTCTGTTTCGTTTATGTGAGATGTTTTCATATTCACTTTTTTTTTTTTGGATTTTCACTCCTTTTGTTTATGTATTGCAGTCAATCTTCATAAAAGCCACTGTGTACAAGTATCTTATCAAGGCGGGTTCAATTTATTCCATAAGCGGTTTTGCTGTGACTCAGAGCAATCTGAACCTTAAGTTGTCCGTCTCTCCTCTATCGATTTGACTCCACCGTTGAATTTCGTCTCCACTGTCGAGGTGCGTCTCATCAGATTCTGGGAGGCTCTCCCTTGCTCTTTTATACTACTCTACCAGCAACATGATTGTCCATTGTAATCGGTTTCTATCTGAAGTTTGTCTTTGAACTTTGATTTTTTTTATGAAGATAAAATGGAGAGATTGCACGAAAGATACGTTTCTTCAAAAACCAAATGTCAAAAAAGTTGGAGTATCTCCCAAAGAGTTCATAGACAAAGAAGTTTAAATGGATTTGGATGATGTTAAGGTGAACCCCTATGCTTGCTTTTTAAAATTTCTTGGACTGCTATTGCTTCCCATCATCCCTGGACTTGATTTCCTTCTTTCCCCTTTTCAGGTCGAGTGTGGGGAGCCAGAAGCTGAACTTTACGTAATCAAGGCTATTAATAAAATGCTGCAACGCTCTTACAATTAACTTGTGGATTTTAGGTCTCTTAGCAACTGTTCTTATACAGGTGAATCTGCATCTTGGTTTAGGTCTCAGTCTTTATTTCAGCTCTCACAATAAGCGTAGGAGAGAGATAGAGAGAGTACTAATCATATTGACATCGCTGCAATAGCCCTATCAACAGTAGGATCCTTAGTGTCTTACATGGTAACTCTTGCAAAGGTTTATTGTTACGTTCAAGACCAATGTTACCGCTGAGAGAGCAGAGACTTTGCTCTATTGTTATTGTCTCAAACATCGTTAGATGAATTCAAGATTCTGTAAATAAGGTTAACAAACAGAAAGCAAAGTTTTTAAGTTTGATTGTAATAAGTACTAAACACTAACCAGAGTAATATTATTGATGTTGTGTTTGCAGGATGTTATAAAAGCTAGGATGGAGAGCTGTTCAAGAGTGCTTCAAGGTTTAGCTTTCAACACTGTTGTGTGAAATGATGCTGTTATCTTTGTAGACAAAAGTATGAGACGTACTGAATGACTTCTTATAGGTTTTACACGTAGTGAATGACTTCTTATAGGTTTTAGTTTTACGGTTTACTTCTATGTTTGTTCTTTTCCTTCTGTTCTCTTATATCTCATGTAAAATTAGTCAGATAAAAACCAATGTAAAATCTAGAAATAATGTATTTTTTTTGCTCAAGTTCTTTATATAGTAAGCAAAGAAAGAAGAATGTTCATCAAGAAAAAAAATTACATTATAAATCTCAATGTGGATAATAATATTAGTAATCCAATTAGTTATCTAATTTCTGATTCAATATTATATAAAACCAATTACGTCAGGGTGGTGTGGCCAAACTACACCAAACTACAAAATCTGAAAAGGCCACAGACTAATAGACTTCATGTTTCATTCGTGTGATGTTCTCCTGAGTTATAGATTGCTTATACATACTTCTCTTACTCTCTTTCTTAAGTTAATCAATAAAAAGAGATGAAGCTGGAAAAAATATGAAGCTGCTGGTTGAGCTGCAGAAACAAGATGTACAACTTGAGAGGAGAAGACGCATAATGTAAGAGGTGTATCAACAAAAGATGTGACTGAGTTGCAGAGATATAAATCTTAATATAAATTTGGCAATTCGTGAAAAATTCGTGTTTTTTTTGGCCGAATTCTCAAATTTGAAATAAACATAAAATTAAGATAAAAAAAATTTTGTTTATCTAAAATTATTTTAAATATTATATATATATATACATATATACTTAAAATTATAATCTTAGATAATTTTTCCTATCTATTTATTTTGGTTAAATATATTAAATTAATTGTATAAATTAATAAATTTTTGATATAAGAATTATATAATTATCAGAACTAAAACTAAACAGTATTAATGAAATTTGTAGACATATAAGAGAATTTTAATTTTAAATTTGTTTAAAAATCATAGAAACTTTTTGAAAATTTTAGTGATAAGGTTTTTATGGTTATTACTATATTCTAAAAAGTTGCC
This sequence comes from Brassica napus, assembly GCF_020379485.1. Taxonomy (NCBI): domain Eukaryota; kingdom Viridiplantae; phylum Streptophyta; class Magnoliopsida; order Brassicales; family Brassicaceae; genus Brassica; species Brassica napus. The sequence continues at coordinate 6,344,077 of NC_063438.1, forward strand.
AAAAATAAATACCAATATTAAATATAATATATGTGTTATTACCATATTCTAAGAAGTTACAAAAATATAAATCAGCATTAAATATAATTGTACATGTCATATTTAGCTCTAAGTCATGTCATCAATTTAGTAACTATGTCATCTTTTTTTTTGGTGAAATTGATTTTTGAGATGGCATATGACAAATCACTTCTCAAATCTAGCCTAGGGTATATTTATATAAATAAATCATATTTATAGTTAAAAAGTGTTTATTTATATTGCATTACATAAATTAGTAAAGTGAATTTCAGCAAAAAAAATTAGTAAAGTGAATCATTTGAAGCACACAAATAATTTTATTTATATGATTAGTATATATCTTTAGTATTTTTTTTTTCTGAAATATATAGGTTTTTTTTTTTGAAACAAACCAAAATAAGCTAAATACAGATCTATAAATGGGTTTTCAATAAATACACAAATACAATTAGATAACTAAATAAACACAATCCCAATATAAAAATATTAGCAAACTAAAAGATATATAAAAATAATGAGCCAGTTTTTAAATAAGTATATCGACAGAATAATAAATTTCAACGAGTAAGCCTTCCAAACTGAAAATTAACTAAGCAGTTTTCATTAATTGAGTAAAAATTTATAATACCATTATTTGATTGTAGTCAAGTTACAACAAATAATAAACTGTAATTACAAAAAAAAATAGTGAGATGGCGACGACGACGCGCTGTTGAAATCATCTCCGACGACTAAGGAAACTGTAATTCTTACTGTCGACAAAACGAGCTGTTAATCGGTACGTTTCAATCTTCTTATCAATAGTTTTTGAAGAAAACTGTAATTCTTCTTTGTTGTATGAATCCAATATGAAGTGAAGAATCAGAATTACAAAATAGAAATTTCAGGAAGATTTCCTTTACGACTTATGGATAAAGATGAACTCATAATTACCTTACTTTTTGGAGAAAAAAAAATAGATTAGTTTCTAAATAAAAATTTCAAATTTTGTTCTTTCTATACAATGTCCACATGGTACTTAATAGTATAAGTATGTTCTTTAAATAAAATATCAACTTAACTAAATGTTTAAATTCCAAATAAATTAACTTTTTCGACTAATGACTTTTTATTCTACTTTTGTTGTACATTAGTCACAACCACTTATGTTATTCCACTTTGGACTAATCAATTACAAAATAAAGTAATACACTATTGTTGCTAACCAATGATAAATATATCGAAAAAATATTTTTTTAAAAAAATATTTTCACTTATATATTTTTGAACATATTTTTAACTAAAAATATTAAATAAATTGTAAATTCATGTAAAATTTAAAAATTACAAACCCACAACTCAAAATATTACAAACCACAAATAACGCACCCAGTGTGAGATCAATATTTTGTAAAAGAAAACAAGATGAAGATCATTAGAAGCCCTCACAGCATATCAATGCCATATTCCTTTAATATAAAAACAACTATTGGTTTTTTGGACAACGAAAACAACTATTGAAAACAATCAAAAGATATCTTATCACACATAATCTCTTCTCATCTAAAATTTTCTATAAGACAAAAAATATTATCATAAACATTTCTTTCAAATACAAATCTAAAACAAAAATCACCAAATTATACAAAAAGTGATCACTTAGATCACAAATAAAATCTTCAACCGCCTTCGTTCCCATGAGAGTAAGTAAAATTTAATATTCAGAATCTCATTCAAGATGTTCTTAGTGGTTATTTATCTAATAATTCACATTTATCTGCTATGCAGTGTTCTAGCTACCAACATCAAAGCTAAAACTTATTCCCTGATGATGGATATCTCACTATTTCCAAGTTTGTCTACCTATACTATAAATTAAGTAAATTGATTTATATTACTAAGTTATGTTCACTGATTTATTTTAAAATAATTTCAGGCTCTCCAACTCAAAAGGATCCCATTACATCTACACGCCCTCTTCGTCAAAAAATCCACCATCTTATCTATGATTTTCTGTTTTAAGACTTTAGTACCTACTCTTAATAATGATAATAATTTTCCTCTGGTTTTAAACATTATTTATACCAAATTTTTATTTTACAAATGATCTACTGTATCCGGGACAGCCACAAAAGTTTGACAAATCAAACAATAAACAGCTCGAACATCATCACATATGCGTTGGAATTTAAATATCTCATCATTTTAATTTTCTTACCTTTTATATAAATAATCCCATAGTCTAATCATATACACAATATATTTGAACTAATTTTCCGCGCGTAGCGCGGACAAAGACTCTAGTAGTTATAATAATGATATCATGAGACTATACAACTGATAGAAATAATAATATTATGGCTTTGTCAAAAAAAACATTATGTAAAATAAAATAACAAAATTTTTGTTAAAAATTAAATTTACATATCTTTAATTAAATGATTAAGGGTCTACCTGGTGACCGTTATAGGAACACTAGAAATGAGTAACGAAAAAATGCATAGAAATAAAATTATAAGAATGAAAAAAAAGATTATTCTTTATCAATTTTAGTGATGAACAAATTTGTTCTATATTCCTCTAGAATAAAAGGAATGAAAAAGAGTAAAAACGAAAAAAATTGTTTCTTATAAATGATAAAAAAAAATGAATAATAAGGAATACATTATTCCATTTCATTCATTGGTCACCAGTTAGATCTTAAATGTTTATTTCTGTAGTCTTTTCATCGGAATTTGACTATACTAAGTTGTGTTACTCTGCATGGTAAGGCTATTTATAGATTGGTATTGTCGATCCAACTAATGATAAAAAAGTACATTCAAATTTACATATGAAATAACCAGAAATGATCTGATTTTGTGTGTGACACTAATATATTGTAAAAAGGCTAAAAAAAGAATAGCCGTGACTCGAATATGTAAATTTAGTGAATGAGAAAATTAATTATTTTGTTTCATTTTATTTCATAAAGAACAATTTATATACTTTTAAATGAAATTATAATGATATCATTCGTAACATACAATGATTTTCTGGTTGGATACAACTCATGAATCTCGGGGTTACACTATCAATTGGAAAAGATCATAAATAATATATAAGATAAAGGGGATAATTTATTTATCACTAATATATTTTAGGTTGGAATATCAGACTTAATATAGTATCATAGCCGATTCATATATTTCAACATGTTCCACATTGATATGGTCTAAAATTGATCCATCGATTATTCGGAAATTAACGCTCAAAGAGTTATTACCATTTCGAGTGAGCATATTAGAGACTAAGTCTCTCATATCAATAATTGAACAAATATTCTAAGTAAATATTTCCTCCGTTCCATGATGTTTTAGAGAAGTTTTGATGTTTTAAAATATAAGATATTTTGATACTTTAATTTTATAAAAAATTGGTTAATCAATAACATTTTACTGCATTATTTATGTTTGGTTAACTTGTTTTTAGTTTATATTTTTAATGATATTTTCTTCAATAAATTTTTTAATTTTGTGTATTTATACAAAATATTTTATATTATGAAACGGACTGAGTATAAATAAACTAATCCAGTGTAAAAAAAAAAAAAAAAATCCAGTGTCACCACATCTAACATTCTTTTACAAGAAAGTAAGCAAATGTTTTTTTGAACTTTAAGTAAGCCAAGTTTGGCTAAGACATCGCGACACGTCGATATTAAAACAAGTAGAGGTTCATCAACAAGATTTTAAAACAGGTGTCTGTTAATGATACTGGATTCTGTTGCAGTGAGTCATGGTAATGATAACTTTCCAAGAAAAAAACCGGAGTACCTTTGAAATGACATAATGTGGTCGTTATGATAGAATTTCTACACAAATCATATGTAAGAACATGAGTAACTAGAAAATCAATAGCGAAAAAAGAAAAGTTTTAGTTGTGATGACGGATTAGAATGTTGTTGTGGAGGCTCACTCAAAAGAAGCTTGGATTTGAGTGCTCGACAACTATGAAAGACAGATCCAAAACATAGAAAATTATTAAAAAAATCTTAGCAGCGGCTCAAACACAGCGGAGCTTCGATGCAGGAAATTCCAAAAAAAAATGTTTTATTGTGTTGAATCATGATTAGCCGATTTTTAAAATTAAATGGAAAATGACTCCTTAAATGATATTCCCCTAGTATATATATATATATATATATATATATCAATTTTTATCTTAAGTGAAATATTTACACTTATTGTGAACTAGTTTTTCTGTTTTAAAGTTTCAGTTTTTCCAAAAGTATTTTGTTTTTAATTTTCTGAACTTTTAATTGTACAACTGATTTGTTGGTCTGATAAACAAGATCTCAGGGATATTTTTTCTTTTGAATCTACGATTCTGCACTGTCTCAACGTCTCAGATTGATATATAGTTTTATGACTAACAAAAGACAAAATGAAACAGATGGAATAATTAATAAATTAGTGGACAATTACCTATTCCATGCTAATTTGCAAATTATTAAAAAAAGATTAGTATCTCTTTCATTTCAAAATACTTAATTTTAACGCTTTTGTACACTGATTAAGGAATTATTAATTTTTATTCAACTTATTTCATTTTGCATGGAATAATAATAATAATTATTATATCTAATTCAACCAGTTTAAAATCATACTACTAAATATAAAATAATTATAAATATCAAATTATATTTAGTGCAGTTCTCTCAAATGGTCATTTTTTAAGTTTTTATCACAAAATAACTTTCAAGAAAAAAAATGACTAAAATAGCTCATATTTATTTTATTTTTTTTAATATTTTTAAAATTTTGAAATCTTATCCCTAAAACTCTAACCCTTAATTATAAACCATAAGTTTAGATTAATTAATTCGTATTTAATAAAATTTATTTTTGTCTTTTTCTTCACTGAGAGATATTTTTGTGAAAATAAACTAAAAATGATATCCTAGAAAAAATTTCTTATATTTTAATTGCATAGAAATTAAAAACATCACTCTAAAGCAAAAAAAAAATCATAAACATCGTTTAAACTGAAATGGACTGAGTATTGAAAAAGAGAATATCATCTCATATGGTTGATTTGATACCATCAGATTTATGTGTTCTTGTCCTTTCGATAAAATGTAAATGTTGGTCTTCTTAGGCTCTTGTAACGAGATTCTTCGACCCGTTTAAATCAATGAAAAGTGAGTAAAGATATATATTCTTTTGTAGATGCTTAAGTCTTGTTGTAATGTTGTTAACACCATGTCGTTACACTCGAATGCATGATTTATATCATTATATGCTTGTTTACAGCATATCATTTCAACTTTCGTCCTCTAAACTAATTTTGAGTCTTGTAAAATTTATTTGGACCACCATGATGTGCTAAAAGTTTATCTACTTATAAAAATAGTCTTAATACTCTTATTATGAATCGCCTAGCTTTATAAATAAATGGAATTATAGAACGTAATATTCAGCTATACTTATTAAGAAAAACCTTGGATAGTGAATGGCAGAATGTAGTCAGAATTAGCAATTACTAATTTTAGGAATAAATTGGTCAGATGAAAAAGAGTTTTAGTTTAAAATAATGTTATTTTAAGCTTTAAAGTATTGTTCCACTTAGGTGACTTAACATTAGTAAGTGGGAATTTATGAGAAAAGATTCCTATCTTTCCCATTATTTTCGATACTCAAGTGGGTCACTGTGGAAGAAGAACAGAAGAAGGGAAGAGGAAAATAGAAGAAGAGAAGTCGATCCAATCATTCCAACCTCTCTTCAAGCCAAAAGGACAAGACTAAAATCATATCGTATAAATATATTCTATATCTAAATAAATATTCTTTGTCTCCAACCATGTGAATCTGTGGTGAAATACACTAGTATTGGAATATGTTTACATTTAATAGGGAATTTTTCGTTATCTTTAACAGTATTATTCTTAATTCGCAATTAACAACACGACTTGCAAGTTTGAAAACCAATCAAAATTTATAATTATTTTTTCTAAAACAATATCATGTTGTTTATGGTAAAATATGTGCTAAAATAGCAATCATTTTTGTGTATTCTGGAATATAAAATGTATAGTTATTTACGTAACTAAGTCTCAATATATGGTTGGCAAAAACAAATCTCATACGCATTGGCTAACCCATTCCATAAATTTTAATTTTATGCATAAACAACTTTTAGTTTGATAAATACTGAGCTCAACTGACGTCAGAATAATAATAATAATAATAATAATAATAATAATAATAATAATAATAACATCAACTAAATAATAATAACTGCAAAAAGTATTTACATAATATAGATTGTTACATAATTTTCTGAGTTTATTGTTTTGATGAGACAAGTGAATCTGATTATGTTTTGAATCCCTGGATCCATTTATTAATACACTGAACTAAGACACTGAACTAAGACGAAAAATTGGAATTTACTATATCATTAGAGGGAATATATCCGATTATGCTATAAATTTAAACTTTATTGTAGATAATTAATATTTATGAAAATTATTATTTAAATTTGAAAAATTCAGCTGTTCAAATAAATTAATTCAAAATAAAAAGTAACAGAAAATATCTAAGATCTGATTTTCGTTTAAATTTGTCGAACCGGCCTAGTAAGATCTGATTTGTCGAACCGGCCTAGTAAGATCTTATTTATAAAAGAGAATTTCAATTTTATCTTAAGTTGATATAACTTTTCAAATTTATTTTTAATGGATAATAATTTCCATAAATACATTAAATTTTTATTGAAAAAGATTAAGCTAATCCTTCTAAGTCATTTATAAATATCCATTTTATTTATTCATTATTCGTTTTTATGTTAGATATTTTTAGGTTTCTATACATCAGAACCAAATTTATCCAGACCGACAATGACCAACTCAAAACTTATACATAAATTTATAATATTCAAGCGGGCCTAATTTAAAAAAAACCCGAAAATAACAATCCGTACCTAAATGAATTGCCAATTTTCATGCCTAAAGATTTTATAAACTAGTAAAAATGATTATATCTATGCGGTTGGCTAAATTACGTGAAATATTTTTAGGTTCTTATACATAAAAACCGAACTCATCCAGATCCAGAATGACCTAACTCAAAATCCAATACATAAATTTATAATATTCAAGCGTAGCCAATTTTTTTTAAAAAAAACGATACCCAAAAATAACAAATTGTACCTAAATGGATGTTTATGCATAACTGAATTTATAAATTAATAAAAAGTATTTTTTATGTGTTTGGCTAAATTAAGTGAAATATAAAGAAAATTTTATTTAGTAAAATAATTTTCATTTCTAAACCCCCTAGAGATTGACCTGCACACATACACAGGTATTGATTTTTTTCATTTTTATACATTGATTTTTTTCATAATTAGTGTTATATATTGTAATATAACTAATTGTATTCAAAAGATCTCGACCGAATCAGGTAATATGGTTATTTTGGTACGAATATCCGAACCTGTTTCATATATATTTCTTATTTAGATATTTTAGATTCTTATACATCTAAACCGAACTCATCCAGATCCAGAATGACCTAACTCAAAATCCAATACATAAATTTATAATATTCAAGTGGAACCAATTAAAAAAGAAACGATATCTAAAAATATCAATTCGTACCTAAATAGATAACCAATGTGCATGTATAACTGATTTTTAAACTAATAAAAAGTATTTTTTTATGTGTTTTGCTAAATTAAGCGAAGTATAAAAAAAAATTTATTTACTAAATAATTTTCCCCCCCACCCCCCCCCCCCCCCCCCCCCCCCCCCCCCCAAAAAAATCCATTTCAAACGCGTAAACAAAGCTTATGCAATATTTCACCTTACACGTAAATAAAGCTTATGCCATATTATACGGGTAAACAAAGCTTATGCCATATTTCAATGATTATTCGTGCTAAACATTTGCAAGGGTAAAATTTTATAATTTGGTCTTCTCCGTTATTTTATAATATGGAAAAGTTTGTGTCTCAAAAAATTATATTCAAATGGAATATTTTACTGTATTGACTGTTAAGCAGGGAAATTGTGAAAACTACTCGTGCGGATGAAATCAATCTAATCTCACTATTAGGAAAAATATATAAATTCATAAAGAAAGTGAAGCAATTATTAATCGATATTTTGGATCAAGTGGTCAAATATTCCACGTAAAGCCACCCAAATTTGTTTCATAAATATTCGAGAAGGTATCGTTTTTACCTTGTGAAGATTGAGGCCGTTCACAGCTTATCTCATAATCGCACTATTTTCTAATTTTACATAAATACTATAACATTTTATAACTATAAGAAACTAACATATTTTCAAAAACATCAAGATATATTTCTTTGTATAATTGTTTAATTATTTAAAACCCTTTAACAAAATTTATATGTCAGTTTTATATAACTATCTTAATATATAACTGAAACTACACCTTGTTTATGTAAGTATCATTATTTAATACCCATTTTCAAAAATTATATTTATGCATTTTTATTAGGGTCTTTTATTAAGTTAATAAAATACAGATTTACAAAATGTATAATTGATAAATTGTATTCCAACTTCTTCTTAAAACTATTAAATATTTTATTAAACTTATTAAATATTTTTAAATTATGATTTATAAGGTTGTAAATTTTCATAAGACAAGTTATACGTCTAAAAGTTATATCATGTTTTATAAATTGAAAGGTGGTATTTAAAAAAAAAAATTGGTGATATTTTCTTACAAAAACACTTCAAAATTAACATTCTTCGAAAAAATTGTTTAAAACAAGCATGTTTAAATTTATTATATCTTGTTGTTCATATTTCTATTATTTTTTTATTTTACAAATAGCTATGTTTTGTTTGTCTTTTGCTACCAAACTTCAAGAATATCATAAACTAAGATGTTTTGCAATATATATGGAGAAAATGATCCTCTATAAATAAGAACCTTTTAGTTTATGGATCAAATGATTATTGCTACTAAAACTAGGGCATACATTGCAAATTAATAAATTTATACGTGACAAGGACTATGTTCTCACCTTAGTAAAATTAACTAGAGCCGTTAAATGAGACGAGAGATCATAATTGTGTAGCCCACCATTATGTTTGATTACTAGGGTCTAGTGCCTATTATCTATACTATACTAAAAGGGAGATATACTCCATTCTAAAGCTGTCCACGTCGGATAAATTAATTAGCCAATGAGAGAGAAGTTTTTTAACACGTCATTATCAACTACGCTGGGCTTCTTCCCATGGCCCAAAACGAATCCACTTGAGTAATCTATTGTCCGGCGATTTCTATCGATTTCTCCGTACTTTGTCTTCTCCGCTTCGACTTCTTGCAACCTCAATTACCGCGATCCCACTTCTTATCAATCAATAGGTTTTACCGTTTCAATCACTCATTCAGTTCTTATATCTCTTCCAAGACGTTGTATCTCTATCTATAAAAAGGTGAGGATTCATCCCTTCAGAATCATCCTTTTGAATGCCTCTCTGTTTCTACCATTGTAGTAGGTGGATCTTCAGCCATTCCGTTTAGTTTGATATGTACGATCGAGCTAGCATCAACAATCGGAGCCATAACTACCCTCGATTGTATCACCGGAACCGTTCTCATCCCCTCCTTGGATCCACAAGTGTCATCCATCTTCCGTTGGGTCTGGCGATTGCTCCGGGAATGAAGCAAACGAATGAGACGGCGGAAAGAATAAGCTGAGGAAAAACTCAGGCTTTTGGAGAAGGATAGAGGACAAACAGCGACTGAAAGGATTTCGGATACGAGAATTAAGATGTGTACGATAACGGCGCGGTGGGATGTGAAAGCCGTAGGGGATTTGTTGGATAGAGAGTGTGTGAGGCCTGATGTGATATTAGCTGAGGGAGAAGAAGACAGTGATGATGAGGATGATGATACTGTGTTATTGCAATGGGATAAGAACGAGGACGTTTGATATCAGCCGAAGTGATCAGCATTTTCTATAAACTATGAAAATAATTTTTTATTTGTGATCACATGAAATCCAGCGATTAACTCTGTTGCTTCTTAAAAAGATTAATAAGACTAACTCTGTTGCTTCTTAAAAATCTAGCAATTTTGCTGTTTGGAGATTTTGCTCACAGGACATCGTTGCCGATGTAGAAAGTGGAGGAATTGTGGCGGAGGAAGAGCTTCAGCTATTGAACAAGCCTAATCATGTATCAACACCAGAGGAGGCCGAAAATCAGTGTGGGAAAGCAGGCTGTGGCCAGGTCCTGCATGAGCCCTTTCTGAAGTTCTTAAAGCATGAAGAAGAAGATGAATCAGAGATTTCCCAGGACATGGAGAGACTCGCCCTGGAGTATTACGATCCCAAACCAGGTGAATTTGTGGTTGGTGTTGTGACCTGTGGTTTCTGGTAACGAGAACAAACTTGATGTGAGTATAGTTGCGGATATGTTGGGGACCATAATGACGAATGAGAAAGTTCCATTGTAAGACAAAGAATTTGATTATTTGCTTTGTGATTTAAAGTACGTTGCTGAAGAATTCTTGGTTCATGGTAAAATAGGGATTGTTAAGGATGATGATGAAGATGGTGTTTAAGTTGTGTAGTTTGCAAGGCAAGGCATGCATGTGGTGGAGATAGGACGTTGAGTGGAAGGTCTTTGCTTTCTTCTAGACGTTACTTTAGAAGAATAGCTTGGCACCAAGTGAGGTAGGTCTCTTTTTGTTCCTTGATTTCAAGAACTGTTACTGGTTGATGTATCAAGAAGATTCTAATGAAAAGTAGGTTTTTATGTGGTAGACCAAACAGCTTAATGAGCCCACTGATGTTAAGATAACTGAGTGGAATATCTCTCACCAGAATTGAGGTCGGCTTCACATGTTTGCTTAGAGTTCATGCCGTTTACTGGATTTAATAGTTAGTTTTTTTGTTTAATCTCAGGGCTTGAGAGGTTCTATATAGTTGAAGAAAAAAGTAAAGCAAGAGCTCTTTTTTTGCTGACTTGCAGTAAGCTTTTTGGTTTCACTGTTTCTAGGATGGAAGCATGATAAGGCAAAACGTCATTCGATTGAAGAGTTTCAGAGATAACAAGGAATTGTTTTCAAGATTGACGAACTCGAGATACAAGCCGAACATAGCGAGCTTTTGCAAGGATGTGTTGAAAACTGGGTAGTAGTAAGCTATGACAAGACAAATCATTAAAAATATGGATGGTAAATGATGATGGAAAGACAGATGGAAATGAGGGAAGTTGATGATTGTGTGTGATATCAGTAGATAAATACAAAAGAAACACGTACGTGTTATCCACGTTAAATAGCTGAGTGTATCTTGGGTCTTTTTTGTATTTAATTCAGCTTGAGTTATATATGTGTTTGTTTTAAGACTTTTAGTGCAAGTTTTTTTTTCTTCTCTGTTATTGTTGTAAACTTGTGATGTGATCATCTTTGATAAATAAGTTGGTACAACGTGGGTTTGAGACTTCTTTTGAATGTGGTGTAATATGTTAGAAAATGAATATTAGTTTGAAACTTTGATCAATGAGTACAGTTATTTCTAATAGGTGAAGTAAAAACGGACAGGTCAGCCAATTATTTAAACAATTGTAAAATCTTCCATAACTTTTGTTTAATTAACATCTAAACCAAATACTTTAATACAATTTTATGAATATATTCCATAATTTAATGGTACATTTTGAACAAAAAATATATTTTTGTCAATGGAATATAAAATAACGATAGTTTCTAAAATCATGAACAAAATTCACAAATTATAAAAATAAACTTACTTTTATTAACAATTAAACCAAATATTTTAAACAATTACATCATATATATTTCATAAATATGTTTTTAACCATGAGTACATTTTGAACCAAAACTATTTGTCAATTTTAAAATCATAAATTAAAATTTCAAGAAATTTTCTAACGATAGAAAAAAAAACAATGGTAGAGTATAAGGTAACTTGAATCCCTAAACGGAGCTAAGGAGGCTGAAAAAGATGTTTGAAACATGAAAGAAGAATCAAGGAAGGAGACAAAGGGAAACAAAAATGATATTTGATTATTGAGCAAAGTGAATAAACTTTTGGAGAGGGTGTAGCTTAAGTGGTGGGGGAGGTTAAGGAGTACCAGATATTGATGGTCTGTTTCTGTTCTTGAGACGCACGTCTCTTTTTAACATATTTGGTGTTAATAAGGTTTTGGTTCTGGTTTACAAATGAGTCATATTTCTCATGTCCATCTAAATCTACTGGCAAATTCTGTTAATATTTTATATTAAACATGTATTTTAATATCGATTTGTCAAAGGTTCAAAAGTCATGTGGACAGACCAGTGTTGCGTACTGTTCTTTTTTTCATTATTTAGAAAAAAGGTCATGGATCCTGAAATCAGAAAGCATAACGTCAAGACTTTTCAAACATCATATTTAGAAATTCAATTTCATATTGTTTTTTAGAAAAAAAACTTTAGAATATAAGCTTACATAAATTTATAGAATTAAACATTTATAACACTGCATGCAATGTTCTTAACATAAATTCTTTGACATACAAATAAAATAATAGACAAACAAAATAAATGAATATATAAATATAGATTTGTAATAAATAAATATCAACACTTTTTTTTTTGAATTGTTATGATTTGTCAGTTACCAAAATTGCAAAACCTTCCAAATTCTATTCAAAATAACTATTTTCAAAATTTTCTCAAATAAAATGATCTGTGTTCGTATATTATATTTTTTACCTTTAACACATAGTCTCTTTGTTTAATATTAGATGATATTTTACATCGGTGAACATATATTAAAAAAACTACTATTTTTGAAAGTAATATTAAAATATAATTTAGATATAGTTTCACCAATTAAAAATATAAATAATAAAAATATAATTAGTTACACCATTTTTAGTAATGTAAAGTTATTTAGATACTTGAAAACATCGTCTGATGTTAAATAACAAAAACATATATAAAAACATCATGATTAGTAAATCACCTGAAACGGAGGGAACAGTAAAGATGTGTCAAAATAATTTTTAACTCAACTGAAAATGATTTATAGCCATTGTGTTAGAAGTCTCCATTATGAGTGGCTGATGAGATATATTTCAAACCTTACGGTATTCAAGAAAAAGGAAAATGAAGCAGTCGTAAGTACTTACAAAAGTCAACCCAAAACAATCGCACGTTTTTAATTTTTAAAATAGTTAAATTGTAAATATTATTTGTTCGTAACAAAACCCATATAAAGGATGTGATTGGTTAATCAATAGAGTAAAACGGTGGAAAAGAAAAGTGAAAGTAGGATGAAACAAAACAATACAGTTGGCGTTAACTTTTCCATTTCATCCAAGGTGAGAACAATTTTACTCTACTTTATTCTTATTTTTAGAGTATGGAAGAATGAGAGTAAATCAGCTGAAACTGAAAAGATTTTTCACATTTTTCACTTTACTCTAATTATACCATACAGTCAGACTCAAAATCTCATAATAATAAGTTTAAAATTTACAGAAAATTATTCATACATAAACAACTAATTTGGTTAGTTGTACAAAAAAACCTTCTAAATGCCTAATAATGATTAAATCTACCTTCATCTTTAATATTTTAACATTAATCTAAGATAGCTAATAGTACTACTAATTTTTGTGAACATTATTTATAAGAAAACTAAATTGAGGTTTCTGTTTATGCGTCTATGAAAAAACTTAAAACTGAAAACTACAAAGGGATAGTCAGAAAGAATGAATTGTTAGGAAATATTTACATGCATTATAATTTTAAATATATTTTCTAAATATATTTTTTCATTTTATTATACACCTATTTCATTTTAAATCATTAAGAGTATAACTATCTTACACTGTCAAGTAATTAAATTTTATTTAGAATTAGCATGAACGAAACACTCTAATAACATGATCTTGCTGGATTCTCAACCCAATTTTAATTTTTATGTTAAAAACAAACAACAATTTCACTTTAAAAAAATAAAGAAAACAACAATTTCATCTAAAACAGTTTTTGCATTTCCACTATCATATAGGGGACGAAGAAGTGAAAGTTTTAGATAATTATAAAGCATACAGATTTAAATACAAAAATATTAAATTATTATGTACGGTATTTTAAATTATTGAAAAATAGATATATTGTTTGCTTTAATACCAACAACACGATTATACTTCAACAGTTCCAATTACATTAAAGATAAATTGCTTATAATACCACAAATTAGATATAACTTTCCACAAATGCATTTAATCAAAACTATCCTAACATTTGAATTTAAGATTTAATTGGGGTTTATTATTTAAAGGATGGAACTGGGTAAAAGTCCATAAATAATTCTTACATATTTAAAAATGATTATGAGGGTTAGTTTAGTTTTTTATTACAAATTTAAAGTATTTATGGAAAATTATTCTTTAAAGATATTTGAAAATAGTATCAATTCAATAGTAAAATTAGAATTTCCCCTTAACATTATTAGAAGAACCAGGAAAAATATGCAAAACTAAATTAATGTACGAAACACAGTGATCACCATGTTAAAGAAATCACAATTAAAAATATCCCAAACTACTTTATTATTATGTTAGAGATACTAGAGTATTTCTGATCAAATATTATGAAAAACTATTTTCAAATATAATATAAATTAAAATGGTGAAAATTATTGTATCTAATCCGCGCGTAGCGCGGAGAAAAGATCTAGTTTATTGTAATAGTTCTTAATCAATCAACTGTGCTGTGCTTGCCGCTTGGTATATTTAAAACTTATATACCTTCATCGATGGATATACTAATGGGTAAATTACATGTATACTAATGGCTAGGTTGTTTCAAAATTTATTTTAGCTTACATACAGACCCTATTAAAGAGAGAAGTAGTTGTTTAGCAATGTGGGAGGCTATGTTTTTAATGATTTCTAACATCAGTTTCGTGTTATTTAATTTATTGGGTTTATATTTGATTGCATGGATATGTTTTAGAGTTTCAATCTTTATCGAGTAATTTTATACTATAAGATAACTTTGGATGAACATTAGAAATTCTGAAGCAAAAACAAACTAAACAAACTATATTATTAAAAACAATTGTTGTGGAAGGTAATTCACAAACGGTCAATCGATCTAGGGATCGATCATCAACAATAACTTTTTTTTAACGCTGATTTATTATGATCTTACAATTATGATATAAGAAAGATTACATAGACGATTCGACAACCAACAATACTACCTGCCTTATGAAGACCTACGCCTAATTGCATCACCTGAGCCGTCCTACGAAGATCCACGCCTGACCAGATTTACTTGCACCATCATCAACAATAACAAGAATTTAAAATAATTTTGCGATAGATCATAAATCTACTATTTTGCTAAGGATTGATCACTTAATAATTTTGGAGAGGATTTTTTACTCTTACTTTATTTATTGGATTTATTATGCTTTCTCTTATACACTTCAATTATGTTTGAATGGTTTCATAGTTAAGAATTAATAATATCTGAATTTTAACTGCAAGGTTAGTGATATATCTTTTAGAAGTTGATTGTTTTGGGTTTTTAAATTAGTTTTTGGTTTTTGTTTTTCCAAAAACCATTTTGCATCCAATCAAGATTTTGAAAAAAACGGATTCCCTAAAATGTAGGGAAACTAGTTTTTGGAAATAACTGATTTCTCAACATAAATACCAAAAACCAAATTTTCATGGTTTTTTCTAAACTCACGTTGGTTTTTAAATTTTTAAAAAAATACTAATTATATTTATGCTTTTATATAAGAAAAAAGAAGATAATTTATATACACAAATAATGTTTAGTAAGAATCATTTGCTAACTATTGGTACTTTCTACTAAAATTCGTGGTATATTCTTTTAGTAATTTTTTTTGTTAAAAAAATTAATTTATAAGTTAATTTAAAAAAAATTACAGACCAAAAAATCATTAATCAAAATTTCAAAAGCCCAAAAAGATAATAAAAAAATTAAATTCAGAATTCAATATATATTTATAATTTTATTCAGTTTCCCATAGTTCTAAAAATATATTTAAATTTTATTTAGTATGTTTGAATAATAAACTAATTGTAAATTGTATACTGTTTAATATGTGTGGAATTATAGAAGATTTTAAAATATAAATATTTAAATTTTGTTTAAATTTTAAGAATTTTGAACTGCATGAATTATGTATATATATATACGTATATATATGAACTGTGGTTCATCTATTTAGTTTGCATTATTTTCTCTTTTAAATTGCATCATTTTCTTTTAAAATAATTTATTAAATAAATAAATGTATTTTAAGTGGTAATATTTTGTGTTATTTTTTGTTTTCACAGTAAGTAATATTTAAGGCTTAACAAAAATTTATTTTATTATTAATTTTTATTTCAACTTCAAAAAATTATAGGAAAATTAAAAACTAAAGAATCATCATCTGAAGCTTTTCAGAAACTAAAACTACAAAAAAAAATCAAAATTTAAAATAAATATTTTAATAATTTTTAAACGAAAACCAAAAGCTAAAAACCAAAATCAGCATTGATGTCTTACCAAAAACTAAAATCTACTGCAAAATCAAAAACCAAAAACTAAAATCTAAAAACTAAAAACTAAAAACCAAAAGCCAAAAACCAAAATCTAAAAGCTATCCAAACAATCATATAGTTTTTGTATTTTGTTGATCTTAAATCCTTAATTTTGAAACTTGACTAGAGTCTAGTTTTTGATATAAAGTTATTTCGTGCACCTAAAATATTTGTTTAAACACATGAAAGAACATAGATGAGTAAATCAACGTTAACTGATGGAAAATGGAAGTTAAAGTTGGTGTGTTGAGTTTTACTGTTTTAGAATGTGCTTAATGATTTTTGTAACACCCCAAAACCAGCCCAATTAAAATTTTTAAAAGCTAATGGGTTCTCTACAGCCCAACTAGAAAACCCTAGGGTTTTCCCTTTTCCCCACCTTATAAAAGCAAGCCTCCCCCCCCTTAGACTCCCATCAGAAATTTAGAAGCGAAGCCCTGCGGAGAATCCCCGGAGATCAGAAGCCCTAGCCGTCGACTCTCTCTCTCTCTTCCCCGCGCCGTCTCTCTCCTCCATCTCTCTCTTCGCCGCGTCTCTCCTCTCTCTCTCTCTCTCTTCGCCGCGCCTCCTTCTCTCTCTCTCGGCCGCGTCTCTCTCTCCTCGCCGTGAACAGCCGCGAGTGGTGGTGGTGGCCGCGTGGTGTCAGCGACTTCAGATCCCGTTTCTCTTACTCTCTATTCTCAGATCCAGATCCAGATCTAGGCTAAGGTGAGGTGTTCTACCCAGATCTCTTTCATGTTCTTTTATATTGTTGAATGTGGATCTAGGATTGAGTAGATCCTGGTTGTTGTTAGGTTGATAGACCATGTTGCATTAGAACTCTCGTACTGACTTAAGATTCTAAATAAACTGATTGATTGTTTGATTGTTTGATTGATTGAAGATCCGTGGTTGTGATTGAGAGCTAGGATGGTTAGAAAGAAATGAACGTAGGATAATAAGAGAACTGTTAACCGGTCTGGTTAGATGAATGATAGGATACCTATGAATGATTGCTGAATGGATTGAGTGTGACACCGAGAACGGGTGGCGTCTAAAAAAAGGAAAGTAAGAAAGAGTCTAAGGGTTTAAGGAAAAGGAAGTGATAAGGAAAAAGGAAAGTTTAAATGATTGAAATACGAACCACCGAGGAACTGGTGGGGAGTATGGGAAATGAATAGAAATGGAATACGAACCACCGAGGGACTGGTGGGGAGTATGGGAAAACGCGGCGGCCGTAGCGTTCAAAAACGGCAAGTAAGAATAGAGGCGCCGGTAAGATTGAGTCACGCCGAGTCTTGGCGGGAAGGGGTCGTAAGACACTGCAAGGGGTATGGACTACATCCAAGGGAACCGGATGCCGGGTGTACCAGGGCAGGCGACCTCATAGGGATGCAGCAAGAAAGGGGAGGGTTGGTCCGCTTGAGCTGTGTAGGTCCTAGAGTTATAGGATGAATGGAATCTTAATTAATAAACCGAAATGTGTGAATTGAGCGATGACTGAGTTCATTGCACTGCTTGTTTTGTGAAATGAAACTTTAATAGTTAGTTAGGAATTGGGTGTAGTGACTAGTCGGTTCTCGTTTCGCATTGAGCGGTATAAAAGCTCATGGGGGAGACTGGTCTAGAATCGCTTCACTGAGTATTCGTACTCACCCCTCCTTTTCCCTCTCTTTTTTGCAGAACTATAAGTGGAAATGTCGACGGTAAGAAAGGAAACGCACCTGAAACTCATGGGACCAGAAACGGGACACACGGAGATGTCGGGAAAGTAGACATGTGTGTCCTAAACCCCGCGCCCTGGAACCCCGGTTGGAAATGGGGAGGGACGGGTGTTTCAATTGGTATCAGAGCCAGGTTAAGGTCCCTTAATACTAACTTAAGGGATCAGCGTTTCCGCTATTGCCCATTTCCCTTATGGTTCTGATAGACCGCCTTAGTTAATGTTGAAGGAGAATTCGAACAGCTCAGAGTCTCCGGCCAAGATCAGATCAACTAAAAAGTCCTCGAACCGCAGTGTAGTGGAGTTTCAGAGGTTCAGGAATGCGTAACTAGGAGTTATAAGGCAAGTATACAGAGGGATTAAACGCCTAGCACGTCAAGCTAAGGGGGAATGGAAAGCCGGACTTACGAGCTGGAGGGAAGCGTCTCACGGACGACACCGCCCCACACCGGGCCGGGGAGGCCTGGGAAGGAGAGACGGACGCAAGGCCGAGACGTGCGCAGCTTCATGGAAGGATTAAACCCTGCAAAGAAATGGACTTCTGGCATTCAGATATCACAGTGAAGCTTGTTCCCAGTAAAAAAAAAAAAAAAAAAAAAAAAAAAAAAAAAGGGAAACATGGGCGTGGGCCGCCGACGAGGATGGAGCAACACCGGAGCGGCCAAGGGACGGTCGGATGCACAGTAGGAGGAAACTGATTCCAGATTTGGGTAACTAAGCAAAGGATCATCTTGGGGTAAAAAGGACGAAGAAGGATCATCTTGGGGTAAAAAGGGATGATGGAGGATCATCTTGGGGTAAAAAGGATGATGGAGAGTCATCTTGGAGCAGAATGCAAAATGCTAATAAGGATATGAGATCTTCTTAGGGAAAAAGGGTTGACTGTAAAAAGGATCATCTTGGGGCAAAAAGGGGATGATAGGAACCACACCGGGGATATTGACTGTTTAAGCAGCTCTAGCTTGAGAATTGATTGAAAACTGCCATCTATGCACGACTACTACTATGTTCTGATCAGGTCTTTGTTTTTTACGCTGCAGGATGTCTTCACCAGTGCATCACGAGCTCGGAGAAAGGCGCATGCGCTATGGACCAAAAGGGACAAGGGCTTACGCTCGCAAGCCCTACCGTGACGCTTGGGGCGATGTGGTACCTGCACTCTTCCCAGACGAAGAGGAAATGGAGTTCGCGGAGCCGCCGAACGCCCCCATCCAGGAGACGACCGTGAGGCGTCGGATTTTGATGCCCCATTTCCAGCGGGCAGCCGAGTACAGGCGATTGTACCAGGGTCAGGGTACTTTCCAGTTTGCACCTGAAGTTGACACGACGCCGCCCACAAGGGGTCGAGGGCGCCCAAGGAAGACAGGGCCAACCAGGGAAGGTCCGGGATCGATCCGGATGGAGGACAGTGTACCAACGAGGAAACGGGGACGCCCAAGGAAGATTCCGAGCATTGATGCAGAGAGTCTGAGGAGAATAACTGGAATATGTCGGTGTGGAACATTGACGCAGGCCAGGCAAGGACCGCGCTCAGTCCGGGAGTACACAGAGGAATTCCTGGAGTCAGCCAAAAGATGCAAGCCCAAGACAGCGGAGGATTGGTGCCGGTGGTACAAGGCAGGACTCCGCGAGGAGATTCAGGGCAAGCTGATTGGTGCGTTGGAACCATGGGAATTCGCCTTGGTGAACCGGATGGCCGGTCAGGCAATGGAGGCGGAACGGACACTTACTCGTCGGGTCGTCGCTATCTCGAGCTCTGAGGAGGACGTAGAGGTGGAAGAGGATCCATCAGAGGACTCAGACTGGGAAGAGGAGCCGGCGTCGCCGACGGGGAGTGGCCGTGCGGCTGGTCCTAAGCCGGAAGGGGAGCAGAAGTCTCCAGTTCGTAGTGGCTAGTTGTGACTCCTGAGTTAACTAGTAGGAGTAGGACACGGTTTTCTTCATTTCCTATGGTTTTTAGCTTTTCATTCTTGTTATGAGGTTAATCGCGGATTTTGGCGATACCTTGAGACCTATTTATTCGTTGTAGTCCTACTCCATTTCATTTATTAAATTCATTGTTGGTTTTAAATGATCTTGAGCAAGTAAGACGTCTCTTTCGTGCTTCCCTTGATTGTGTTTGGAAACTCGCCCGTGTTTTGGGATGTTAAGTTCGAACTGAAGGTTTGGAATTCGGGACGAATTCCGAATAAGAGGGGGAGAATTGTAACACCCCAAAACCAGCCCAATTAAAATTTTTAAAAGCTAATGGGTTCTCTACAGCCCAACTAGAAAACCCTAGGGTTTTCCCTTTTCCCCCCCTTATAAAAGCAAGCCTCCCCCCCCCCCTTAGACTCCCATCAGAAATTTAGAAGCGAAGCCCTGCGGAGAATCCCCGGAGATCAGAAGCCCTAGCCGTCGACTCTCTCTCTCTCTTCCCCGCGCTGTCTCTCTCCTCCATCTCTCTCTTCGCCGCGTCTCTCCTCTCTCTCTCTCTCTCTCTTCGCCGCGCCTCCTTCTCTCTCTCTCGGCCGCGTCTCTCTCTCCTCGCCGTGAACAGCCGCGAGTGGTGGTGGTGGCCGCGTGGTGTCAGCGACTTCAGATCCCGTTTCTCTTACTCTCTATTCTCAGATCCAGATCCAGATCTAGGCTAAGGTGAGGTGTTCTACCCAGATCTCTTTCATGTTCTTTTATATTGTTGAATGTGGATCTAGGATTGAGTAGATCCTGGTTGTTGTTAGGTTGATAGACCATGTTGCATTAGAACTCTCGTACTGACTTAAGATTCTAAATAAACTGATTGATTGTTTGATTGTTTGATTGATTGAAGATCCGTGGTTGTGATTGAGAGCTAGGATGGTTAGAAAGAAATGAACGTAGGATAATAAGAGAACTGTTAACCGGTCTAGTTAGATGAATGATAGGATACCTATGAATGATTGCTGAATGGATTGAGTGTGACACCGAGAACGGGTGGCGTCTAAAAAAAGGAAAGTAAGAAAGAGTCTAAGGGTTTAAGGAAAAGGAAGTGATAAGGAAAAAGGAAAGTTTAAATGATTGAAATACGAACCACCGAGGAACTGGTGGGGAGTATGGGAAATGAATTGAAATGGAATACGAACCACCGAGGGACTGGTGGGGAGTATGGGAAAACGCGGCGGCTGTAGCGTTCAAAAACGGCAAGTAAGAATAGAGGCGCCGGTAAGATTGAGTCACGCCGAGTCTTGGCGGGAAGGGGTCGTAAGACACTGCAAGGGGTATGGACTACATCCAAGGGAACCGGATGCCGGGTGTACCAGGGCAGGCGACCTCATAGGGATGCAGCAAGAAAGGGGAGGGTTGGTCCGCTTGAGCTGTGTAGGTCCTAGAGTTATAGGATGAATGGAATCTTAATTAATAAACCGAAATGTGTGAATTGAGCGATGACTGAGTTCATTGCACTGCTTGTTTTGTGAAATGAAACTTTAATAGTTAGTTAGGAATTGGGTGTAGTGACTAGTCGGTTCTCGTTTCGCATTGAGCGGTATAAAAGCTCATGGGGGAGACTGGTCTAGAATCGCTTCACTGAGTATTCGTACTCACCCCTCCTTTTCCCTCTCTTTTTTGCAGAACTATAAGTGGAAATGTCGACGGTAAGAAAGGAAACGCACCTGAAACTCATGGGACCAGAAACGGGACACACGGAGATGTCGGGAAAGTAGACATATGTGTCCTAAACCCCGCGTCCTGGAACCCCGGTTGGAAATGGGGAGGGACGGGTGTTTCAATTTTTATGGGACGATTTTTATTATATAATTTATAACTTTGATTTCCTGCGAATTTTCCTACGCTTTCTGCGGATGACTTTGACAAATTTATTTGCACTCTTAGTTATTAGTTCCATGCAACAAAAACAAACCATTTCTCTTAACTCTATTTCTAAGAACCCTAGTTTGATCTTGATCTATGTGGAGTAGATTCATAAAATACTGTTGTGTTTATTGTTTACTTTCAGTAGATTTATAAGGTTTAAAACTCGTGATATCAATATTGTTCAATTATAAAATTTTGTTGATTTTGTCTTCACTGTTTTGTTTGGTTGTAGGAACTATCTAGTTTTGAAAAATCTTGTAGCAAAGTGAACCTTGAAATTTATTGGGTATTGTTAAAAATGTTGGAATAGAAGAGGAAATCAGAGCAAATATGCTGAAGTAAACAATGTTGTTTAGTTTGGGGGCAGAATCAAAAGTAAAATCTGATAAAAATCAATTGGATACATAAGCATTGATATTTAAAATGTAGAAACACAATTCGAAACGGAAACAATGTTTTATATTGACGTATGTAGTTGTGAGTTTTAGCCAAAAGTTATTAGTTAAATACACAAGTTGCATAATAGAAAAACCATATACAAAAAAGAAGAAGATTAAGGCTTCTTTAACAAATAGCATTTTATCTTTTTCATCGTATCATCATATGATGTATATATTTAGTTATGTAATAATTTGTTTTCTTAGAACTTTAGTCTATCAAATTTGCAATTTTAATTTGGTATTAATGAATTTGTTTCGGAAAAATCATAGAATAAGGAACACATAATTTCATACAAGACTAACACATTAGAGCAATTTCGTACTCCAAATTATGAGGCTCGCTCTCGCATATCCCTTTTATATTATTTGAGGAGCATTAATTTAAACTAACATTGATCTCATGTGTTATTAACCAAATTGCTATTTCTTAGGTGTCAACACTAGAATCACTCTCACACCCTTTAATTAAATACCCTCTCCTCATTAGACTAATTACATATATTGCCATTATTCATTACAATATAGCTTAACATAATATATTATATGACTCCTATCTAAATAACTGATAACTCATTTGATCATTCATTACCCATTTTTCACGCGGTTTTCTTCGTATTAATAAAAAATATTTTTATTATTGATTTTCGTAGTCACTTTATGTTTCTATATTCATCAAGTAGATACACATATATTAGTAAAAGTAGTATAACACAGGTTTTAGTTCAAAAAATATTTTTCATCTATCTTGAGACGCCTATCATATTTATAATATAAGTACAAATAAAAATCGAATATAGCTCGAAACGCCTATCATCTTTTAGAATATAAAAATCTCAAGTACAAATCTGTTTTTGTATAAGTAAGAAGGTTTGTCTCACTAAAATGATATCAACTATAAAGCAATTTTAATATCTTCAAAATGTAGAAGGAGCTATATAACTGCTTGATCTATATGGTTTGTATTAATTCTCTTATTTCAGAAGTCCTTATTGTCCAATGGTCATATGTTATTTTTTTTATATCAACCTCACATATATAAACTCATTATAGGTATAGTTATATTGAATATATAAAAAAATGTATTAAGCTATAGCCTTAACCGGTTAGCTACATATGTTATTATGTTGAATTTGAAAAATTTATTAGTCCGCTTGGACAAATTAAATTAGATATCAATTCAAAAAATTTTATTGATTGTCTTTTTAAGTGATTAAGTATTTATCGGTAATTATGGTTATATATAAAGAAAGTTAAATTATTCTGATTGGACAAACTAAATTACATATCAATTCCTAATTTTAATTGATTGATTTTTTATAATCATTAATCATTCATCTGTAATTACGGTTGTATATAAAGAAAGTTAGATTTAAAACTGAGTTATGGCTCTAAACCTTCAATCTACTTCAAAAACTAATATTTTTAAATATACTTCAATTACACCTAACCAGTTACACAAGTTTTTTTGGGAAAAAACTATATTATATAAATCTGCATAATTTCGTTCAATATTTTATTATATCTAATATTTGTGACTATTTTTTACTTTATAATATCTATAGATTAAAGTAATAATCTCTTTTAATCAGTCATTCCACGCAGGGCGCGGATTATTAAGTTAAAAACCAACTTTGAATTGTTAACTACGTCAAATTTAGAATGGGAATGTGATTGTCACTGATTGATTTTTATATTTAATTTGATTGACCAGCACCACATTAATTTCCTACAATACAACAATCAAATAGTGTAATAAGAAACAAAGGAAGTAATATATTTAGATTTCGATTTGAAATAGAAAATTTGATTGTGGCAACTAATGATAGCGAGTATACCCTAGACCTAAGCGCTTTGCATATATAAATACTAGGCCTTATATCTACATCTCCTCACCATTCTCTTCTTCTCAAAACATCTTTACCACTACGATCTAGCATTCACAACAGTCATGGAATTGTTTAACCATCAATTTTTAATTTATTTTTGTTTTCTTATATTTTGTTTCCGAAGGGTTTTATTAGTTTATTGCTTATGTTTCATTTTATTTCTACTTCATAATTTATTTATATTAGTATTTACTTACTCTTATTATTTATTAATTCGCTTCAATTAAACAAACAAAAATATAAGTTAAAAAAACGAAGATTAAATGGTTAGTGAATGGTTAGTGAAACGCAGAATTTTCTTTAAAGTTTTTAAAATATGTAGTATTTATTTCTATGATTTTTACTTTTATAATAACTATTAATTAAAAGTGATAATCTCTTTAAATCTACTCATCACCTAGTTTAAATTAATATAACATAACAAAAGTCTTATTGAAAGTGTTGGGTCCGAGTCATCCATTGCCGTTTTTCTTCACAGCTATCCACTATCAATTAAGGGATTAATCTCGGGTTTTCGACATTTAAACTTAGAAATTCATATGACTCGTGCTCGTGAGGATAAAATAATTAGTAGTATTAGTAAAATGAGTTGTGCTATCTAATATATTTAATTTTACACGACGTTTAGATTACTGACGAACAAAAATAAAGTATACATCACATTTAGATTACATAGGTTGGGTATTATAATTATATATACGATGTGAACTTGCGGAAACATATGTGGCTAACGTAAAACGTTTACTTTTACCAATAACCAGAAGAACGAAAAATCCAAATGTAAGCCTTTAGTCGAAAAAAAAATCAAATCAAATCTGTGTCTATCGAATTATATTCATATATTAAACACTTATTACATTTTACATCTTTGTTGACGTACGTGATCGATCGTATTTTATGCGTGTCCAAAACAATTAATGTAAAGAAAACAGCAACATATATAAAAAGGTTTTTTTTTGGATAACTTTGGTATGATCGCAAATGTTTTCTAGGTTCAAAGACTAATCACCGAAAGACTCATAAAAATATGAGTTTTTTTTCCTACTAAAAACGTTTATGGGTGGCAGGAGAATCGAATCCATGGCGGAAGCTCCAGACCAAGATCATTTGGTTACATATATAGAAAGTTTACGATCCACATTTCATTTTCATATACAAATATAACTTGCTAACTCCGTTATCGATCAGATTAATTACCATAATATCTAGACCATATGGTTTTGAGTTTATGAGATGCCATATTATACGTAACTATAAGTTATACATAAGTAATACACGTTATCACAAATTTGGTATATGGATCAATCGAACGATAACAAGAAAACAAACTTTACAAGAAGTAGAATATTACAAACACTATGGTGTGTGAGTACGACTTTAATAGAGAAAAAGGGTTTGATTGATATGGTTGTTTAAAGGTAGGGTCGGTCCTGAGATTTTGAAAGCATGTGCCTGTGTCTATGTAAAACATATAAATTTAGAAGCTTAAATTTTTTTTCTGAAATCTATTTGTATATAAGTTTTTTTAAAAAATTTAGAAGTCTGTTGCAAATGTTTCGGTAGGCATTCTCCCAGCCCTGTTTAAAGGAAAGAAACACATTCATGTGCCCCCTCATTGTAAGATGGTCGTTGTTTCATTTCAAAAGAGATTTTGACTCCTTGGTTACAAAATACAAAGTAATTAGAAAAGCTCCTAAATAGCATTTAATTTATCAGGCCACCTAATTATAATCACTAGGATATACTTATTATATATGTAACGTTCTTAGGAATTAAAAAAAAAAGAAGAAAAAAAAATGTTTGGCCATGGGATTCATTTCCCAAAGCATGCATGTTCATACACTTCATGCCATTCCACAGTTACGTATCCAAATGCACAAGGATTACTATTACAAAATTATAATAGTATTAGTATGGCCGTTTAATGAGAACGTGTTCACACGCAATCACATTATGTGAGTTACTTTGGAGTGATTAAGTACTAATTATATATAAAATGGACAACAAAAATGAAAAAAGAATCTTCTACGATGTTGCTACATGCACACGTTGATGACTTATCGCATGGGTTTGGACGCTTTGTAGGTAAGTCAAGGTTTTCGTTCTTATCGTCTCTTTTATCGTTCCTATAAGCTATTTTAGATTATTTATATTTCAGTTTACAAAACATGTTTTACAGCTTATAATGTAGAAATTAAAGTCATTGATCCATGTAAGTGTGTAACCATATGTATTCGGCAGTTTATTAATGATTTAGTTAAATTGTTTTTTATAAATATCAAAGGGGAAATTTGTTTAAAACCAAAATGGGATTAATAATTAAGAATATAGCTATGATGATTTCTTGTTCCACTTTTGAGACAGATTCTTCTCGAGGGATTCAAGTCAAGCATTACAATACAAAGTTGCTTTCCAAATGATGAACCCTACTTTTGACAGATTGCTTCTCTCTATAACTCGCACTAAAATACAATATATGGTACTGATATTTATTGGTTTTATTGATTGAAGAAGCTTTAAATCTTTGGTAGAGTAATATTTATTACAATCAAGCAGCGAGTACCAGAACTTTGATGGTTCCTTGGCTATTCGCAGTCAGCATCGTGGGACTATCGCTCTTCCAGCAAACCGCACTAATAAAGTATGAACCCGCCTCTTCCTCTGCTTCCTCCATGTCTAGTGATCCAAACCTATGCGATGTCACAGGTTTCGTGATCTCCTACAATCCCACATCCACCAAATACTTGAGCAACGAGAGATTCAACATGTATAAATGATAAATGGAGGCAGAGGTTTGAGATTTTGTGAAACCTTGTGATATACATATACTTCATTTGTCTCGCTTCCGCAGGCGAGATACTCGCTGT
This sequence comes from Brassica napus, assembly GCF_020379485.1. NCBI lineage: Eukaryota > Viridiplantae > Streptophyta > Magnoliopsida > Brassicales > Brassicaceae > Brassica > Brassica napus. The sequence goes on from NC_063438.1 coordinate 6,371,424, forward strand.
TCACTGTGAGACCCACAAAGTTCTTCTCGTTAGTGTGTCCTCTAAATGTCCGAACCTGAAAAAGAGAGAGTGAATATTGAACAACATATGCAAGACTTGTTTCTTTGTGCGGGAAGTAATATTACAGGCAAGTTGTCCTTGACATCCCATAAGCGTAGTGTGCTATCAGTAGACGCAGACGCGAGCTCGTTGTTGGACAAAAACTTCACATAGGAGACCGCTTTCTTGTGTCCACTGAAGACATGAAGTGGTTGGCTTATGTTTCTTAAATCGTAGTAATGGATGTGATGATCAGCTGATCCGACCTGCAATATGTCAAAAGGCTTAAAGATTATATCTGAAGAGGTGTGGCAGTGTGAAGATGATCATGATCGGATAGATCAAACATGAATGTGATGAAAATATATACCGCAATGAAGTTGCTTGAGCCAGGATTGTACTTGACACAACAAATGTTTGCTTTCATATCAATGTTAAGCACACTTGCTTCCTGCCTTGTGCACCAAACTTTAACCTGGTTCAAACACATATCACAATAGTTTTTTTTTTTTTTTTTTGAACACCACACATATCACAATAGTTTAATTAACTAATGTGACCTTCATACTCCAGATACATTGCACGGTTTCAACATACCTTACAATCGTCACTACCAGACACAAGCATAGATGGTTCTGTTCGCGAAAAGTCAACGCTCCAGGCACGTTTTTCGTGCTCTTCATACTCCATAAGACTCTGTCACCAGTTGTTTAATTAAAAATTTAGATACATTGCACAGTATCTTAAAGGTGCGATGCTGGAGTAGTAGGGCAAAGTAATCACCTGTCTAGTGGTTACATCCCACACAGTTACTATTCCTTCATAATCACTGCTTGCTATATGGTTTTTCTCATGCTTATTCCAACTCAAACAACTAAGTTTGGAGCGAGTTGACATCTCCACAATCGGACACTGTATATCTGCCGGTTCATTGACAACCTGAAAAGTATGCACAACCATCTTCAACTAACCCACCAGAGTCCATTATATAGAATACTAAAACTAACAATTTGGTAATTTAGAAGCTTGGACATAATTGTTCTATGAAATACTAAGAAAATAAAGGCCAAATGGCTATCATGCATCACAACTAGACTTTCTTCAACAAATGCTACATCTTAGTTTCCTTGTCAAGTATTCCCCAATTGAGATGCACGACATTTCACAAGAGCATAACTCTGGCAAAGATGATTCAATTGGTATGTAAATGAATGCTCTCTAAGATTTTTTTGAACTTACCGAAGAGAAGTCAAAAACCTTTATACATCTAGAAACACCAGCAGTGGCGAAGAGCTCATCATCACGATCAAACTCTATGCTGAAAAGGAACAAGACCCTCTCTTTCAGTAATCTCAACAAGATAACGAACAAGGAGAAAGAACTCACCTTGATACAATGTTGGCTGAATGAAATATATCCCCATGCCGGATCTCCGCTATAACTCTCAGACGACTGTACATAAAGAGTATAATCAAAATTCAGATGGTCTAAAACATCTCTAATGCACGAGTGCAACTAATTAGAAAAGGGACATTCACTAATCAAACCTGTAGCGAGTAAAGGTAGTGAGCACAGATTGAAAATCTGCAAGGCCGTGGCTGTATCCTTCCCTACGTACTACACTATTATCACTTTCTTGATTAGTATGTGGTTGGTCTACCAACTGACGCCGCTTTTGGAGGTAACACTCTTGTAGATCGTTGAACTACAAGAAAAGACACTCAAAACGAAATTAGCCAATCAACAAGACATTTTCAAGATGACGAGCAGACAAGAAAGAACAAACCTGAGCATGGATCCGTTTCTTCCTGGCCATTGAGACAGATGACTGATTCAAACTCTGGGAATCTGATCCACTCTGTGCATCCTTTTTCGATATCCCGTGAGAGCTTCCTTGTGCCTTTCCCTCTACTACCTTTTTGTTTTGAAAATTGCCTGATGGATTCCCTCCTCTTATGCTCAGAGAATTGGAGTTGAAGCCGGTGTGACTCTTCTCGAGGGGCCATGCATTTCGTGTGCTTGGATCATCTCCGAGCATTCGTAACTTCACAGAGTACCTATCCCGAGCACGGTACAAATCTATTCTATGTCTCTCAACTGCATTTATGTCTTCTTTAATATACTGAAGATCAGTTTGCACCTACAACAACAACGGGAGAACTTCTTTGAATCAAAAATAACAAGTTTGAAGCGCAACAGGAATAGCTATTAATAGGCAAACCAGATGCTACTCCAGAATCCAAGACAAAACCAACCTCATTAAGTTCATCAACTTTCTGCTTCCTCAGACAATGCAAAAAGTCCAAGAGTATCTGCATGTTCCTCTCAGCTTCTTCCTGTTCCATTTTCCTCTTCTTTTCCGCAAGAAGTGTCAGCAGATTATCAACCTCTTTAATTGACACATCACAACCCTGTCTAAGGAAGAAAGCAAAAAGTAAAAATTTGATTTAAAAAAATAAAAAGACTTTCAGACAGAGAATTGGTTCTACTCCAAATAATTAATCTGACAAAACCAACGTAAAGAGGAGTAGTAGAACACAAAGGCTTGTCAGGAAACCGACCCGTTGTAATGCGTCCCGAAACTGATCCAAAGGCGATGCAGTTTTCGACACATGCCGAGCTGAAGTTTTCTTCAACAGCTACACAGATAGTAAAAAAAAAAACAAGTCATATAATAAGCCTCCATTTCAGACAACAGTTTCTCTAACCAAGTTTTCTATTACAAGTTCAGCAAAACAACACTTGTATGAGTGAGTGTGAGCAAGATAAGAAAGAGAGACCTTATCAAGTAAGAAGTTAGGGTAAAGCTGATTATTTGTGAGGTGCTGGCTACAACAGGGACAATCGCTCTTGTTCCTAAGGTGCGTGATGATGCACATGTAGCAGAAGCTATGTCCACACGCCGTGAGGAAAGCGTCCTTTATAACCTGCATACAAATCGGACAGAGCAAGTCCTTATCCAGATCCGGAGCTCCAATCTCCAAACCACCGCTTCCTCCTTCGTCGTTTTCGTGGCGGTGGTTGGGGCCTTCTCCGATGGAGGAGGCTCTCGGATCGGGTTTCACAGCCGGAACTAGCGGATCCTTCCTAATCTCTTCCATAATTCGTTTTCCTTTTTGCTCTCAATTTTTTGTTTAATTTGGTTGGGTGGGGGGGAGTGGTGGGTATGGCGGATATGAGGAGGAGGGAGGTGGGGTCGACGGTGGCTCTTTTCTGAGGATGCAAAACATACACGTTGCTGTCGACGCGCTAGCTTCCGCGCGTGTGGCTGTCGTTTTTAATTGTAATAAAATCTTCGGAACGACGCCGTTTGAGCTCATGATGTTGTTTTTTTTTTTGGGTAGGAATATGGGAGTTAACTCCCAAGATTTATTCAAAAAAACATAAAACCAGTCTACAATTGAGCTAGTCGTGGTTGAGAAGATCCAGCGACATCCTCTTGCAAAACAACAGCAACCTCCAACGGTGCCTCATCAAAACTATGTAAACCAAACGGAAGAGAAAATGCAAGGTTGGCTAACCCGTCAGATAAGCGGTTTGCTTCCCTATACACATGAACAATCTGGACTAACCAGTCCTGTTTGAGAAAGCCATGGCACATTCGTACCAGGAAAGACAAAGGATGAGTGTCCCCAATCCCTGTCGTAAGAAACTCCACCACCTCCTTGGAATCAACTTCTAGCTCCAGCTTTCTGACTCCTTTCTCCCAAGCGATAACGAGCCCATAATAAACTCCCCACAATTCTGCCAATGGAGCTCCGCATCTTCCTATATTAATGGCAAAACCACCACACCACTCCCCTTCAGTATTTCGTAACACTCCACCTGCAGTTGCAGGTCCCGGGTTCCCGTGCGACGCCCCGTCGGTATTCATCTTCATCCATCCGACTTGTGAGGGCGTCCATCTCACCAATATTTCGACTTTTTGCCCCGCGTTTCTAGTTCCTCTCTCTACTTCATTCGCTAGCAGCACTTCCTTAGCCAAGTTCCTCAAGAAACCTACTATGTCCCTCCATACCTTCTGTTTCTCACCAAATATATTACCACATCTCCACTTCCATCCCCACCACACCGCCAGAGCAAACATCGACGACCACCTGATCCCACTCTTTATTTCATTATCACTCAGATATTTGTATAACTATTCCAGTAGCGGCATCGAAAAGAACACAACTCTCTTCTCAGCTGGCACAAAATGGTCCCATATTCCTCTCATTGCTTAACAATCTCTAATCACATGAAGAATCGTCTCTATTCCTCCTTTACAAACTTGACACACATCAGTTCCACTGAGATGCCGTCTATAACGTTCAGCATTCGTCATAATAACTTGATTTCCAACTAACCAGAGGAAGGTCTTCACTCTTTCAGGGGCCACCACATGCCACATTCTTCTAAACAGGTTCCCCATAAATGGTCTTGGGCTTTCATCTCTCGTGATTAGTTCATAAGCGGTCTTTACGGTAAATTTTTCATTCTTAGTCTGACCCCAAGCTAAGCGATCTTCTCCTTCACTAACCATGTCCACCACTACAGCCGCCAGCTCTAATCGACTCTCTTCTGTTACAAAGGGAGCAATTCGGGTTTGATCCCAACCACCACCTGCTATCCACATGTCTCTAGCAGTGACATTTGTACTTCCCTCTGGTAGCTCCTCGATTATAACTGATGTTAGCGATCGGTTTGAAAGCCATCTATCTGTCCAGAACCGAATCTCTCTCCCATTTCCAATGACCCAGCTATGTCCTCTAGAAACCACTTCCCTTAACCCCAGCGCCACACTCCTCCAGGTAGACGATCCATTACTCTTCACTTTCATCCAAGATAAGTCATGAATATTACCCACTGCATACTTACGTCTTAGTACCCGAGCCCACAAACTCTCAGTGTCTTGCAGTAGTCGCCATCCCACTTTCGCAATTAAAGCTTTGTTCATATCTCTCGACCTTCGAATTCCAAGACCCCCTTCATCTTTTAATTTACACAACTTATCCCATGAAACCAAGTGTTTTCCACTCCCCCACACAAAATCTCTGGATAAGCTATCCAGTTTATCAAGAATGCACCCTGGTAAGATTATTGTACTCATCGAATGCACCGGTATTGATGACAGCACCAACTTTGTCATAGTTATCCTTCCCGCAAGACTTAGTGTTTGTTTCTTCCACCCCGATAATCGTGAAGCAACTTTCTCCAGGACCTCCCCGAACGTATCCTTGTTTATCCTCTTCTGTAGTATAGGCATCCCCAAGTATTTGCCCAACTCCCTTGTTGATGCAATTCCACTCTCGCGGCTTATTCTCTCACCTCGTTCTCTAGTAACATTGCTTGAGAAGAAAATTTTAGACTTCGGGAGGCTTACTTTTTGCCCCGAAGCTTTACAAAAGGCCTCCAACACCTTCCTTATTAGTCTTACTTGCGTCACTGATGCCTCGGCAAATAGAATCAAGTCATCAGCAAAACAGATATGTGATAACTCCGGACCACCTCTCGATAGTCTAATGGGCTTCCATCTCTTCCCTTCTACTGCTTCATCAATCAAGTGACACAGCCTTTCCATGAAGAGCACAAACAGATATTGTGACAAGAGATCTCCTTGTCTTAGCCCTCTCTCTGGTTTGAACGGTTCTGTTTTCTCACCATTCCACAAAATACTCATCGAGGGACCCGAAACACAATCCATAATCCTACCAACCCAAATCTCTGATAGTCCTGCAGCTCTCAACGTATCCTCCAAGAAATCCCATCGCAACCTATCATAGGCCTTTTCCAAGTCAAGTTTCAAAAGCATCCATCCCTTCCGACCCTTCTTTCTTCTCATCGAATGAACTGCCTCCTGCACTACTACGATATTGTCTGCACTGAGTCTTTCCGGGATGAAGCTAGACTGAGCAGGACCAATTAATTTTGTCATAACCCCCTTTAATCTTCCCACCATGGCCTTTGTAATGATCTTAAACAACACATTACAAAGACTTATCGGACGAAACTGTGTAATACTCTCTGGTTTAGTCACTTTCGGTATGAACACCACAAGAGCATCATTTGTGTCCTCCGGTAGCTTCCCATTCTCGAAAAATTTAGTAGCAAAACTCACCACAGAACCCCCTACTGTTTCCCAACATCTCTGGTAGAAAACCGGTTGAAATCCATCAGGTCCTGGTGCTTTGAAGCTACCCATATCTCTCACTGCTTTCTCCACTTCATCTGCTGAAAAGGTCTTGTTCAGATTCTCATAGTCATGGCTTGTGAGACTCGCAAATCGCCTCACCAATAAGCCTTGGGTTTCAGTATCCACGTCCTCCAGAGAATATAACTTTTTGAAGTAGTTCACTGCTAGTTCCTCAAGCTCCTGAGCCTCTGATACCCATTGGTTATCATTATTTCTCAGCATCTCGACTTTGTTTCGCCTTCTTCGTATAATTGTGGACATGTGAAAGAACTTTGTATTCCTATCTCCATGGACAACCCACTTCTCCCGCGATTTTTGAAACCAAAGAACTTCTTCTTGTTCAAGAACAATCTCAAATTCCTTAAGAAGCTCCCCCTCTGCTACAAGCAACGCATCAGATTGATTCTCTTCAATCTTTTTCTGTATCTCTTCTATATCCCGAACTAGTTTTTCCTTTCTTCTTTGCACATTACCAAAGACTTCCTTATTCCATCTCCGAAGAGCCACTCCCAGTCTAGCTAGAGCCTCTCTTGTATCAAAGTCCCTATCCCATGAGGATGCTAATAGCTCTTTGAACTCGCTATGCTGAAGCCAGGCCGCCTCAAAGCGAAAAGGCCGGCGACATGCATTTCCTTTCACCTCGGGTGTCAGTTGCATATGATGTTGTTTTTCCATCGTCAATACTCCTTCCATTCTCGAAATAAGATTTTTTAGAGTTTCTTGTTTGACAAAAATAATTTTTTTTATATTTTTAAGTATTTTTGTATATTTTTAAAAAAACATTAATTATAAATATTAAATTGTGAACATTAATTATTGAAAAGTGTATTAAAAAATAAATTGTAAATTAAATTATAAATATTTATTATATTTTTAATAAACGTGAAAATTTTAGAAAATCTTATTTTGAGGAACAAAGAGAGTATTAGTTTAACCCTCAAAATAAACATTAACGGAGGACCGAAAATGAAATGTTATGACGTGGCGTATGTTATGACGTGGCGTATCACTATTGGATGCAAGGAACAAGTGACCGATAAAATCTTCGGAACGACGCCGTTTGATCTTTTTGTCTATAACAAAAGATTAGTTTAATCCCCGAAATAAACTTTTACGATAAGCCGAGGTCCTAAAATGAAATATTATGACAATTTTAAGACGTGGCGTCTCTCCACTGGATGCAAGTTGACAACAACTATAATTTATCTATCTATCGGTCACCTGCTGCTGCTCCTGCTTGCATCCTCTCTTCTTCCTCCACCGTCGTCAAGCTGCTCAACGATGGCTATGGCGGCGTCTATCCTCCAAGCTTCTCCGCTTTCGGTGAATATCAACAGTAAGCTTTCTCCTCCCTATTATTCACCTTCGTTTCCCCCTTTCTCCCCTTGAGATTTCATTTTTAACCTAATCGAGGAATTGAGAAACTCTGTGTTGATTGAACCTCTGTAGAAAACCTGCGGATTCGTAGCTCAGGGTTGGTCGGAGGAATCGAAAGACGAGATAGAGTCTCCTCGTTAAGTGCGGTGGGGATGGGATTGGGTAGTCGAAAGCGATCTCTTTTGATATGCAACTCCGCCGCTGTAAGACATCTCGACAGTGACACGTGTCTTTTGATTCTGATTGTGGCGTTATCTAAGTGTTTGGTTGCTTGTTATGATGTGTGTCGTTAGTTATCATCAAACTGACAATCTTCTTTTTTTTCTGTTAATTCCCTTGCAGAACGCGAAGTGCAGTGAAAGTCAAGGTCAAACACAGACCGTTACTCGGGAGTCTCCGACAATAACACAAGCTCCTGTCCACTGTAAGCCATTGTTTCCTCTCTCTGCTTCTTTTGTTTTTGTTATATAATGGCACCAGACACATGTCCCCTAGATTTTGAGGGATAGTAGGAAGCTAGGAATGCGTTATCTTATCATTTGAACTTAGTTTGAAAAGAGGAGTCTTGTTTTTGTTGAATTTTCAGCTAAGGAGAAATCACCAAGCCTGGATGATGGAGGAGACGGGTTCCCACCGCGAGATGATGGAGATGGAGGTGGAGGAGGAGGCGGTGGTGGCAACTGGTCTGGTGGCTTCTTCTTCTTTGGTTTTCTCGCTTTCTTGGGTTTACTGAAGGATAAAGAGGGTGAGGAGGATTATCGAGGGGGCAGAAGACGATGATGATGTGTATGCTTCACTGGATTAGTGTTGTTTTTTGCTGCATACGACTTGAGAATCACACTTGCTTATCTTAGAGCTGAAACATACATGGTCTCGTGTTGTAATGTCTCTTGTTGGTCGGTATTTAAGCTTTTCCAAACTTATTATATGAAACACATTTCCAACAATTCACACAAATTTATGATGTTTTGTTACCTCTATGCAATAACTCACACCGAAGTGCAAAGTGGTCATTCTCTTTCTTTAAAACAACAGTTGATACAGATACATATTCATTCATTAGGTTGGCGATTGTCATGACTCATAACTAGAGCACCAAAAGTCAGATGTTATTTGATGCTAGAGAAGTTCTCATAGAGCGATCAAATGTTGGGCTAAAAGTAGGCAGAAGGTCATCAAATAAACTCAGCCCAGTAAAAGATTACTTGTGGCCCATTAGTGGGCTATGTGCAAAACTGCAGCCTATCCACCCCAAAGTTGCAGGGAGGAATTTGGTAATAGCGTGGCAGTGAATCATAATTCAACCAAGTCTTAACACTGAGGTGGACCGAATTATAAAGCCACTTGGCCTGTTCCAGGCTTCCAGCTTCTATCAAGTTCTGTTTCCATTGAAAAGTATCCTATTGATGGTTTTGCTTATTTAACATGGGCAGGCGTTTGCTAATAAACTTTAAAAACATATTATTTGGTAGATTTGCCTTTATAGCAAATAAAAATGAATATTTTGATGGGATAAAAATATAAAAGTCGGGATCTGTACCAGAAAAGTGAGAGAACTCTTCTTGACGTTAAAGCCTTTCAAACGGTCAAACCGGTCTAACAAACCGCGTTAAAACCCACGTGCACGTATGAAGTGGACGTTACCACAGACAATCGCGACCTTTCTGCTTCCGTGGCACAATACTGATGGGTCAGAAATTCAGTATCATTGCTCTTACACTCTGCCAAATACCATCGCGCACAAGATTTTCCACACAATGCAATAGATTTCTTGTGCTCGAATCTATTTTTTGGACCATTTTACCCCTGTGTATGTTTGTTTTCTTCTAGTGTACGAGTGAAGACTTTCGCTTCTCCCACTACACCATTGGAAGCCTTGGTCTCAAAGACTGTGTTTCTTTTCTCCTTTTTAAATTTTCATTTTTTAAGTTTTTTTTTTTTTTGAAAAAGTTCATTTTTCAAGTTGTTTAGGAATTTTCTAAAGCCAGTTTGTCCCTTATATGATGTCAGTTTAGGCACCAAAACATTAAATTGGATCTATTTGTTTCCAATAAAACACCAAATAATAATTTTATCAAATTTGATGTTTTGTTTGTGTAACATTATTAATCACACCAGATATTTAAATAATATATTATTTTTATTAACTATAAATAAATTAATATTATTACTTTTTTACAAAAAATATAGCTAGATGTCAAACAAATACAAAAAATATAGCTAAAAAGAAATATATCATGCTATTTGTATTTTTACATTACTAAACATTAAAATAACATTTTTATTCTCACATTAATAAACATCAAAATTTTATCAAATAAGCATAAAATATAAATATGATAAAATATTATTAGTCAATTACAAATAATTAATCTATTAAAACTGATGACAAAAAAATCTATTCAAACTAAAAATAATAATATATAATGTTGTTTTGATGTATAATTTAGTGTTGTTGTTAGAGATGAAAAAATAAAATTTAATATCATAACACCAAATTTAACGTTATTTCAACACTAAATGTGATATTATTTTTAATTTGCCGTAAGACTATGTAAAATACATCTTGTTATTTTAAAAAATCTATAAAAGAAATAAGATCTATCCCAATATATTTTTTGCAGAAAAATACTCCCTCCGTTTTTCAATATAAGTCGTTCTAGAGAAATTTTTTTGTTCCAAATTATATGTCGTTTTTGGTTTTCTATATAACATTTATTAATAATTAATATTGTCTAAACAATGATAATATATCTTCTATTTTTCTATTGGTTGAATTGTGGTTAGGTAAATAATTAATGATGTTTTTGTTTCGAAAATATAAAAAATTTATGATTTTCTTAATCTATGTGCATAGCTTTAAAATGACTTATATTAAAAAACGGAGGGAGTAGTATTCATCTAAAAATAGAACGAAAATAAGAAAATAAGAATACTATTAGTTTTGAAATATAAAGAAAACAGTATTTAAAAAAAAAATAGAGATACATTTAAATAGTTTCTAAAAATTACTATGAAAAATGAAATGGGTTGGAAATGTTCTAAATTCTAATCTGTTTTTCTAATCGTGAATTTCAGTTATGGTTAGGATTGCTTTTGAGACAATAATCCTTGCGTGATTCTCAACCTATAGTCTACGACTTGTTCTTTTTCCAATTAAAAAAAATTAAAAAGAAGGAATACCGTAGATCTGCCAAACTGTGTTAATAAGTGTTATTTTACCCAATTGCTTCATGTCGTTGTTACCTTGAAACTGAAACTTACCATAAAATAGGGATAAAAGAAAGTTTGGAAACCCAAACCATAGTAAAATTGAATTTTGCAACTTGAATCCGAATCAAATTATAAAAAATTAATCAAGAAAATTCAAGGGATTATTGAAGTAATAAAAAAGAAAAGATTTTACATTTTACATTGAACCAAATAAAAACAATTAAAGTAATCAGATCAATTAAATTCATATATATGGTATTCAAAGTAAATAGAGTGAATTGGTATGAAACAAAAAAGAATTATGAAATTAGCAAAGTATTTATGATGAGACACTTTTAGGCCGCACACTGTAAAAGAGTAAGTCCTGTTATTGAAACGTTGTTTTAGGCGATTTGGTTAGCTAACAAGGACCGAAAATACACCTGACATAGAAGTATTCAACTGCATAAAAATATATGGTTAGAAGCTTGTTCACTAAAAAAGAAAATTTTTCTTTGATCTATCATACAGAGGACAATGCCTTTAGGAGAGAACCTACAACATAGAAATATAACATCAGGAACACTCTATAATCGATGCAATGAAATGGAAACCGCAATGCATACCTTCTTTCAATGCCCCTTTGCGAAAGAAGTTTGAATTCATGTTCCCCTCAATCAAGTAGTTCACCTCGCTACGGAGAAGAGTTTCAAGGAAGCAATGGTTCAAACAAGCGATATGTCTCCCACCAACAGGAATCACGAATACAATACTCCCATTGATCTGTTGGGCACTTTGAATTGCTCGGAATCTACTTATTTTTGAAAGCAAAACTTTCTCACTTGCAGATACGAAAGGGGTAAGATTGGCAAGAGAATGGACCTCAGCAAAGGGGTCAGTTCAAACGAAGACATGAAATTTACCTCATTAGGAAAGGAACCTGCAAAATTCGATTGACGATCTTACGGTTACGACTTGTAGATCAGACGCAGCCTGGGATAAACGGTCAAAAAGAGATAGAGTGACATGGATTCTAACAGATTCGGCTAGATCCTGCATCAGTCAAGGGGCTGCAACACATGGATTCGTTAATTCCCCTCTCATCGCGGAGGCAATTGCTCTTCGATCAGGTCTTCTCTCTGCAGTGAAACTAGGGCTTCCGAAGCTCTGATTATTCTTTGACAATACAATGCACATCTGAGCTATAAGGAATGACATGCAAATCAAGAAAATTTTCAGTATCGTCAGAGATATCAAGCAAATCTCCTCTATTTTCGTCGAAATATCTTTTTCTCACTTTTCTCGTTTGATGAACGCTGAAGCCGATTCGTTGGCTAAGCAATTTCTGTCTTCTTTTTTTATTATGGATCCATTCATAGGCTGACTTTGGATATGAGACCAGATTCTATATTAATGAAGTATGTGTGACAAAAAAAAAGAAGCAATCTTATATATTAAAACAGAAGTCATGACTTCTTTTCATGTGTGATTTTTTAAATTTGGACCATTCTTAGAAAATATCTTATTTTACATAAGATCATTATTATATTTTTTAATATATTTATCTTTTTTATTTGAAATACAAATAAATATATTTAAAATGTTCTAACAAAATCTTTTTAAAATCTTCTTAGAATATTTTTAAATTTACTTTCAAACATTAGTTAGTTTTAATTTAAATTATCATAAAATATAATTACAAATTAAAATTGAATATAGTTTTGGTTTATAAACGAAAATTTAAATAAAATGAAATTAATTAATTTCACAAATACATATACAAATAATTTTTAAAGATTTTGTTAGAAATAAATATTTTTAATTTTAATTTTTTCAAATTTGTTTTCTAATAAAATAAAAAATCATGATTTTTTGATGAGTGATATTTTTATTTGGACCATCATTTAAATTTTATATTAAATGTATATCACTAATGCTAATATACATAATTATTTTAACTATTTTAATCATAATATCTTTTATTTAAAAAAAAAAAAAAATTCTAACAAATCTATTGAAAAAGATTATAATAAGATCTTAATTGTCATAAATTGAATATAAATATTTTCAACTAATTTTGTAATTAGTAATGAAATGTTACTAAAAGAATAAAACTATATCCTATTTTATTAATTTTATAATAATATCTATCATTTTAAAATAAAAATATTATATTGAACAAAATATGATAAAATTATTTTAAATTGATAAGTTAACATATTTTATTTTCATAAATATAAAATATTTATGCTAAAAATATAATATGTTGGTAGAACGGGTTAATATTAGTAAACTATATAATACATGTATAAAAATTTAACTTATTTTAAACTTTTTAATATACAGTAATTTATTATATAAAGTTGATAAACATTAAAAAATTACTAAAAAAACTCTAGCGATTTGAATTACGGATCATAATTACAAATAAATTAAATATAAAATTATTTTCATATATGTTGTTTCATGCATTAAAAAATTTAGTTTAGTAATCAAACGTAAATTCAATAAGACAAATATATAATAAGCAACATATATATGTGATAATTTTAATTTACAACATGAAAACTATAAAATTATTATATTTGACATAATTATACAAACATTTAAATATGTGAGTAACATTAAAAATATATAATAATTATGTAAAACAAATATCTATATATATAAATAAGAAAATATATATCCGCACGGTTGTGCGGGTGGAAATCTAGTTTTACATTAACAGTAATAATGATATAAGTAAGTTATAATATTTAAAATTTTACATATTTCGAAACAAAAAATATAGTGACATACAACTTTATATGTGATATTCTTTTTTTTTGGACATCGAACGGCCATTCTATTACTCAAAAAACTTGAGATGGTCTGGATAACCAGACCGAAATAGAACAACCAATATAACAAAACTTTTGATAAAAAGATTTAGCAGACTTAGCTAACGAATAATATATTTGAAATTTACTTTTCGCTATGATTTATATAGCTTGTGATTTACCGAATAGACTTTTTGATTCAGAAGATATTAATAATATAGATTGCCTCAAAAAATATATTAATAATATAGCTTTTGTTAGAAAAACAATATTCTTGATAAAGCTCCCCTGATCTTTTTGTAATACAAACCAGCATTTTACTTTGTTCTGATTAAATAATATACCGTGTAGTTTACGTTTCCATTTCCCCCTACTCCGCACCAAATGACGAATATACGCCTCATTTCTGCTCTTTTTTTTAAATTTCCTCCAATTAGTGAATAATAAATTGTCGTAATAATTTGTGTTTGTGGTCGGCTTGTCAAAGCTTAATACCATATCTCTTAAAAAAAAAATCAGATTGAGCTTAGATATCAATCTTATAATATTGACATGCTTATTTTCCATTTCATAAGTCTTTTATTATTACAGACTTAAAACTTTGATATTCTGACTTCTTAGCATTCCAAATTAATTTGACATTAACTATATCTTTTAATGATACATCAATAATATTAAATCTATTGCTCATGAGTTAAAGAAAAACATTTACTATTCATTTATCATAATTCATAAATATAGTTGAAAATTTGTAGAGTAGTATTAATAATAGAACCCCACACATCCAAGCACCGTCACTTAAATATGCAAATAAACTGCTTTCAATCTAGGGCTTTGAATGGTGACCAAGGAATGGAGGGGAACACTGAATTACTTATCATTCCCAAAAAAAATTACCATTCACAAGGAATAGTTTTTTCTTTTTGTTCCTCTCCATTCTTTTTTTTGTAGAGAAATATAGAACAAAAACATTCCTGGTTAAATTTGACAAGGAACAAGCATTCTTTCCAATTCCTGCAATTTTATTCCTATACGTTCCTTTCCTATTTGTTCCTCGTGTTCCCGAAAAGGTCACCAGTCAGAGCCTAGGTATGATTGCATAGTAAGACTCCGAATGTTACGATCCGTTCCGTACCGTAATTAACAGTAAACAAAAATTTATATGTATATTATATATCTATACGTTTTTATGCTTATTCTGCACCGCTCAATCGGAGCCCAAATGTTTGACACCTGACTATATAACAAATAAATAAATAAGTAAATAAAATATAACAAATAAATAAGTAAATAAATAAAATCAGTTTTATCATTTTGTCTGGCCCATAGAGGAACTTTTTTTTATGAAAAAGACTGTATTGATATATGTCAACACATAACAGAGATAAACATATAGGCATAATTAAATAGTAGTAACTAAAAAATCCAATATATTTGAAATAATATTTACTATATTCTTTCACTTTAAATTTTATTTGATTAAGGGTCTCTTTGATTAATTATGGAACCCTTGATTAAATGAAGTTTGATCAACTACTTATAAAAGGTTCGGAAAGATAAAAAAAAAAAGAGAGAATAGCGCGGGTCCCACAAGGTTCGGATCTGACGGACAATATCAACCCACGGCACAGCAGATTAAATCACGCGTAAACGAGTTGATGATGGAGAAGGGGTAAGATTGTCAATTCGCAAGGACCGGAAGAATTTATTAATCCGTACACGAGGGGGCAAAGACCATAACTCAGCAGTGTTTTTATATATTTATTTAAATCCCCAATTTTTATTTTCATCGTTTTCACATTGAAACACATTAACATTGCGAGAGAGGAAAAAAAAAAAGGCAAATACCAGAAAGGAAGATCCGAAATTTTCAGTTCTAGGGAAAAAGAAAAGGAAATCGCCAAGGAAAATTTTTCATTTTAATTGGAATATTTTCTCTTTTGGATTCTTTTTTTCAATCAATAAATCTGAAATAAAAAAGATCGTTTTTAACATTGGTTCTTCGTTTGATCTTTGATCAGAGAAAAAGGAACAAATCTATTTCCTTATTTAATAATCACAGTTTTTTTTTTCCTCTTTGTTGTTGTTAATCATTGTGATCATCGTCTCTTCTTACACACTCAAAAGAGGATCCGTCTCTGTTTTTATCCCTCTAAAGACCAGTTTTTGATTCTTTTGTGTCTGTGTGTTGTGTTATACCGAGCCATGTCTGAAACTCAGCAGGTTCAGAACTCTACTGGGTCGATTCGATCTTCCGAGAATATTGAAGGTAGTTACTGTTTTCTTAATCTTCAATTTTTATTTTATTTCATTAGGGATCCATAAAGAAAACGTTTTTTTTTTCCAGTAATGTGTTTGAAGATCATATAATCTTTTTGTTTATTTGATCATTCAAAGTCTCATTGATTCTGAATATTTTCTTCTAAATCTATGGAAGTTAGAAATATGTTGTGGAGGATTCTTCTCTGACAATGTATTCAAATATTTGTTATATGATGCTCATGTCCTCGTGTTATTGGTGGTATGCTATTTGTAGATACCTTCAGGAGGATGGAAGTTAATGAAGAGCAATCAAGTCAATATCCTGATCGTCCCGGTGAGCGAGATTGCCAGTTCTTTCTTAGAACTGGGCAGTGTGGCTACGGAAACACCTGCCGTTACAATCATCCTCTTTCTCATCTTCCACAGGTGAGAGATACTTTTTTGCTGACTCTTCCTTGCTTACAGTTTCTGTTACTTTCAAGCTTACAGTTTGTAATATTTTAGGGTGTCTTTTATCAAAGAGACGACCTGCCTGAGAGGACTGGTCAGCCAGATTGTGAGGTGCACTGCTTACATGTTACTATCATCTTTTTTTTGGTCTCTGAGTGAATGCATCAAGTTTCCTGCATGTAGCATTAGCTATAGTACTTAAAGTTGTTCTTGAGTATTTTTTGTTACATAATAGGTAGCTGCATTGGGCATTTATGGTATAGAATATATAATGTCTTGAGTCTTTGCTTATTCAAAAGTGTTAAAAGTAAAGGTAGTTGACGATGGAGACTGTTTTACCTTTTTTTTCTCTAAAGATGTTTAACGAACACATGCCTCTTCTGTATGCAACTTTATCCGCAGTATTTTCTGAAGACAGGAGCCTGTAAGTATGGCTCAACATGTAAATATCACCACCCAAAAGACAGGAACGGTGCTGGACCCGTGCTGTTCAATGTTCTCGGCTATCCTATGCGACAGGTCAGAGATTATTACATCACTAGTTGCATTGTTTTGGAGTAAAACTTTATATTTTTCCTTGTCTCTCTCCAGGGTGAGAAGTCATGCCCATATTACATGCAGAAAGGAATGTGTAGATTTGGAGTTGCCTGCAAATTCCATCATCCTCATCCTAATCCCCAGCCTCATAATGGCAGCCACGCTACTACATATGGAATGTCTAACTTTCCTTCTGTTGGGTTTCCTTATGCCGGTGGCTTGCCGATGATGTCTATGCCTCCTGCAACATATGGAGTTATGCCACCTCCTGGAACTTATGGAGGAGCTATGCCACGTCCTCAGGTTCCTCACCCTCAGACCTATATGCCCTTCATGGTTCCACCTCCTCAGGGCTGGTCTACTTACATGGTAGTTCTTAAATATCTTTGCTCGTATACTATAAATAGATAGATACTATACTAGGGCTCTGACACTTCCCTTCATAGAGACCAACTTAGCAAAAGAATGTCTTAATCTGAACTGTTTTTCTTTCGTGGTGCAGGCTGGATATAATCCCATTTATAATGTGAAAACTCAACTTGACTCCAGCTCGAGTGCATCAGTTCCTGTGGCAGTGACATCGCATCAGCACAGTGTTTCTGAAAGAGCTGAATGTAGGTTCTTCATGAACACCGGAACCTGTAAATATGGAGATGATTGCAAGTACACTCATCCGAGAGAGAGGATGTCATCACCAAATCTTCTAAACCCTATTGTTCTTCCAGCTAGATCAGTGAGTAGTTCTCTTGTCTTTCTTCGTTTTCTACTGCCAAGTACGTGGTAATACTAATTATTCTGCTTTTTGCTGTGTTCAGGGGAAACCAGCGTGTGGTAACTTTGCCTCCGGATACTGCAAGTATGGAGCAAACTGCAAATTTGATCACCCAATGCCACTAAACCCTTACGATGGTACAGGCTTGACCATGCCTTCTCTGCCTACTGCTTATGCTATACCTGTTACAACTCATCTGCCAAGCCGCTCTGATTCAAATGCTCTCTCCAATGGTAGTAAACCTGCTGCAGAGAATCACACCTCAGAGACTGAGAAACAAGACGACAAGTCTGAAGTGCAGGACCCATCACAACTCAGCGGCTCTGACTCAACTGCTATATCCAATGGTAATAAACCTGCTACAGAGAATGAGACCTCAGAGACGGAAGTAACAGAGAAGTCTGAAGTGCAGGGGAGCTCTGATTCAGCGGCCTTGTCCAATGGCAACTCTGGCGCAGAGAGTCCAAGTTCAGAGACTAAGAAACAGGAAGACAATCCTTCACAGCCAGACAACTCAGGAAATCAGGACTCATCTGATAAGTGATAATGATACATGATCATTATCATGAGCTCATAATCAATACCATCATTACAATTCGGGTATCTAACAATCTCTCAAAAGATCTCTGTGCCCTTTTTGTTAATTTTTTGGAAGGAGGGCCTGAAAATGTTTTATTTTTTGTTCTGTTTTTTTTGTTCTTTTTGGGTTCAGCCACGGCTGAAACAAAATAGGGAATGAACAGTGTTTTGAATTGGTTAATAAAATAAAATTTGACATCAATTACTAGGGACGTTTTCAGATTCTCAACCAATCAGGTTCACTGTTATTCTGTTTTCCATTTTATCTTCCAATTCCATTTTTATATAAACTAGTGAAAGTTATCTTTCTCAACAAAATTTAACCTTACTAAAATGGTTTGATGATAAAATTAGAGAAAAACTTTTTATATCATCGAAATTTATATAGATAAGAAATTGACCATTAGGATAAACACTATCTTAAGCCTCAGTTCAAAAAATAAAAATAAAAATAAAAAAATAAACACTGTCATCTAATCAACTATAAGTAAAAACAATAATTCAAGCAAAAAGGTACCATGTACTAAAAAATAAAACCAGCTAACTTATATCTCCCCTTTAAGGGATCCATCGCAGCAACGTATTCCCACCCTCCAGAATGGGCATCACCACTGCGTAACTGTTTCAAAAATCTGTGTAATTTCACTCATTTCTTACTGCAACGCCAACATTTCATGCAACCCTATTAACTTGACGTAAGGAACCGTTTCTCTCTGAATCTCAACCTCTCACCGATTGATAGGAAATCACATAAATCATTGTCAACAATCCCGCGCTTGCACAGGGCTCCGTACCTAGTATCAATAAAACCGACTGTCATTTTGAAAGCTGAGTCTTCAAGAGATTTACCAACTACCGCATTCACAGACCCTCCTCCGCTCCGCCCCTCCTATGGGTCATGTGATGGTGTTTAACTTAACCAATAATTGATTGGGAATTTATCTGAACGAAACAAAAAACATCCTAGTTGTTTCTTTGGTATAAAACGCTTTTATCCATTTTATTTTATCATTTTTACTCTTTCCATTTCTAAAACTTAATGAAATAAATAGTTTTATGAATCAAAACATTATAAAAAATAAAAACAATTGATAAAACACTCATATGCACAAACTGGTAATTTGTTTTTTTGTTAAAAATTTTGATAAATTAAAATTTTAATTACATTCTACTAAAAGTAAATTTCGTCTTCTACAGAAAATGAGTTAGTAGAAATTGAATTCCAGATTAAACAAGTTCATCTATTTTTTAGAACAAACAATCTACTTTTAATTAAACTCCTAAATATTGGGAATGCAAATTCTATTAATGGTAAAGTTAGATATTGATGTTAGGAGTTTTCAAGGCTCCTAAGACAAATGTTGTAGTATAAATGATTGTCGAACCAGTTCTGAGGGATATCAAAGCACTGAGAATGCAAGTACTCACTTAATCTAAGTGCAACCAATGATTTAGATGAGTTTTAAACTACTACTAATACTAGAAAGCAATAACAGAATGATACTTTCTTGACTAAGGGAAAAGAGAACTCATGGGCATAGGGATTAGACCTTGGGTGATCAAGTATCGAACTAAGGATGGCAAATGATCAATCAAACTATCAACCTTAAGCCTAGACACAATTCTAAGCAAGCTCTATGTCTAGATGAATGCTCATTTGCTAACATATCTCAAACATCAAATGTCTTTGGTTGAATAATATGAAAGCAATCATTACTAACAAGTCTATTAGCTATCTTAGCACCTTTAACAACAAATGTCTTTGGCAAAGTATACTAAAAGCCCAGGAGAGTTGTCTCGGGCATTTCATCGAACACCTTTCGGGTGAGAAATGCCTAAGGATCAACAACTGAGTGGCCAACTCAGAAGATGCATTATGATTACTCTACTAGCAAGGAAATATGAATGATCTACACTAAAACATCCTAGCTCTAACCTAATCACCCTTAATCTCCCTAACCCATGAATTCAAAAGGTGATTACTCACTAATCTCCATGATTCCTCTTAAACCCATATTGGATTTCAGATTAATCATGTAGAGAAATAGATAAGAAATCAACAAGAACACAAGAACATAACAAATCAAAATCCAAGAGATGAACTTCTCAAGAGAGTTCTTGTGTATTTCTCAATAGATCAAAAGATAATATGCCTGGTGGCTACAAAAGATGTTTAAAACATAGGTTTTTGAAATGTAAAACGTGCATAATAAAATGACCAAAAGGCCCTTAGGTAAAATAGAAATCGACCCAACAATAGACGCGGAGCGACCTCGGCATGTCGCTCCGACAAGTCGCTCCGGCCTTCGGGAGCGACCTCAGTGGGTCGCTCTGAGAGGTCGCTCCGGGCTTCGCTTCGTGTCGTCTCGCCATAGAGACGCGAGCGACCTCGGGGTGTCGCTTTGGGAGGTCGCTCCGAGAGTGGTGTGAGATGCGAGCGACCTCGGTGCGTCGCTCTGGGCAAGTCGCTCTGGGCTTCCTACGGGATGAATATGGCGAGCGACTTCACGGGGTCGCTCTAGCTAGGTCGCTCTGAGAAGTGGGACACAGCGACTTCGTGGTGTCGCTCCGGGAGGTCGCTCCCATGCTCGGTTCGTCCAATGGTCACCTTTTCACCTCTTTCGAGCTCCAAATAACCTCATGTGGTACTCCAGTACCTAATAGAGACTCATGTATGCAAAATGCAACCTAAACATGTCTAAATCCTAATCTATATGATGAAAATGTTTATGAATGAATGGGTAAAACAATGCAAATATGCAAGATATCAACTCCCCCAAACTTGTTCTTTTACTTGTCCACAAGTGAACTTTCTAGAACTCATAGGGAGAGAGGTTGAAGGTGGGAGCACATAGCCAAAAGAAACACAACTAGCACACTCTCTTATTACACTCTAGCTTCTCTAGGCCTATCTTAACTCTTTTTGTTCTTACACTCATCATCAAGCATCCACACATTCAAATCAACCAACTCTCACATTCATTAAGCACAAAACATCAGGTGAATTCTTGCAAATGGTCAGTTGGTCCAAGTCATTTGGTTGGGTAAGGGAAGGCTTTTATTCAAGTGATTCAAGAGATTCAAAACATATGATCTTTAAGGTGGTTTACTCTCGAAACAAGTAGCCTTGACAGTGCACATAATATATCTAAGAAAGGGATCAACTCATGCATACAATGCTCAATCTCCATTGTTCTACCCTTTTCCCAAACATACAATTACACAATCATTTCTCAATGTCAAACCCAACTCACATCTCTCACCAAAAGATTCTAAAAACATCAGCTCTTTCTCTTTGAAATCTACAAGGGATTTTTCACAACCTCAAAACATTTCTTAGCTCCTAACAACTTTGCTAGCCCCCTTTTCTTTCTTTTCTTTTTCTTTTCTTTTCTTTTTTTTTTTTCTTTTTCTTTTTTTTTTTTTTTTTTTTTAGGCTGGGGGCCAAGACTTTTCAAAACTTGAGCTAGAGGTTTCTCTACTTATCCCAATAAAACAATTCACTTAAGCACAAAGAGTCTATTCTTTTCTTTTTTTTTTAATTTCTCCCAAATCATAATCACAACACTCACCCCCTACCTATAGCTAGACAATAGAGTGCCCAATCTAGCAAGAATGAAGATCAAGCATTGTCGTTCCCGATACTCTCAACATTATGTGCATGTAAGACTTTCCGAAGAAGGCCTCACTCATCAAACAATGAAAGCTTAAAAGGAGGGAAGGGTTTTGGGAGTGGTCTACCACTAGAGTTTGTCAAAATAAGATTGGCATAAAGGATGTGACAACTCAAGTGTGTATAGCCATGACTCAGTACACAAGGGACCATGAGCAAGAAGCATTAAGTTCGTTCAGTTCAAATAAGGTTGTAGTTGGCTTCAAAGACTGAGTTTCAGCAATCAACAAGTTTCAGGAAGAGTTTTCAAGGCTCGAAACATACAAGTCTTTTTTGAGAGGTGCAAAAGCTACTCAGGTGCAACGTAGTGTTCTTTACAAGGCATCTAAAATCATTGCTCCCAATGCAAGTGAATGCAACCTATATGCTCTAGACTCTCCTAGAAATGCAAATGATGCAAACTAAATGATTGATTTTTTTTTTATTGCAAATAGGTATGCCATGCATGACTCAATGAAACAACATCAAAGCAAACATGATCAAATACTTGGTATCTCCCCCAAACTTGAGTTACACAGTCTCTGTGTTGTCAAGTAGAGAGAGAGATACCGAAAAGAAGACTAATATGCAAAAATAAAATGGTATATACAGGGGAGTATGGTGGGTTACCTTCTATGGGGAATGAGTAGAGGGAGATGCTCCCTCCTCGTCGTCTTCAGGTGGTAACTCTTCAAGGTGCTCATCAGCAGGAGTGTCCATCTCTTTAATGTAGAAGGCTTGCCCGAACACAGTTGGTTTCCTCATTTTCCTCTTGATGTCAAAGTGGAGGATGTTCTCTTTACCCAAATGGAGATCAATCGTGCCTTCCTTCACATTAACAATAGCTCCTGCTGTAGCTAAGAATGGTCTTCCTAGAATCAATGGGTCTTGAGCCTCCTCACCCATCTCAAGCACCACAAAATCTGTAGGTATCTCATACCTTCCAATCTTCACAGGGAGGTCCTCTAAGATGCCCACAGGGTACTTCACTGAACGATCAGCTAACACCAGAGAGAGTCTACACTTCTTGTACTGAGTGAATCCAAGCTTCTTTGCAACAGACAAAGGCATCAAGCTGACACTAGCTCCCAAATCGCAGAGACATTTCTCAAATACCATAGGTCCAAGAGCACAAGGTAGTGTGAAGCTTCCTGGATCCTCTAACTTCTCTGGAACATCAAGCCTCTGGATGATGGCACTGCACTCATGGGTAAGAATCATCATGCCTTCCATCTCCTTCTTCTTTGCAGCTACAACATCTTTCAGGAACTTGCTGTATTGAGGAATCAACATGAAAGCATCGATGATGGGCATTGCAACCTGAGCTTCACTCATTTGCTTCTCAAACAGAGCCTTGTACTTCTCTAGCAGCTGCTTCTTGAATCTACCAGGGAATGGAAGTTTGGATTCATAGAGAGGAGGAACAAAAGAACTTTCACTTGCTGGAGTTACAACTTCACCATCCTTTACTGTCTTCTTCTCTTCCCCAACCTTTCCTTTACCTTTGGCTTCCACTATCTTCTCCAAGATCTCGTCATTGATCTTCTCATCAACAATCACCACTTCATCATCTATGTTGATGGCAACCCCCTCACCTAGTTTCTCAGCATCCTTGGTGAGGGTTCTAGGAGGTAACTGCTTACCACTCCTAAGGGTGATAGCTTTGGCCTCCTTGGGGTTTTGGTCAGACTTTCCAGGTAGAGATCCTTGCTGGCGATTCTGGTGAGTGTTCATGGAAGCAAACTGATTCTCTAAATTCCTGACTGTAGAAGCAAGGTGTGAGAATTTGTTGTTGAGCTCATTGTAGCTCCCATCAATCTTGGTATGAAGGTTCTTCAACTCATAACCAACATGCTTCTCACTTCTAGTCTGAGACTCCAAGATTTGTTTCAGTAAGGTATCAGTGCTGCTCTCTTGAGGAGCAGAGGAACCAGACGAGGGGTTTTGCTGAGGCTGATAGCTGCCTTGCTGGTTGTTTCTTGGCGGATAGCCACTCTGTTGGTTGTTTGGATAGGATTTCTGTTGGTAGTTGTTGTACTGAAAGTTGGGCTCCTTTTTGTACCAGCTACCATTGTTGTTAATGAAACACAACTCCTCTTGACCTTCCAAACCCTCAACCTCATTGACAGCAAGTGGATCTTCCTGCTTGGAGTTACCAACAAACTTCAGCTGCTCTTGGGTGGCTTTTTCAGCAATGAGAAGGTCGATCTTGTCTTCCAAAGCTTTGATCTCTTTCCTCGTCTGCTTATCATCTGTTCTACTGCCTCTGTCGTGGTCTCCACTGTAGACTGCATCACTCTTTACCATGTTGTCAACCAGCTCTTCTGCATCCTCCTCAGTTCTCCCCAAGAAAAACCCATTGCTAGCTGTATCCAGTCTGGCTCTGTACTTAGGAAGAGCACCACGGAAGAATGTGCTCAGCAAGCTCTCCTTAGAGAAACCATGGTGTGGGCATTGAGCTTGGTAGCCCTTGAATCTCTCCCAGGCTTCACTGAAACCTTCCAAGTTCTTCTGTTGAAAGCTGGAAATCTCTTTTCTCAGCTTAGCAGTTCTTGAAGTAGAGAAGAACTTCTCCAAGAATGCTTTCTTGCAGTCATCCCAAGTGGTGATGGAGTCGCTGGGTAGGGACTTCTCCCACTGACGTGCCTTATCCCCCAAAGAGAAAGGGAATAGCTTGAGTTTTAAGGCATCTTCGGACACACCATTGGTTTTTGACAACCCGCAGTAGCTGTCGAACCTATCCAAGTGATCAAATGGATCCTCTAGAGCCAAGCCATGATACTTGTTGTTCTCGATCACGTTGAGGAGTCCTGATTTGATCTCAAAGTTGTTGGCTGCCACAGCGGGTGCTCGGATTCCCAATCTATGACCATGAATGTTGGGACGGTCGTAAGTGCCAATTGGTCGAGCTGCTCGCTGTTGGTTAGCAGGAGCATTGTTATTAGCGCCATTTACGCCTGCATCATGCTGATGTATGTCCCCCATATCAGTGTGCAATCTCTGCAATTGAGCCTGTTGCTCTTCTTCTCTTCTCTTTCTAGCACACTCTCTCTCTAAAGCTCTAATGTCTGCAGCTCTTGGAACTAGGTTTGATGGACCCCTGCTCCTCAAGTTCATACACCTGTAGATTAAAGGGAGGTGAAGAAAGAGAATCAGTAACAAAAAAAAATAAAAATGACTTAGTCTCAAGCAAGTGACTAAATCTCAATGTTTAAATCTACTCAGAATTTGGCAACGGCGCCAATTTGATGTTAGGAGTTTTCAAGGCTCCTAAGACAAATGTTGTAGTATAAATGATTGTCGAACCAGTTCTGAGGGATATCAAAGCACTGAGAATGCAAGTACTCACTTAATCTAAGTGCAACCAACGATTTAGATGAGTTTTAAACTACTACTAATACTAGAAAGCAATAACAGAATGATACTTTCTTGACTAAGGGAAAAGAGAACTCATGGGCATAGGGATTAGACCTTGGGTGATCAAGTATCGAACTAAGGATGGCAAATGATCAATCAAACTATCAACCTTAAGCCTAGACACAATTCTAAGCAAGCTCTATGTCTAGATGAATGCTCATTTGCTAACATATCTCAAACATCAAATGTCTTTGGTTGAATAATATGAAAGCAATCATTACTAACAAGTCTATTAGCTATCTTAGCACCTTTAACAACAAATGTCTTTGGCAAAGTATACTAAAAGCCTAGGAGAGTTGTCTCGGGCATTTCATCGAACACCTTTCGGGTGAGAAATGCCTAAGGATCAACAACTGAGTGGCCAACTCAGAAGATGCATTATGATTACTCTACTAGCAAGGAAATATGAATGATCTACACTAAAACATCCTAGCTCTAACCTAATCACCCTTAATCTCCCTAACCCATGAATTCAAAAGGTGATTACTCACTAATCTCCATGATTCCTCTTAAACCCATATTGGATTTCAGATTAATCATGTAGAGAAATAGATAAGAAATCAACAAGAACACAAGAACATAACAAATCAAAATCCAAGAGATGAACTTCTCAAGAGAGTTCTTGTGTATTTCTCAATAGATCAAAAGATAATCTGCCTGGTGGCTACAAAAGATGTTTAAAACATAGGTTTTTGAAATGTAAAACGTGCATAATAAAATGACCAAAAGGCCCTTAGGTAAAATAGAAATCGACCCAACAATAGACGTGGAGCGACCTCGGCATGTCGCTCCGACAAGTCGCTCCGGCCTTCGGGAGCGACCTCAGTGGGTCGCTCTGAGAGGTCGCTCCGGGCTTCGCTTCGTGTCGTCTCGCCATAGAGACGCGAGCGACCTCGGAGTGTCGCTTTGGGAGGTCGCTCCGAGAGGGGTGTGAGATGCGAGCGACTTCGGTGCGTCGCTCTGGGCAAGTCGCTCTGGGCTTCCTACGGGATGAATATGGCGAGCGACTTCACGGGGTCGCTCTAGCTAGGTCGCTCTGAGAAGTGGGACACAGCGACTTCGTGGTGTCGCTCCGGGAGGTCGCTCCCATGCTCGGTTCGTCCAATGGTCACCTTTTCACCTCTTTCGAGCTCCAAATAACCTCATGTGGTACTCCAGTACCTAATAGAGACTCATGTATGCAAAATGCAACCTAAACATGTCTAAATCCTAATCTATATGATGAAAATGTTTATGAATGAATGGGTAAAACAATGCAAATATGCAAGATATCAGATATTGTTTTACGAATGCAATTTCTACTTTTATGAGGTATTTTAAAATTCTAAAAATGTAAAATCTAAACACTATTCAAATGACTACATGAAGTAGAATCTGTTTAAGATATTTTAGTTTTGGTTCTACGTAGTGTAGAAAGTGCAATGTAAGAATTAAAAAAAAACTTGATATCGGTGAAAATTATGAAAACTTCAGTTTAGAAAATATTCTAAAAATATTTGTAATACTCTAACTTTTCTAAAATATGTATAGGTCGATTTGCTTTGTAGAAATATTTGTAATATTCTAACTTCCCTAAAACGTGTATGCACTTTTTTTTTATTAAACTTTTAACTAAACTTTTTTTAAAAACGTTTTATACTTTTAATTAAACTGTATAATGAAATTAAATTTTTTAATTTTAACGCTTTAAAAATGTTTGTAAAAAAAATAAAAAAAATAAATTTTATAAAACGTTTTTAATAAAAATAAACTTTGTAAACTTTATAAATATAAAAATGTATAAAAGTTTTTGATAAAAACGTTAAATAAACTTTATAAAAAATGTCTTAGAACGTCTTATTTTTATAAAAAAAATTAAAACGTTTGTAAATTTTTTAGTTTTATCAAATTTTTTAATAAAAAATAAACTTTTAAATTTTAACGTTTTTTAAATATTTTTTCCTTTTATTAAAGTTTTTTAAATTCAGTTAAACTTTTAAATTGTGTTTTGGGTTTAATTTGATTAATCAAAAGTTAGTTTTAAGATTATGAAAAAAATTATACTAAAGAGATTACTTGGATGCTAATGGATAACTATGCTGTGTTTTTTTTTTCTGTTTTGGCAAATTTTCCTAATTAATTTTAGTATGTTACGAATCCCTTATATATTAATTGAGGAACATTTGAAAAGATGTAACCTCAATTTTGTATTAATTAAAAGAGGCCCCAATGCATAGGTGGCACTCAATTAGGTAGTCAATTACATTCAATTGAAAAATAAGTAGGTCCACATTCTATTTTTATATGTTGTTAGATACATAAATTGGTCAAACTATATGATATAATGATATGATATGATATTTTTTCCTTAAATAAAACCTACAGAATTACCATAAATGACTAATATATATATGACAATTAATGAGTTTAATAATAAAGATTTGATAACAATGTATATCTCCTCCATCATTTTTTGTTTAATTTTATATTATTAAAATAATTAAACAATCAAATTAGCTATAAAAATAAAATTTAGATTTTTTCGTATATGTTATATTTTGAATTTTTAAAATCGACAATAAATGACTAAAACTATTAAAATTATTATGTTAAAAATTAATGATCAATGGTTTAATATTTTTATTATAAGAAGATACACATGATTTTAAAACCATATGAGTAAAAAATATTATTTAATAATAAAATAAATATATATATATATATATATATATATATATTAAACACTATATACCATAAGATTACATAAATATTTTAATATTAAAACTTTCAATGAATTTTCAAGAACATTTATAAATTATAAACTTATTAAAGATTTCAGATTGAAAATTTTGTTATCGATGATTTAAATATTTTGTTATAAAACGATATGAATGAACATAGAACCGTATGATTATAAATTCTTATTTAATAAATAACTATACAAAATATAATATTCCTAGAAAAATAGGTTGGTCCATCTTAACTTATATTACACTTTTTATTAAACTAACTATCGAATTGATAAATAACGTACCAAAAAATGTTTTGCACTTTCCTTTAATAAAAACTACGAAATTACCTAATATGATTAACGTATATGTGAAAATTAATTATAATGAATAATAAATATTTGATAACAATTTTTGTATCTTAGTTCTTTTTTAATTTTATATTATTAAAATATAATTAAAAATCACATTAAATATATAATAAAAACATTTATAATTTTTTTTATATGTTATATTTTGAATTTTTCAAAACGTCTATAAATTATTAGAAATTTGAAGATCCCCACTCTGAAAATTTTGTGATCAATAGATTATTTTTTTGTCATAATAAGTTACAAATGATCATAAAATTGTATTAATATGAATTTTTATTTAATATTATAAGAAGATACACATTATTTTAAAACCATATGAGTAAAAAATATCATTTAATAATAAAACATATATATTTTTATATATATATATAGATTATACTATATACCATAAGATTACATAAATATTTTAATATTAAAACTTTCAATGAATTTTCAAAAACATTTATAAATTATAAACTTATTAAAGATTTCACATTGAAAATTTTGTTATCGATGATTTAAATATTCAGTTATAAAATGATATGAATGATCATAGAACTGTATGATTATAAATTCTCATTTAATAAATGACTATATAAAATATACTATTCTTAGAAAAATAGGTTGGTCCATCTTGACTTACATTATATTTTGTATTAAACTAACTATCGAATTGATAAATAATCTACCAAATTTTTTTTGCACTTTCCTTAATTAGAAGCTACGGAATTACCTAATATGATTAACGTATATATGAAAATTAATTATTATGAATAATAAATATTTGATAACAATTTTGGTATCTTAGTTCTTTTTTTTTAATTTTATATTATTGAAAGATATTAAAAAATCACATTAAATATATAATAAAAACATTTATATTTTTTCTTATATGTTATATTTGAATTTTTCAAAACGTCTATATATTATTAGAAATTTGAATATTCCCACTCTGAAAATTTTGTGATCAATAGATTATTTTTTTGTTATAATAAGTTACAAATGATCATAAAATATAACGCATATGAATTTTTATTTAATAAATATTCAAACTAAATAATATATATATATATATATATATAAACACTAATGATTTAAAACAACAAGATTGGCTGATCAATTTAGTCGTCGAGTTGAAATCTTTCAAAAGTATGTGAAAGACTAAAGTCAAAGTAAATATGGATTTAGAATAGTAGTTGTATTTTACTAACCAAATACCGAAAAAAACCGAACCGAACCGAAACCAACCCGATATCCGGATTGAACATCCGTAATCCAAATGAAGCCAAACTATCGTTTCATTCTCCAAAATATAATAAAAATAATAACTTAATCCCGCGCAAGGCGCAGATCTTATCCTAGTTGTATTTATAATGAAGCATTAATCACTTTTACTAAAAGAAATACAAGGGTCGTTTACAAAAAAAAAAAAAGAAATACAAGGGCTATGAAGTCATTAATCGTTGACAAGATCAGTACACGTGTCAAAGTTAAGATGCGACTAAAAAAGGAAAACCATAACCGAACTAATCGATGTCTGTCTATAAATAAAAAACAAAAAGGAAATATAGATTAGGTCTTACCCGAACCTAATTGAAAAAAAGGAAATATAGATTCGGGAAAGAAAATCGATCGCTGTCTATAAATAATAGAATTGGAAGCAGAAATAGTCCCACACAATAATTTCTCACATCTCTCTCTCCTGCTCGTCCGCTTGCTCTGTTCTCCTGCTACTACTATTACGTTTATTCCAATTTCGTTTTAGGGTTGTTAGAGAATTTGATATTTGCATCTCTTTTGTAAATTCGTTTTAGGTTTTTAGAAAACTTGTTCACCGGTTTCGTATATTATCTATCGTTCGTCGCTGTTGTGTTGTCCTTTTCTTGGGTTTTGGTTAATCAGTTTTTTTTTTATCGTCGATCGGTATTGTGTTTGTGTGTTTTGTAATAATGAATGCAGGTATGATGAACTGGAAGGAACATGGTCGGAAGATTCCCAAGGAAAATCTGGACAGATTCATACCGAACAGATCAGCTATGGATTTCGACTTTGCTCATCACGCCCTCACCGAAGCCCTAATCGAAGCAAGAGACGGCAAAAAAGAAGAAGCGCTGGAGCTCTCACCCTCCAAAGAGGCTTACAGGAAGCGTTTGGCGGAAACGCTCGGTCTCAACCGCACCCGTATTCTCGCCTTCAGGAACAAACCTCAACCTCCTCCCCACTCTCATTATTACTCTCACCACCAACAACAACAACCTCTAAAGCCTCGCCGACGACGCATTCCTCAGTCTTGTAGCAAAGTCTTGGATGCTCCCAACATGCTTGACGACTTCTACCTCAACTTGCTTGACTGGGGTTCTCGTAACGTCTTAGCTATTGCCTTGGGCCACACTCTTTACCTCTGGGATGCTTCTACCGGCTCTGTATCTGAGTTCGTGACCATTGAGGAAGACCAAGGACCCATCACAAGCATAAGCTGGGCACCTGATGGTTCCCACGTTGCACTTGGCCTCGACAACTCTCAAGTCCAGCTTTGGGATTCTTCATCCAACCGCAAGATAAGAACTTTGAACGGTGTCCACCACTCTAGAGTAGGATCACTTGCATGGAACAATCACATCCTCACAACCGGAGGAATGGACGGGATGATTGTCAACAACGATGTCAGGATCAGGTCGCATGTTGTGGACACTTACAGAGGTCACACTGGGGAGATTTGTGGACTCAAGTGGTCAGGTTCTGGAATGCAGCTTGCTAGTGGTGGCAACGATAATGTGGTTCACGTATGGGATCGCTCTTCTGCGTCTCCCACGCAATGGCTGCACAGGCTTGAGGAACATACTTCCGCCGTGAAAGCTCTTGCTTGGTGCCCCTTCCAATCGAATTTGCTTGCAACTGGTGGTGGTGGAATAGATGGGGCGATCAAGTTCTGGAACACTCACACCGGAGCTTGCTTGAACTCTCTAGACACAGAATCCCAAGTGTGTGCTTTGTTGTGGAGCAAGAATGATAGAGAGTTGCTTAGCTCACATGGGTTTTCTCACAACCACCTTGCACTTTGGAAGTACCCATCCTTGGTGAAAATGGCTGAGCTCACTGGCCATACGTCAAGAGTTCTGTATATGACACAGAGTCCTGATGGCTGTACCGTTGCTTCTGCAGCAGGAGACGAGAGTTTGAGGTTTTGGGATGTTTTTGGAATGCCAGAGACTGCCAAAAAACCTGATCAGAAAGCAGCAGCCCATGAGCCATTTTCTCGCGTGCCTCGTATCCGTTGAAACTGTCATAACAACAAGCCACAAGGTATCTCCTTCAATTTTTTTTATTCTTTCTTGTATTTCCAAGTAAAGTTTTCTAATGAAAGTTGTTGAGTCAAACATATGTTTCAGTTGTCCATATCATTTAACCTCGCTTCCTTATTTGTTCGAGATCAAACTTTGGTTACTGTACGGAAAATATATAGTGCTTTGAATAAAAGGAACGACAATCATACAGAGATAAAAGTTGTCCAGGCGAACTAGCCTCTCTAGAAACGATTTCACGCTAACCTACTAAGGAAAAATCACTACAAATTCAAATGACATATCCTCAAATCACATAAAGTTACCGTCTACAAATGATTCCAGATGCAATGCAACAGTTTCCAAAAACAGGCAAAGGAGGCAGAGCAGAATGGTAAACTATCAACATGCAGTATAGCCTACTTTTGAAATTTTATTTGTTGTTGTTGCGGAAAGCTCAGAAATGCCACAGATTCATTTTTCAAAGCTACATGATATACAAAATCGTCAATAAAAAGAATCCCAAAGGATTCACTAGCCCTTTTGTTGAGTTTATTTGTACTAGATCCTTCCTACGTGCTACGCGCGGATAATATATTTAAATTTGTTACATTTCCCATTTTTATTTGTATGTGAATTTTTGTATATTAAATTATATATAACTAATATTTAAATTGAATTTTTTTTATATATTTTTAGTTTGAAGTAAGTGTTTCTATTATATGTAACATAATTAACTAATAAAATATGAAGAATCAAGTCCGAGATTTTAGAGTTATGTAAAAAAAATATAATTATGTATAGAACATAAATTATCTTAGTTTAAAAGATCGGAATCTCATCTCGAATAAATTCACGAAAAAGTATCCCAATAACCTACTTAAAATATAAAACTCTCTTTTCAAAAAAAAAAACAAGTGTACTTAATAATACTTTTTAACATGTAATAGTTGAAAACTGACAATTGAATATCGATCTTGAATATTATTTTACTATATCTAATGATAAAATATTAATTATAATAAACAAATTTTGAATTTTGTAATATTACATGAATTATAAGTCTTTAAAATCTAAAATCTATTTTATTAACATAATATATTTTTTATTCATTTATTATTTTGACGTTACAAAATATTGCTTTAGTTTTATTTTTATATTCATTTTTAATAATTTAGTTTCTTTTTAAGTAATTTTAAAATTATCAAGAATATAATATATTTAAAATTATCTAATTAAATATATCCGAATATGATGTCTCATTTTTATGTGTGTTTGCATTAAGCATATATAATTTGTAGTTTGTATATTTAATAACACCTTGTTGCGTGTCGTTCTATGGTTTTAATAAATGTACTGTCATTTCATTTTTATTACTACTAACATGATTTTTTAGAGATCAGTGATAATGTATTTTTAACGTTAAGTATTATATTTTATTGTATATTTTCTAACTCTTCATGCTGACACTTTTTTAGAATCATTTTAATTAGATAATAAGTTTAAAGATGTAAATAAAAATCTGTATGTTGTAAATTTAGACTTTTTAGTGTAACTGAGCACTATCAATTATGGAAATTATATTATGATTTAATTTTACTAAATCTTTCTTTCTGTGTATATTTTTTGTTTTATTTTGTATTTTTACAATTTTATTGTCTTATTCTTTAATTGCAGAGAATTGCTATTTCTAATTTTTGTTTCATATACATTAAAATTCTTCGGTTGATTTTTGTTTGTTTTCTTTCTCCAATTACAATGTACAGTTCGACCATTTTTTTGGATCAAACTACTAATATCATCAGATAGAAAAGTTTAAACTCCAAAAATGAAGTGAGTATTTGTGCTAGAAAAACTGATTTAGCCACTAATATAGTGAGATGTATTAATATTAGAAGGTATGAAAACTCTTCTCTGTTGTCCTACGCTGGGCATAATTAAGTTATTATGAATTGATTCTATATTTGTGATGACTGAAAATACATCTTATGTCTTCCTTACATCATCCTTAATTGGTTTACGGTTCGACCATTTCTAATATACTGAGAGTAACATAATATTAGATGTTGATTATCTCCTTCCAATTAGGAATGCACAAAATGAGAGAAATTCAAGGTGAGAACACTCATATCTATATAGAGTTGATTTATAGATTACTCTATTTGTTTCAAAATGTAATCAATTTTTAAAATCTGTAATATTTAAAAGTTATTATCTTTGAAAACTGTCATTTAATATATAAATCTAATCAATTACACAATAATTTACATAATTTAATTGACCACACAGTATCCAATAAATATAAAGTTACATTGAAATATAAAAACAATTTATATAGTGAAACAAAAAAATACTTTTAAACTATTACATTATAAAAAAGGGAATATTTGAATAGATCATCTCAACGTCGATCATTTACGTCGATCATACTTTTAGACCATCTCCAATGTATTCTTCTATTTTTTTCTAGAAAATAGAGGAATTTCATAATAGAGATGAATTTGTCTCCGATGTATTTTCTATTTTCAATCCTAAAAAAGGAATATTTTTGATATATTATTTTCTAAGTTTACAAATAATATTTTTATTTGTGAAAGTAGAAAACCAGCCCAATTTATTTTAGTATTTTATAAAATTATGATATTATTTACACTAAATATTTCTTTACAAACTATTATATAAATAAAAATATAATTATATTTATATAAATAATATATTTCACTAAAAAATATTTTCGGTTATTATTCTTTAAGTAAAAATTTAAAGGATCATTTTGTATAAATAAATAGAGGAGGTGACATGGCAAAAATATAGTTTCTCATTGGCCGATTATTTTTGCCTACGTGGACACTCTATCTATACTATTAAAGCAGAATACTTCTTATCAATCTGCCCCTGAATTTTTCTATTAATTACAAAACATTCCACTTCTTTTTTCAATGTTTTTTTCAATTGTTTTAAATGTTTTTCGAAAATGAAAAGCCCAACAAATTTGCTACTTACATTTTCGTTTTTAAGCCCATTAAATCATTTTTAAGTCCATTAAATCGTTTTAAATCCCATTTACTCAGAGATTTACGGAATCAAATCAAATAAAAAGAAAATCCCCCAACTTGAGGAACACGCAGAAAAATATTTTAATTGTTTGACATGGTAACTGAATTTTCCAAAACTAATCTTAAAATATAGAGAGATTCGATTTTAAAGAAAAGATCCCACAATTTTCTCCCCAAGTTTCTCCTAATATCTAACACCTCGCTTTGAATCCGATCAATATTATAAATAGGCAGCACCGGTTTCCTATTATTAAATATTTATGTTATTATAATTTAAAATTTATGCATTAATTAAAAATATGTAGAATGAAAAATGTAATGTCTATTACATTTTTCATATAATATTTATTTAATAAGTTAAAATTATAAATAAATAACCTTACCAAATATATCAGCACAATATGATTAAATTTATTGAGTAGGAGTTTACCATTTTAAAATCTTTTAACTAATTAATTATTACACAAACAAACATTTTTATTTTAATAATAATTAAAAAAATAAAAAAATAAAATATTATAAAAATTTACTATAAACAAATAAAAAATCTTTTAAAATATAGATTAGACAAATATTTAATAATTTAAATGAAATTTTAAAAAGAATCGATTCCGCGCTTTAAAAGCGCGGGTCAAAATCTAGTTTATACTATTAAAAGAGAAGTACAAAAATAAAACACCCCTTAATTTTTCAACTTATTTACAACGCATGCCACTGAAGTTATTAATTAACTTACCTTTTATGATTCTTTGTTTTTTCTTTTTTAATTAATGTATTTCCAAAATCAAATTCTAACTACAAAATTATGGCAACAATAATTAATAGACTTAAGTTTTTGTATTCTTTGTCTTTTTCTATTATTTTATATATGTGTGTTTGGAAATAATTAATTTGATATATAAATTTCATAATTAAATATATACATTATACGGTAACTATTTTAATAATTTGAAAATACATAATACATAGTATATACAACAATTTTACTATACATTATCTTAAATTTTAATCCATAAATAATATATACAAAAAAATTATTATATATTATCATAAAATTTTAATCCATAAAAAAAATAAAAATACATTTGTTCGGATATACATGTCATATTCTAAAAATATTGATCATACAATTGATGGTTTACATGATAAAATAAAATTACTCAATATAAAAAATAAAATTATTTTTCTTCGAAATGTCATATTAAAGAATTATTTGAATGGGTAAATTATAAAATATATATTATAACTAATACAAATAAAAAAATTATTTATAAAAAATAAAAAATAAACGCGCAGGCGCGCGGGTCAAGCTCTAGTCTAAGGATTATTTTGAATGTTAATATGTTAATCTAACTGTAAAGTTTGGTTTGAAACTGACGTTGTAATTTTTTTTTTGTTACTGTCAAGTTTAACTCACCGAATGGGTAGTTGATACTGAAAATAATATTCTAATAAATTGTCTGTAAGCTTTTGTAGTTAGCTATACTCTTTAACTAATTTTATTTTATACATATAATGGAATGTGATTTTGGCTCAGTCGGTAGAGTAGTGAAAACAGAATAAGCTTTTGTAGTTGGACTATTGGCGTGGCCTCTGATGTCTGCTAGAGTGATTGAATTGAAGTTTATGTTTTCCGAATCGGATGATCACCCTACAGAACTATCACGCTCTATTTATGATACCAAACTTTTCTAATATTTTAAGAATAATTTTATATAAAATTCGAGAGAAATAGTAAGATACATTAAAAAGTTACATTTAAACTGTTTCAGTGTATAGTGAAAATAAAATTACAATTGAGTTATACTACTATACATACATGCTATCTAAAAAAACATTTCACAACTTGTGCTTATAGCTTTCACTCTAAATATGAAAAAGCATTTCATACAACAAAGTAATCTTGTATTGCTGTTTTACAGCTTGAACATAAACATGTCGAATTGTAGTCATCCAATATAACCAATACCATAATTAGATTTCCAATTCTATGACTGGTTCATTTCTAAAATAGGCAACAGCATGTGAAGACATCTTTCTGATTTGTATCTGATATTGTTAGACATGTTTGATCATCAAAATGGACCTCAATACCCGAAGATTTTTTTAAGCTTTGCTAGAACTATTTTGCAGCTTTAAAACTCCCAATACAATTTCTTCACTTGGTCTATGACTGAAGAACACGTGATCATAGACGCTAAAACGATGGCAGAACTAAAGGATCCTGGTCATCCATTCTCCATGCTCAGGGGCTGGAAAGTCCCTATGTAAGAAAGTCGCTTTCTTCTGACTCGAAGATCCAGAGAAAATTAGCATCAATCTCTGCATTGGGGACAGCACCGCTTGTCCCAGGGAGGCTGTTGAGCGTTTTCCTTATGAGGGAGTGTCATGTTTTGGGCAGGACCATTGTCTTCAGCTCCAAGTACATTACTTGCGTTAAGAGGAACAATTTTCTGGAACCTAAAATGAAGACATAAAATAGAAGCACATATAAGAACATTTCTTGAACAACAATAAAGCCATTCTTGGGAAGAAGATTGGTAGTAATATGATCTAATACAGTCATACAAATATAATTGCAGGAGATGAGGAATAAAACCAGTTACCAAGATTAACATGTGCAGAAGGAGAGCCTCCAAAAATCCATTGGTGAGACATTTCTCTATGTATCAGTTCTCATATGTGAGCTGCTGTTTCTCTGATCATGTGACGTAATAATCTGCACGAAACAACTGAATAGAATGCATCAGATATCAATACTTATAATTTGAGGGTTTTCCTTCCAAGAGAAGTCATTGTGAGGAGTAATGAAAAGCATTCTTCCTGATGACAAAAATTTAGAACATGTTATTATCAGAATCTTACATTTGTTGTGTATCATAATTTGATCAAAAGAGCAGCATGTCCTGGCTTTGTCACCACATCAACTGGCTCTCCTCATTGGTTCCATCCCCCTTTGTTCACTGCTTATAGATAATAGATACACATACCACATCACCATTATCTTCAGAAGAACAAAGTAGAAGTTGTTGTTCAGTCTTAGCAGTTGTATTCATACCTAGATAGAATGTACTCCATGAACACATTTGAAACAAACAAAAAACTTTCCTTTAATTCAAAGTAGAAGTTGTTGTTCAGTCTTAGCAGTTGTATTCATACCTAGATAGAATGTGCTCCATGAACACATTTGAAACAAACAAAAAACTCTCCTTTAATTAGTTTCAACCATATCACCAAAAGCGTCTAAAGATTGATTCTTCATCCTCAATCTCTACAGTCTACTACTAATCTCAGATATTTCTCAGACAAAACCAAATCCACGCAGACACAATCTCGAGTCCTTAAACACAAAACCCAGAACAAACACTTCACCATCAACCCTATCAATGGTAGACAACACTGCTCTGTTTTCAATCGGTTTCTTTAGACACATAAACTCATAAAACTAACCTTTATACGAATCTCAAATGAACCCAAAACAACAAAAGACTCATCCTTTTTACCTTCCGCTGGAGAAATAGTAAACCTTGACGGTGTTGGAGAAGACGATGACATCGACCTCACAGAGAAACGAAAGCTCGTTCGCCTTTTTTATCAACCTGTTACGTCTCTTGGAGAAAGTGACTTGACGACTGTTCACATTCTCAATCTTCTTTATCTCTATTTTTCCTCTCCCCATCTTCTCAATCAATTTGGGTTCAACAAAATAGAAAACAGGGGGAAAACAGAGAGAGGGAGACGGAGTAGTGAATGGACGAATCAAAGAGATTAAACACGAACTCTTTACTCAAACCGTTTCAGAAGGTAAAAGTAAACGGAAACGACATAGAACGGCGCACGAAGAGGGAAGACAACCCTCGTTTCTTCTCTGCGTAATTCCAATTTTTTTTGACACATTATTAATCTGTTATTGATTGATGAGGGCATGATGTGTCATAAAGAGGTCTCCTGATTGGATGATTTAATTGTCCTACGTGGACACACTCTCTACTCCTCGTATAACCCTTTTAGTATATGTTAGATTTGTTGAGTTTATTTGTATTTGTTTAGTTTATTTGTATTTGTTGTTGTTGAGTTTTTTTTGTTACATAATAGGTAACTGCATTGGGCATTTATGGTATAGAATATATATTGTCTTGAGTCTTTACTTATTGTTTTTTTTTTTTTTTGATCAAAGAGTCTTTGGATTCGGTTGATAGTCAATTTTGGATAGAATAATGTGAAATAATTTATTCCATTAATTATATAATTTTTTTTGTAACTGAATTAATTACATAATTTTTTATACCACATAGTTTGAATGAAATGAAATACTCATATTCAACATATTTCAAAATCGAAAAATATAATAGCTGATAAATTTGTACGTGGTGTTCGGATTCAGCTATCTATTTATATTGTTTCATTTTCACCGAATTGACTTTCGGAATAGTATAGCTATTGTTGGAAAAAAACTGAAATACATTTTATTAATTCCACAACAAATCCTAAAAATACAAAGGAAAGCATTGTTAAACGATTTTGATAAAAACTGAATTTAATGAGCATAATTTTATTTTGAACGTATTCTATTCACCTTTATTCTACTAATTAATTTCATTTGATGATTACATTTGCAGCTAAAGAGATGATTTTGTTTTTTCACTCAAGCGAAATCTAAACAAAAATGGAATCCCACTTTCTCAGTCAGAGGCTTTGCGCAGCACTCTACGCTGATGTGTCACTCTCTGATTGGCTAAGCTACGTAACTCCACGGAGCCTGTGTTCTTAAATCTGCTGCTTCACAGGATCGCGAGAAAAGGGATACAGTTTCGGGAGAGAAAGTGAACGAAAGAGAAAAGGAGGAAGAAACAAATCAACAATGCAGAACAAATCACCATTAACGTTGCTCACGCTTCTGTGTCTGTCACTCGGATTCCTCAATCTCACCAACGCTCTTTACGGATCTTCGTCCCCTGTGGTTCAGCTCACTGCTTCTAACTTCAAATCCAAGGTAACGTCTTTTTGAAGATTGAGTCCGTGATTATGAGCTAGGTTTACAGATCCGGTTTAGTTTTATGATTTAACAATTTGTTGTTTTGGGTAAACCGGAATGAGAATTGTTTGTTGTTAAACATGTCAGGTACTTAATTCAAATGGAGTTGTGTTGGTAGAGTTCTTTGCACCGTGGTGTGGTCATTGCAAAGCTCTCACACCAACGTGGGAGAAAGTGGCTAGTGTTTTGAAAGGTGTTGCTACCGTTGCAGCTATTGATGCAGACGCTCACCAGTCTGCTGCTCAGGTTTGTGGAATGCTGTCTTGTGATATATAGTGTTATCATCTAAAGCTTGTAACTTTTTCACTCTGCTACTACAATGTAACAGGATTATGGTATTCAAGGGTTCCCAACCATCAAGGTCTTTGTGCCTGGAAAGCCTCCTGTTGATTACCAAGGAGCTAGAGATGCTAAATCCATTGCTAATTTTGCTTACAAGCAGGTTTTGTGACATGCCTGCCTCCTTTGTTGATTCTTAAGCACATACGTTTCTATTATCAGGAGATTATTGCCACATGACATGATTGGGTGCATAGTATAAGATGTTCCTGCTACAATAGATGAGAGTGAACCTACCATGTTAGTTTTTTTTGGTTAGGAGCAGATTATATCCTGATAGTTGAATGCCAAAATTATGTAGAATAAATTTTTACTCTAAAAGAGATTTTTGAAGTACTGCATAGCTATGTAGTTGAATCGCACTGATTGTCAGTCAAACAAAGTATAACACTGCTCTGATTATTTTTCTTTGCCCT
Organism: Brassica napus; assembly: GCF_020379485.1. NCBI lineage: Eukaryota > Viridiplantae > Streptophyta > Magnoliopsida > Brassicales > Brassicaceae > Brassica > Brassica napus. The sequence continues at coordinate 6,411,880 of NC_063438.1, forward strand.
TTTCCTATTTAAAAAGTAAAATTTATACAAAGGGTAGCCGTAGCAGTTGATGATCTGAATGGGGTCAGCATATTGAGATGCAAACTATCTTCACATTTGTAGCTATTTAGTGAATATAAATTTATGAACCAAAAGTGGCCGTGATGTCATTTCAATTTGCATTACACATAACATTTCACTACCAAACTCGTTTTCCTGCAGTTAGAAGTGCTGATTTATGTTAAGTTTTTCTCAGATTAAGGCTCTTCTGAGTGACCGTTTGGAAGGAAAAAGTAAACCATCTGGAGGAGGATCTAGTGAAAAGAAATCTGAGCCTAGTGCATCTGTGGAACTCAACTCTAGCAATTTTGATGAGTTGGTCATCAAAAGCAATGACCTCTGGATCGTTGAGTTCTTCGCACCTTGGTAAGTTGTGATTACTGACCCAATGCACTGTTCATGCCTGAAAATTTCATTGGTGTAAAACATGGTTTGTTTTTCCTTTCTTCCAAAAGGTGTGGACACTGCAAAAAGCTTGCCCCGGAGTGGAAAAGGGCTGCAAAGAACTTGAAGGGGAAGGTGAAATTAGGTCATGTCAATTGCGATGTTGAGCAGGTAATCACTATAAATGTTTACATTCTTATATCTTTGGCTTTCAAATTTAATTTCCATGGACTCTTTTCATCGTAGCATTCTATTGGTATCTTGGGAATTTTACATGTTCCTAGTATTTTCCATTTGCTTTTGAAGCATATATCCTGAGCAGCTGCCATAATGTCTTTCTGTATCAAAACTCCTGTATTCATTTGGTCCCGCTATGAGTTCTAACCAATATTGTTATACATTGCAGTCGATTATGAGCAGATTCAAGGTGCAAGGATTCCCTACAATTATGGTATTTGGTGTAGACAAGAGCAGCCCATATGCTTATGATGGTGCTAGATCTGCGTCAGCTATAGAATCTTTTGCTACAGAACTTGTAGAGGCTAGTGCTGGGCCTGTTGAAGTAACTGAACTAACCGGACCGGTATTGTTTTCACATCACTTACTTCTCTTTTAGATGGTACTCTGCTCCAGATCAAAACATTGACATTCGTTCTATGGTGATTGTATAGGATGTCATGGAAAAGAAGTGTGGTTCCGCTGCTATTTGCTTTGTCTCTTTCCTACCTGACATTCTCGACTCCAAAGCTGAAGGAAGGAACAAGTATCTCGAGATGTTGTTGTCCGTTGCCGAGAAGTTTAAGAGACATCCTTACAGGTATGCTAAGAAATACTGTTTTCTCCCTGATGCATCATGGCCCTGTTTTAGAGCCTCCTCGGTATTGATGTTTTTAGTGTTCTTTGGAACCTAAACTGAGCAAAGTCTTACCTGAAAGTTGCGTCAAAGAATCAACAAACAATCTTATTACAAGTGTCCGGACAGTGAACCAATATTATTAGCACAAATTTGAGGTTTAGGGTTCTCGTAGAAGTGTTAGGACATTCCTAAAATTAGAATGAAAAATCTCATGTAAATGTTGCAGTTTTGTGTGGGTGGCGGCTGTAACGCAGCCGGATTTGGAGAAGAGAGTTAACGTGGGAGGATACGGTTATCCAGCAATGGTAGCCATGAACGTGAAGAAAGGAGTGTATGCTCCTCTTAAAAGCGCATTTGAGCTTCAACACCTCTTGTAAGTTCGGCTTAACTAGATATCTCTATGGTTCAGAATCCAGTTAACTGATTTCTCCACTCTTATAACACGTAATCTTTGTTTGTGTTACATCAGAGAATTTGTGAAGGATGCTGGGGCCGGTGGAAAAGGAAACGTGCCAATGAACGGAACACCGGAGATCGTTGAGACAAAAGCGTGGGACGGTAAAGATGGGGAAGTGATGGAGGAAGATGAATTCTCACTTGAAGAACTCATGGGAGGTGATGATGATGCTAATGTAGGAACCAAGGATGAGCTGTGAAGAATCCAAGGTTTGACCTGATTTTTCTACTTTTGGATTGTGAACCGCCTGAATGTTTCGCTCTTTATATTTCCAAAAAGAAAGTAAGATAAGAGACAAAAAACCAATCCATATGTAGAACTTGCAAACATATAGACACATTATCAGGCAGAGAATCATTGGTGGGAGTGACATTAGATTACATCGCTCTTCACTTTTGATTTAGTGGTTTCGTCTTAATAAAGTACACCAACTCTTCAAATATTTTCAGTTTCATTTCAGTTCATGAACTAGAGGCTAAAACCAAATGTTTTAGTTAGTTATTTGTTTCTGTGATCTTGACAAAAATTGAACTGAAATAAACCAAGTAACACAAGTTGATTCAAACGCTGAACACTGTTCATGACTTGCCCATAAGATTAGTTGAGCCTTTTCTCCCTTAAATCTGATTATGACCAAATCTAAAATCATGTACAACAATCTGGACACGCTTTTGAAACCTAAAGCTTAAATCAACTAAGCTTTTCTTACATATATATTCTTATACAAGTGTTGATGATAAAAAGCTCACATGACTTCCACAACAAAGGATCATTTTGCTTCTTCTCATGTCTATAACTGGTTTTCGTTTTATCACCTCCTGCTACTAGCTAACGTCTTCTATCCTCCATAAACATTCTTTTCTCAACGGTGAATCTGTAAATATAGCCTTGATGAAATCTTGTACCTGCATGCAACACACATCATTACAAAAGCTTCAGAATCTCTCCATGAGGTAAAACTAGTTAAAAAAAAGACTACCTCTGTTCTTGTATAATTGCAACTAAACAATTCGCCACTTTCCCAAGCTGAAGTTATAGACTTAAGAGGCATATCCAATAGTTCTGTGAATGAGAAATACAAAGCAAAAGAAGCCATGGAACGAAAAATTCACTGAGCCACCAATACCAAGGGGAAAATAAATGAACAAATAGTAAAGACATGCCTGCTAGTTTTCGAGTTTTACGCAAAGATGGTATGAGATCATCAACAGGACGAGAAGTGTCGTCTGCAGATTTCAAGGAACCGAGTAAAGAAGATAGATTCTCCAACATGAGATGAATCAGTCTTTGTAGCTGAGAAGTGAGAATAAGTAAAACCGTTTTAATAGCCAATTATAACGAACCATTGCACAAGGGACTAGCCAAGAAGAAACGGTTACCTGAAAAGTTTCATCAGCAGCCATGTCGTCCAGAAGAAGAATGTCTCTGGTTATTCTTCGAAACACCGACTCCAAAACCATGCACATGCTTTGTTTGTAAGTTTTGGGTAGTAGGACTGGCTCCCATATCAGATGCACTTTCTCTAGACTAAAGACAACCTATAAAACAATTGCTTCTTCCTGATAAAAAGGTAAATCAAACACAGATGTTTATAGACTGAGCAATTACCTGCTCTACGCTAAATTTTGCAGATTCAAATTGCTTTATTTGATGAGTATCTTGAAATCCATCTGCACTGTCTATAGCCTGATGACAGACGCAAAATATTAGATGAAGAATCAATGCTCTTTAAACTTCATATAATACTAATTTCCCCTGAAACTTACCTCCTGCAAACTTGAAATAACAAGCTGAACTTGTCTTTGTAAAACTTCTTCCGCCATCAATTTAAATCTTGGGGCTATATCAGCAAATACTGCATATTCCTTGATGGAACTAGGGAAGCTAGCTCGATACTGTGAACAAAATGATGATGACGTCAGTTTCCCCATCAGAGAAAGTTCAAAACAGCGGTCAACAAAAAATGATGAAATAGTTTTTAAGAAGAGACGTCAGTTGTTCAATCAAAGAAAGAAAGTTTATATTGTATAACACACATATCTGTCCATACCTCAAAAGCAAGTCCAAGTATCTCTTCAAACAAATATAGACAATCGCTGTGCAGAAGAACAGCAGCCTGATTGATGCCATTGAGTTGTTTCCCTAACTTCACATTTCGAGAAAGCAACGAAGAAGAAAGATAAGACTTTGCGCATATTTGTGAAAGATTATTCATTCAACTATTATTTCACTGACCTTGACGGGAACAACAGCTTCATATAGAAGTATAGAATCTCGAGCAGCGTGGTAGAACTCTGAAGCAACCCTTGCAGAAGACACACAAACATCCTGCATGGAAAAAAAAAAAGAGTTTATTATCCCAACCAAGTCTGAAAATTTCTAAAATATTGAATAGCACTAATCCGAAAGAGCTACCTCGAGAGTCTTATGCACCATGTGCACAAGCTGAGAAGCAGCTTCCGACACCACACACATTTCAGACGAAAAAAGTAAGCGAACGATGTGTTTTGACGAATTCCCATCTAAAGACTCATCCGTACCATCAGACTTCAAACTGGTAGCAAGTCCCTGAGAAAATGATTTCATAATCATGATCAATACATGAGAAGGAAGGTTGATGCAGTTATACGTTAACGATAATCAAAGCTCACCTGAGGAATCGTAAAGTTACACTGCAACATCAGACTTCTTGCTTTTGCTAGAATCTCAATCTTCTTTCTAGATGCAAAATGCACCTCAACATTTTCAGCATATTTGCTGAGCCTTCCTTCCGCGTCAGACGGTGGAATAAAACTCAATTCCTTTAGAGCTGTTTCAAATTGAGAGGTCCGGTCAATGACTTTCTGAAAGTCGGGAAATTTAGAAGCATCTTCCGGGACAACCTGGTTTTAACAACATACAGTTAAAGTTCAGTGGAGGAAAATGCTCTTCTATCCACCAAAGAGCATTAATTAAAACGAACCTTTGAAAGAAATTTAGAAATAATTAGCTCTGATATCCTCGGCCATGTCAATCTACCGAAAGAATGGATCCACGTAACGTTTCCAAAGCACAAGGAGCTGCAAATGAATTTAACAACCGTAAGAACTCCTGAATATATTGCATCTCCGTCCACATCTTCAGTCTGCATTCAAGAAGGTAAGAGGATTAGAAGATAAGGACCAGGGCAGAAAATACAAGAAGCACTGATCTCATGAGATGGATGATGGGCAGGTGTTTCATTGTTCCATAGAAATAGCTTACCTTGTGAGCTGAGGATTGTTCAAGCTTTAATGCCGCTTCGACTATTTCCCCTGAAGTTTTACATGAATCTTCTACAGCAACAAAAGTGGATGAATGAGTTACAAGTGGGGTAATGACATGCTTGAAGATTGAGTCAGCTGCTTTCGCAAGTCCATAGTCTAACATTCCAATCACCTAGAGAAATCCAGAACAGTTAAACACACAAATAGCGCAAAAAACAAATAATTCATAGAGAAAAAATAGTATTCACATTCATACCTCCATTGCCTCGAGAACAGTTCTAATAGCGATTCCATTAGTCTCACCAACGGTTAGCTGATAACTAATCCTGAGCTTACGCGAGTCCACCTCGAAACGCACTGCAGTTTCCATCAACTTTGCAAGCACCTCTTGAATCTGCAAACACATTCTTAGTAAGCAAGATAAAAGATCAACAGAACTATGTCAATTCAGAAAACAAAAATGAAAACTTTAAACTCATCTCCTAAGAAAGATTATATTTTTACGATACACATTGACTCATTGCTTCTCGTTTCACAAGAAAGATCAGATTTTTACGATACCCATTGACTCATTGCTTCTCGTTTCAAAAGAAAGATTATATTTTTACGATACACATTGACTCATTGCTTCTCGTTTCACAAGAAAGATCAGATTTTTACGATACCCATTGGCTCATTGCTTCTCGTTTCACAAGAAAGATAAGATTTTTATGATACCCATTGACTCATTGCTTCTCCTCTCACAAGAAAGATAAGATTTTTATGATACCCATTGGCTCACCTCATCAAAACAATCAGACCATTCTCTCCTAAGCAAAACGTACACAACAGGTTCACCTTCTTCCTCTTCACCAACCCTCAACACTACTTTCATCTCTCTGATCCTCTCCGCAGCGAACCCAAACCTTCCACTTTTCAAAGCTTCCTTCGTTTCCCGCAACGCCTCGCAGACCCCCACGACCGCGCTCACCAAACCAAGCGACTCTCTCTTCACCCTCACTTCCTTTGTCTTCTCCCTTATCTCATCAACCACTTCGCGAATCTCTACATCAACCGGACGGTCGGAAACCAATTGCACGACATCGGATACGTCGTCGGAGATCAGACGAGTCCTGGAGACGGCGTCTTGGCAAGTCGAGAAAAGCTCGGAGAATTCGGAGTGGTGAGAGACGAGGTAGGACTGGACTTTGGACTTGATCCGGAGGGAATGAGACTCTAGACGGTTTATGAGGAGACGGAGGTCCGGAGCTGATAATGGAGTCGTCGGATCGTTGAGATCGTGTCCGGAGAGAAGGTCCCGGACGTTGAGAGAATCAAATAACGTGTCGATCTCCGGCATGACGGAGAGACGGTGGTCGGAGGAGGATGAGATGTTTCCCGATCGTCTTCGCGGTGACACTGGACCTTTATTTGGACTCCATTATTTTCGTTTGAAATTTATATTGGGCTTATCATATAGAATGGTAGGCCCAAACCGGTAAACCTTTTGCTGAACCTGGGCCGGATCCGATTCGACTTAAATAGTTGAAGGAGTCCTAAACTAACTACATCAGAAAGTTGGTATTGAACCTGAACCAAATTGAAAATCGAGTGAACAAAATATTTGTAGTCGTTTTGTGTAGAAATACTCAATCTAAACCATATTAGTGGGTAGGACTACGCAAATAAACCGAACCCGAAAGTACATCGGGTTATACCGGTATTTTAAAGATTTACTAACTTCGATCCAAATTCGATAGAACCCCAACCGGTCTCGAACTGAACTTTCATATAATCCGAATGAGGCTGCTTTTGATAAACCCAAAAAACTGAAATCTGATTGGACAAAACCGAAATTCGATTGAGACTCTAAATGCTCAGGCCTATTAGTGGGTATCCTACTAACCACTGATTTTAAGCCATATATATCCAAATCTGTCAACCCTATTCGAAAACAAAATTTATTTGAATAGAGTCTGAATCTTTAATTTTAATATATTCAAAAGAACTGATTTAAATTCGAACAAGTAGGAATGACCATGCTTACCTAGTGCTTTAAACGATTTGCAAAGGGGTACTTATTTCGACTAGAAATGGTGCATATCGTATCAAATTTTACAGATATTTTATCCATCTGTAGTCTACGTTTGATAGCACTAAACAACTTAACTAAACAATCAATCCGCCTAATCCAGCTAAACAACCATCAGAATTTCCTTCTGTTCATGCGAATGTTGTTGTGGTAATCATTACTAAACTTATTTCAATTGTCTGTTATTTTGTGTTATGTTGGTTGGGTTTGATATGTTTTGTTGCTCATATGTAGACATGTGGTAATTGTCGCCAAACTGGTCACAACAAACGAAAATGCAAGCTGCCTGCAGTTCCTAAGCCGCCTCCGCTACCACCAGGAAGACCTTCTAAGAAACCGAAGGCAGTGGGTGCACTCAACAAGACGACGGATGCATTTGGCCAGACAGTAGATGCACGTGACTAAGACTTATTTTGTTGCAAACTCTTTGTTTTCTTTTCTTGAATTTTGATGTAAACTTGGTTAAGGTCTTGCTAGAACTTTTCTATTTAGGATTTTTTCAGGTCTTCATAGAACCATCACTACTATGGGTTTCATGTAAACCCGTGGTTGTTCTTCGTAAACTCATTTTTATTTTGATGTTATTTGTTTCCTTGTCTTCTATCTTTAAAGCACCGACAACATGTGTTTCTTAAAATGAGATAATCTAAACAATTAAGCAACTCCAAATGACTATCAATAACTTGAGTATAAGTGACAAATAATCTTTTCAAATAACAACAGCGAAGGAAAAAAAGTTGACCAAAAGACACCAAAAACTAACGAAACTAAGGACAATAATTTGATCAAAGGACAGCCGCAACTAACGACAACTAATTGACCAAAATAAACGAACAATAATTCTAAAACTTAGCTCTAATACTCTCCAAGACACCATTAGTCTCACTTATGTCTTTCTTCATATCAAACAAGTCTTGCTTCAGCTCCATCAACTCTTTTTCTTCCATTGCTTGTTTATCAGCCAAGAGTTATCTTCTACAGCTATTTCACCTCTTCTTCCCTCATAACTCTTGTCTGTGTTTCCTACTTTTCTCTCACCTGTAGGTTTCCTCTTTGGTACAAAAGCCACTGACGTTGGAAGCTCAACCAGAGGCTCATCTCGGCTCCTGATCATGTTGAGCAACTCCATGTATGCTTTCCTGTTGGATTCTTCATCAACCTCACCTTCATCAAATTTGTATCGAATGTACTTCGATGGGTTTCGAACATAATCTGGAACTCCATATGGATGGAGCAGCTGCACTACTCTCTCCTCGGGGGAACTTGTCTCCATCGCAGAATCTCTGTAACCTCCAGTTGAATTGTCATCTCTAATATCATAACTAAACCGAACACGCTTATCAATCTCTTTCACACTACAATTTAATTGAGAGTGGAAACATCAAAATATAAACCCACAATTACCAAATAGCACACGAAATTGAAAACAGAAGATCCAAAATCAAAATATAGAGTTATCTTAACTTACTGAAATAAGAATAAATGAAGAAGATGATCTCCAAAGGAACTTAGATGAACCCTAATGTTTTTGATTTGGGAATTTTGGTTTCAGATGAAGAAGATATGAAACACGTGACGTTTTTTCAAAAGCCATGAAATGCAGCGTTTGCACTTAACGACAAAAACTCAGTTTTTAACGTCACTGTAGACGGAGGGACTAAAACATTAAAAAAATATAACTTGAGGGGTTTATATGTTACAAACTTACTTGAGGGGTTTTTACCCAAATGAAACTTACTTGAGGGGTTTTTTATGTTAAAATCCCTTGATAATTTAATAACTTTGAATATTACCAGCCAAAATGAAGAAATTCATTTTCTAAATAAGTGATTATTTGGAAGAGAAAATAAGTTCAAAATACTGCAACAGTTAGTTAGCCTTAAGAACAGCGCAAAGTATTACTCTAAGTACCATTAATAGCAAATTCCATTTCTTGTATAAGCATAAATGTTACAGTAAAACGTAATAATAAAAATACAATAGACAAAGAGCCAAAGCTTTTAAAAGCAGTTCGACTAATTTATTGTAATCTGTTTTAAACAAGAGAGAAAGAGTCTGATCCATGGCTGCAGCTAGAGAGTTTATCATATGTTGCCTCTTATCACTTCTTTTGTGCACTTCTTTCATGCGAGTCGTGTCTAGTGTTGCGGACGTCAGCAGAGGAGGATAATGAGCGGTGTTTGGAGGAGGTCAAAGATGACGATGATGATGACGTGGATAATGTTTACAAAGTGATTAACAAGATGAGGATATATGCCTGAATCTTGATCATGCATGGTTGCATCAGTTCATTGTATAGTCATACTTTTCTTTTATTTGTTTAAATTTTATTTTCTCAAGTTTGTTTCTTTTTTTTTTTCTGTGGTCGATTCTTCTGTACTCTTTTTTGTAAAAGATTCTTCTGTATTTTTCTTAATTTAATTATGTCTTTCATCTTAAACTTGAGATAACTACTTTAGAGCTTCTCCAACGGCAAGTTCTAGACAATTATATAACCAAATAAAAATATAGAAAAGGAGGAAAGAGAAATTACTTAGAGCAGCATTAACGGGGCCTCTAAACGCTGCCTCTTCAAGAAAAAAATAATTTAAAATCATGTGGGTCCCACAATTAATTAAAACTTGCCTCTTCTACCTCTTCCGCAAGAGGCGAGTGTCTGAGGGTTTTGCCATTTTCGCGGGCCCCACTAACACGTGGCGGCCCGCGATTGGTCTATTTTTAATTTTTTTTTCTTTTTTTTTTAAATCGGATAAAACAAAAAGTTAATAATAAAAAAAAGTTTTAGAACCATGCTCCCCTCCCTTTGCGTTAATGGTGCTCTTAGGTTCTCTGAACCAATATTTTAACAATTATGTGAGGTTTTCATTATTAGTCAATATTTATGTAAAGCAATTAAAATTAAATACACAACCACAACACATTTAAATATAAGTTTTATTTTTTATTTTTAAGAATCTTAAATTTGCATCCCACCGATGGGGTTGCTCTTAGGAACAAAACAGAACACATGAAATTAACATTCCGTGATAGTTTTCTTCTTTTTATTATTAGTTCGTGTATGCAGGCAGACTCATGCCCTCACAAAGACACAAATACAATTTTTTTTCTGAAGACAAAAATACATAGAAAAAAATATATGGAGATCATCACCATGTCAACTTTGTATTCATCGCACACTGCATAGTTTTTTCAATTTTTTTTTGCCAAATCCATATTATTTAAACTACATAAATATATGATTAGCTGAAGCTTGACGTTAACCGAAAAGATAGTATCAATGATCATATCACTTTCACAATTTCTTCAGATATCGCTCGCGTAGCTTAGACGCCAGTTATTAGGATCCAAATACTCAGTGTCGAACAGCTTGGGAGCATATCCTTTCTCACGATGGTCTTCGAAGTAGCATTTGTGGAGAGACTCTTTGGAATCAAGAAACTCGCTTAGCCATTTTCCAGATGACCTCATGTGTCGTTTCAAGTTATCATCGTAATCTACGTAATACAGTCCGAACCTCATTTTATACCCTCTCTCCCACTCGAAGTTGTCCATTAACGACCATATGTAGTAACCCTTTAATCTCACATTGTGCAGCCTGTGAATCATCCATCACATGTGTGATATAAAAGTATTTTTCTATGTCTTTAGTTAATTTTTATAAAAGTATTTTTAGTAAGCATATTAGTTAGTGATATATTCGTATATACCTGATGGCTTTACCCATGATTAAGATGTGACTCTTAATAAACTCTTTTCTCCCGTAGTCGTTTGTGGCTTCGGCTACGGTCTTGGTTCCATTGTCGATTTCGTCCATCCCTACCAATTTAATTTTAATCAGAATTTTTTTTTACAAAAAAAAAAGCCAACACCATCACAATGTTTAGTGATTACTCAGTCACATACATGCACACATGTGCATATGAGTATGTATTTATATATTGTTAGTTGGGTTACCATTCTCCATAATATAAATTTCTGGATTCTTGTATTCGTCTTGGATATGTCTCAAGAGATTCATCAAACCCGCTGGATATATCACTATCCCCATTGAAGTTGTCTGCAGATTAAACAAGACATAGTATATAGGTTGTTAACTGATCATTTTCATTTGTTTTTGTGAATTAAAAGCCATCCACTTTAGTAATTTTGTAAGTGAAATACTTTCGTAGAATTAAAAAAAAAAAAGAAATACTTTCGAAAACCATAAAGAAATACTTGACAGATTTTTTCGCAGTCAATTAAAATCCATAATCTACATATAATGTACTCATGTGTAATGTCATACCTTGAGATGTGGTGAATGGTTTTGCTCAGCTGCAGGAACCAAAAAACACAAATTTTCATATATATAGTAATTTTCATATATATATACTATATATATAGACAAAGCCGTGCGATTAAAGAATAAATAATAAAATATATTAGTAAAATAAAAATATAAAATAATATAAAGTACTAATATATGAAAACTAAATTAACAAACAAAATAGTAATTATAAAACAATAATTAATTTTATTTAGTAAAAAGCACTCATTCTTTCAATGTTTCTTATGCCATACTCAAACAAAAGTAAACTTTTATCAACTTTAATTTTAAAAGTATTTCAGAAAATGCATCAAAAACTATAATTTCAATCATTCTAATTACTCTAATTCTTTAATAACTAATAATTAAAAGGGAAAAATGTTGTCAAATAGTTTTAATCACGTTTTATAGTAAAATTAGCATACATGGAAAAATTCCCAAAAGAGCATTTATTTAAATATAATGTAAATATATTTCATATTTGAGTTTAAGATTTAGTTATTAAGGTTTCCGGTTTAGTATTCAGAGAGTGGAGGTGGGATTGAGATTTAAGAATTATATATAATTAGTTTTCTCTATTTTGGAAATTTATATCAGTAATATTATTTTGAAATAAATTTTTAAAAATGTTTTTTTTTTTGTAAATTTGCCTACTAATCATCTACCTATTTGTTACTTAGTACATTATAACTCAATGTTTTATTTATCCTAATTACCAAAGTGCTTTCATCATATAAACTATGTTTTATAATTATATTATACTACCATTAATCTTTATATAAGACTAGTACTAGCCGTAGAAAAGCTTTCGACCTAAAACTAATTGGTGATAAGTGGATTGACTCATCTATCTATTTTATATATTACTAATGATCCCTTCCAATTTCCGATGTGAGACCTTTGTCTCTAATACGCCTCCTCGAGATGATGGCTCTTTAAGCGTCAATTTCGGAATGCTTGGGCAAGGATCGATGGACCGACTTTGGGTTGGATCAATAATGGATCGGGTTGGATTGTTTGGATCGGGCTCTGATACCATGTTAAAATAGATGAGCTTCCAACCTAAAACCAATTAGTTATAAGTAGATTGACTCATCTATCTTATATATTACTAAGGATCTCTTCTAATTTTCGACGTGGGACCTTTGTCCATAATACTAAAACTAGGTTATGCCTTATTTTTTGAAAAAAAAATATTGCTATCATAGGCGTAAGTTTCTTTTCTTCCTATCGAGGCACTGTTCCGTAAATAGAGAGAACAGATTATTTTATTATGCACAAAAATGAAAATGGATAAAAAGTACCTGATAATTTTGCGCCTACGTCGTTGGTATAACTAAGCTCCGATGCATTGATATTGGTGAGAGGGGTAGTGAAAAATGCACCATAGTAATTTAATCCGACAAAGTCCAAAGATTTTTTTAGTTTCTCAGATTCTTCTTTGGTAAATTCAGGCAATCGGACGTTTACATCTTTTTGCATCACCGTTGGATAATGTCCATATGTGAGAGGGCGAAGAAACCTGCACATTCGTACGTAGTTAAGAAAGCAATATGTATGTCCAATATCTTATACATAATCAAACATTACATTAATCAAATCATGAATACATATCAGGGTTGGCAAACAAAATAGAAACGCACCATCCGAGTTGGTACTCGAGGGCGCTCGTCTTGCGTACTCAACATCTTTACCAGAATTTGGATCTTTAGGTTCGTACCAGTGAGATACCAACACTATTCCAATCTTTCCTCCGTTCTCTTGGCACTATATTTCCAAACGTAGCAAGGAAATCATGGAACTATTATTTATAGGGTTTAGGATTATATATATGAAAATTTCTAGCACTAACCTTGACGCATTTTCGGAATTCTTCAACAGCAGCAAGATGAGAAAGGATCTGGTTATGAGTAACTTTGTAAGGCTCTTCGGATGAATCTCCTGAAGGACATTTGAGGACTTCAAATGGAGAGCACCGTCCTGGCGCTTTCTTGCCTTTTGAATAACCAGCAACACTATATACCGATGGCTCGTTAAATGTTGCCCAGTTCTTCACCCTATCTCCGAAATTCTCAAAGCAGAATTTCGCAAACTCCCGGAAATCCTCTCTACATTAAAATTAATTTGTAAGCATTGGTTACAAGAAATAATCAAATAGTTGGAAATTGTTTTTTTTTTTCTTTTTGGCATATAAAAATACATTTTGAAGTTTCTTTACATGCAAAATTACTTACACAATTCTTTCGTCTAAAAAACCACCATACTCCACTTCTAGAGCAAATGGGGATTCCCAGTGAAACAGAGTAATAGAAGGCTGAATCTCTGTTAATTATTATTACAAAATCTTTACTATAAGAGAAGTTGAAATAACTAGGTAAAACCCAGGTTCTAAAACGCGGCCGCGGACACTGTATACGCGCCGGAAAAGCGGTCGGCGGGACGACACCGCCGCGATTAGAACAGAATCGGTCCAAAAATCGGAATACGAAAAAAAAAAAAATTTTGCTCAGTATTCGACTAAAATCTAATGTGATGTGTTGGAACTTAGAGACCTTGTTCTGTTTATCGTGTTCAAGTGTAAAAGATAAAAGAAAGTGTAAAAACGTGCTGTAGAAATGTTCTAAAAATGGCTAACGGCGAGGATCAAATTCTATAATGGACCACTTGCATCTGAAAAAATCTATTATGGACCCCTTATAATTTGAATTTCTTTTAGAATTAAATTTAATATGAAAAGTCAGCAAAATGTCCATCAAACCTAAAAACTTTAACTTATTTACCAACCCAACCAACTAAATCCGAACCCAAACTCAATACCCAAAACCCGGCCCATATTCATTTAACTTTAAATATTTAAAATTATTTTTATCAGTTGTACCAGTTGTACTAGTTGTACAGTTATATCAGTTGTACAGTTATATCAGTTGTACTAGCAGTACTAATTGTACATTTGAACTAGTTATACAATTTATAATAGCTGTGGCATTGTTGTTTTTAAATAGAAAGTGTAAAACACCGATTATAATAATATTTGAGTTTTAAGAATTTTTTTCATATCCGACCTGGATTCGTGGTTAAATCAATAGACCCGATACATTATACATAATCCGGTTCATATTTAATGAAAAAAAAACGTTAATTAAAAATTAGATAGAGCCCGGTAAAAATCCAAAAACTCACTATTAACCCGCTAAAAACACAAAATATCTGATAGTATTTTTTTTAAAAAAATTGATGGAATTACTCATATATTTTTTAACATTACATAAATTTGTGATTCTTTAGAATATTATGAAATTTTATTAAGTTATCCAAATAAAAAATGAAAATATAAAAAAGCTTATTGATATGAAAATATTAGTTTATTTTCGTTATTAATAACCTATTATAAGTTTGTATTTATAGTTTAGATTTAAAAATTGATCTGGAAGTTGAGTTAAAAAATCCTTAAAAAAGAATGGATCCTTACGATAAATCCCTAAATACTTTGGAAGTTTCCTTAAAAATCTCAATCACCATAGCGGCTGATCCAATTGAGAAAGCTGATTTAGATAAAAAAAATCTCCAAAATTCACTCTTCCCTGCATGCATGTCTCAAAGAGCCATCCAACCAACTCTGGATTTTATCAATAGAAATATACTTTCACCGAGAAAACAAAAGATGATGCATAAGCCATCACAAGTCGAAAAAGAATATATTATTTAACAAAATAAATCATTTTAATCAAATAATTTTGTTAAAATTACATTTAATTAGTAAATGATATAAATCAGTAGTTTTAAATGATATATATTTTTGAATAACTTCTTAAAATATGTTTGATGTTTGTAATGATATAAATCAGTAGTTTTAGGGCTTTTACTAATACTTTCACATGTAAAAATATGTTTGATGTTTGTAAAGATAAATCAAATATATTCATAAAAGTTATAGTTACATATGTTACGTAAATGATAATCATTAAATTATTTTGTTTTTGTGTCTTTAGCATAAATGCAGTCACGTAAAACATTGGGAGTGTCGTGCCGATAAATAAAATATTATGTTCTTTGTTTAATCATCAGAAGTAGATGACAAAAAAAAAATCATCAGAAGTGAAAGTAAGAAAACAAAATAAAAGGTTGAGACTTTATTAAGTAACAAGCCGGATGTATTGACTTTGACAGACTATAAAATCTCATAGATAATTTCATAAGCTGGTAAGCCAACACTGATCACTTAGCTGCTTTTACTAGACCTGTCATCTTTCATATCTTTTGAGATTATAAGTACTTTACTCTCCAAAACATCTTTAAACTTCCTACATTCCACAGAGAGACCATCCAATAGCTGCAGATTTCAATACACATCATAAGTTAAAAACGCAAAAGGCCACTTTAATTTTTATAAGAATTTTCAGTGAAGTGTTTATCTCGAGAGGCTTAACATCAAAACTCTGACTGATCCCACTCTTATTGAAGATGTATCTTTGACAGAGCTCAGTCTTGGTATAGGACCTGAAAAAGCTGTTGATTCAGCTTCCATTTCTCAATACTTAGGCCTTGAAAGCAAGATTTTTCATGCATGTCGAGTATGCTATACTCGTCTTTGACACAAGGGATCACCAGAGGTCACATAAGAGATGAGGGAAAAGTGACGGATAGAGAACTTAGAGAGGACAAGCTGTGGTGGTGAATCGTAGTGTGGTGAAGGCACATGGGTTCAGTGAAGATTTCAAGCTCTGGTCTTGGAAGAGAGAAGGCCACGGTGGATAAAGAGCTTCATCCACGATGCAGATGTCATGGAGTCGAATACATGCTGAGCACCGAAGCTGTTGGGATCGCTGGGATCGATGTCTCAATCAGGTTTGGTTGTGGCTCACCAAATCGGCGGAGGAGTTGGAGAATAAAGCTGAGAAGAGGTTGTGGCATCAGAGCTCAAGATAAAGCAAGGGATGTCACGAGTTTTGACGCCATTTAACATGGTGGATAACAAGCTTCATCTTTGATGCCGATGCAGTGGAACATGGTTGAAGACGATGAGTAGTAGAAGAAAAGACGCAGAGAATGAGGAAGAAGAAAACCCTACGCCGGCGACCACAATTTTTTTTAATTTTGTGTTTTTAATTTTATTTTAATTTAGTTTCATTAAGGGTGTTAAAGTAATTTACATGATAGAGGTCCATACAGATTTTTTTTGGATGCTGTAGATTATTTTTTGACCTTTTGGTCCATATGAGATTTTGGTCCTAACGGCGAAGATTAGGGTTGCAGATTTTGAGTTGGAGAAGATGAAAGAGTGAAATGTCTATTTTACCCCTCATTTAAGTTTAAATCGAGAAAAATATAATAAAAACATCAGCTGCTAGTCGAACCCGTGACCTCCACGTTCCTATAAAAAGCTCCGAACCACCACACCACACGATATATATTGTCATATCACTACATTATAGATTAATATGCGTAAAACTAGGCGCCGATTAATCCCCGCCTTCTCCCCGTTTAATTGATTCGGCGCTAGGCCTGGGTCAGCCGCACGCGTTGCGCCTAGCGAAATTCCAAACATGGGGTAAAACATTTAAGAGCATGACTTAATTAAGTTATAAGGTTTTCAACCATTGGCTATAAGTTCATCTATAAGATCGTTGTAGAACTGCACCCCCTCCTTGTTTACACCTTTCCTTACACTTCCATCTGAGAATTGATATATGCGTGAAGTTAGAAGCTAACATTACCTCTTTTCAAATTTACATTTAGATTCTAATTAATAGTATGTGGTTTGGTTAAATGATTACAAGGAAGAATGCGAAGGACTTACGAGGGAAGATTCTGGTCCATGAGATTGAAAATCTGAACCCATTCGTTTTCAATTCCTTCATTAATTTTATATCATCCTATATAATATCACATCCCACGCAATCCTTTCAATATAGACATGAAATAATATATACTACTATTTAATACACATTGGAATTTTTATTTTATAAAACCAGTAAACACATTGTAACAATGACGTACCTTGTACCGGGTATAAAAGTCGACTCCCATATCTGCATCATCCCCATGTTCAACCTTGTCTGAAAGATATGACAATAGCGGTGATTCATTGTTTATGAAGGATTTAGTAATGTAATTTGGTGATTTAAAATTAACATAAAAACAAAATGTGTTAGACTAAGTTATCAAAATAAAAGAAACTATTTCAATGATTTCAACTCTAAGTCCCTAACCATTTGTCGGCCAAAACAAAAGCTAACCATTTCAGATACATATGAAATAGTACAATAGACGATATAAGACATGTTTTGATCAAAAAAAAAAAAGACATGTTTGTTTTTCTTGATTTTGTTAGATTTCGAATTTTATAATCACTTTCTAAGGATATTTTCAATCATGACACCAATTTTAGTGTTAAAATTACGTTAAATTTGATGTTTGATGTCATACTTTTTTTTTGTCAAATCCAACCATAAAATTAAATATTACACCAAAAGTACTATTATATATTATTTGATGTTTTTAATTTTAATTTGTTTTAAGTTTTATTATTTTTAATTGATAAATAATTATTTTATCACATTTAAATATTATGTTTTTTTAATTTTATGTTTATAAAAATTATTTACATTTATATTTTAATTTTAAGATTAGTATTCTTTTATGTATTTATTTATATTAAAAATTACAAACTATTAATTATGAAAAGCACATAAATAATAATATGTTTAGTTCATTTTTAATATACATTTAATCTTATCCAGTGTATATTATTAATTTATATATTTTATAAAATATTAACTAAAATTTTATATTATTAAAAATAAAATATAAAAGTTCTATGATATTTATTTTTTACGATATAAAGTAAATGATAATAATAATTTACTGATTACTTACTTGAAATAAAATTAAAAAAATTTTGACTATGTAGAAATATTAAAAATAATATAATAAAAATTAGTTACAAATTTGAAACAATTAATAATAATAATTGAAATATATTATTAAATGAAATATAATAAAATATGTATATTAGATATTTGGTATGGTGAATTGTAACACTATTCAGTCTACACCAAATTTGGTGGGATGATGTCATTTTGGTGTCTTATTGAAGATGCAATTACACCATTTTGGTGTCCTATTAGAATTGGCCTAAGTAATAGAAAACCGTACTTTATACCAGGAAACATGTGTTTCTTGACAAAAAAAAATACCAGGAAACATGTGTGTAAATTCATCCCATCTTGTGAAGCCTCTCCCAGATCCTTTTTTAGCACCTTCAACCTATAACTCGGAACACATCAAAAATGATAAGATTAATTTATCAATGTTGTAATTAATGGATGTCATTATATTATGTTTAAGATATCATCAAAGGTATACTGACTTGAAATGCAGAAACGGCTGTTCCAAAGATGAAATCTTTGGGGAAATCATGCTTGTGGATTTCGAACTCGAGATCCTCATCGCTTGGTTGAGGCCTAGCTTCAGCGTTGAAGCTAAGGGTACTCTTAAGGGCTAAAACCCCTAGGAATAAAGTGAGAGTAGTGGTAGCCATTATATTATATGAGTGGGTTTCTTGTGAATGTTATGGTTCGTCTACTTCCCAAGCCGTCTTCTATTTATAGAAAAGAAGCCTCAAGTGTATTCTGATAAAAGGGCAGCTTCAAGTGTTGCATTGAGTTAAAGGGAACACTTAATTAGTCAGTATCCGTAGTTTTATTTAGTTGTAAGTCACATGATTAGTCATTATTCCTAATTCTATTATCACTTTCCGTACTGGAAAATTATCATGTTGCAAGTCGTAGATCGTAGATCGCACGACACGTAAACGAATATAATCTTAGTCGCAGATCGCTACGAACATGACCAATATGCTTAGTAAACTAATTACAATTCATCGGCCACAAATATTAGAAACTTGTTTGACTATTTTTCTCAATGAAATAAAAACTGACCAAATGAAAGAATTTATAGTTTGCTGTGAATCAAATTTATGAAATTTTCAAGTTGTGTCATTGTCCAATAAACAATACGAAATGCCTTTAATGACTTTTAAAAGGTTACTATAATACTTTGCTCAAAGCTTTAGCATTTTATTATTCCAATCGTATCTAGAAGTTTTTTTCCAAGATAGTTACATATGAAGAAATAAAAAGGTGAATTGGTGAGATAATCATCATAAGAAAAATATTTAATAAAATAACCATGTAAATATTTTCTAGAGAAAAATTTGATATTTTTGCACATGTTTAGACCTTTCGTTCTTCCAACAAGCATGAGTGATTTTTGATCAAAACTAACGCAATATATTATACTATATTTATTAACCCGATTCATATCAATATCATATCAGCACATTTAAAAATGAAACAGAAAGAAAAAGAATGAAAAAGGAAGAAAGAACCAAAATAAGAGAGAAACTGATAAAGATAAAAGAGGAGAGGAGACATATGAAAAAGAACAAATGAAGAATGGGAGGAAAAGATGAGATAAATGAGAAAGAACTAATAATGTTATTTTGGATAGTGGGAAGATCACGTCCATGTCACGTCTTTTTCTGGGTTTAAGCTTTTTCTTTAGAGGAATTGCACTGTATAATAATTAAACAAATTATATTTTATTATCTAATTAAAAAAAATCTGTCCACAATATTCAATATTTTTTTATCATATATACCAAAATGCCATTCAAAAATAACCTGTTAACTGTTTTTTTTCTTTATTTCAAATCTATATTTTTTTAATCACCACCATCTATACAATCGGCACTACTATCACCATTAATTGTTTCATTATCTCCACCGTATTTTTTTTGCTCCAGTCCCTCTCATTCTCTGCTGCGGTTACATGTACCATTTCCACCGGTATCATCATATACATTTATCTTCTACAGCGTGAGTGACTCAAAACTGATCGAAAAAGATGAGTAAGTTTTATTTACTATGTTCTATTCTATAATATGCATATATAATAGATATATGTATTATGTTTGTTCTATTTATATTACGTAACACAATATATTTTGTTACTATAATATTTTATCGTGTTTCATTTTATTTGACAATTACTAAAAAATATTTTTTTTTTGAAATATAATTTGTAATTTTCTTAAGTTCTAACCATCTTTATATATTCCGGTTCGGATATGTTTTATTAACATTTTTACATAAACAAATTTACATTTTGAATCTCGGAAAGTGTGATTTGTTATTACATATGCAGATTAGTAATGAGAAACTTACAAAAGAATAAATATGTGCAAAATAGAACTATTTGGTATGAATTTTTATATAGTGGTTGGTAAGATTATTGTTGTAATAATTCTTAATAGAATAGTGATAGATCAAGGGCATTTCCAACCACAACACCAAATTTAGTGTTGAAATTACACCAAATTTGGTGTTTTGCTGTCAAAGTTTATATTCCATCTCCAACCAATACACCAAATTCATTTTTTTATTACTTAATATTACAAACTTTTTAATTTTGATAATTTAGTACATTAAGTATTGGGAAATTTTATGTTTACTACTTCTGAAAATAACTTGTTCACTGAGTAACAAAAAAACTCTTATGCTCTTGTTATCCATATATATATAATAAATTATTATTTAAATAAATAAATAAAAATAAATTAAATAAATAAATAAATAAAATAAAATATTTTTTCAAATTTGAACTTTTTTATAATTTCTTTTTTATTTCTTTTTCAAAATTTTGTTTTTGAAAATCGAAAAATATGTTTGAAACTATTGTTAATTTTTTTAAAGTATTTATTTATATATTTATTCGAATCTTAAATTTCACATTCCAAAAACCCTACCACACTCCTTAACTATAAACTATAAGTCTAGATTAGTTAATATTAGGGGTATAAGTATCTTTTACCATTCATTAAAAGTATAGGTAAAAGTGATTACTGTAAACATGAAAAGTGATACTATGAATGTGATATATGTGGTAATTTTTCTTAGGTATTTATGATTAATTATATTGATCACATATAAGTTTATATTTATTTATTAGAATTCAGTAATTTTATCTTTTTGTTAATTTATATATGTTATTTTTGTTTTAATTAATTTGTATACTTTATTTATTTTATTTAAAATTAGTCAAAATTAAAGTTTTACACATTTAAAATGAAAAGCATTTTTATTTTGTTACAATTTAATGTAACTGATAACTCATTTAATTATATTATTAATTAAAAATATAAATACAATATTATTTTAATTTTTTAGTCGTATGAAAATTAAATAAAAATGCAATATATATGATATATTCATTTTAACTATAAGTTAAAACTAATTAATAAAACTAATCTATCTATAACTAAATATAAAGTAATAAAATATATTATTTAAATATTTGGTGTGATGAAGGTGTAACAGTATTCATTCTACACCAAATTTGGTGGGATGGTGTAATTTTTAGTGTCCTATTGGAGATGATATTACACCAAATTTGGTGTTTTAGTGTCCTATTGGAGTTTGGCATTAAATAATTTCTTTGAATAGTCACATCCTATGTGATTACTTGGAAGAGAAAATAAGTTCAAATACTGCAACAGCTAGTTTAGTTAGCCTTAAACCAGCGCAAATGACTCTAAATACCATTAATATCAAATTCCATTTCTTATAATAAGCATAAATGTAAAATAAATACGTAACCAACGAATACAATAAAGAAATAACCAAAACCTTTTAAAAGCAGTTCGACTAATCTATTGCGTTAGAGAAGAGAGTGACGAAGTGTCTGATCCATGGCTGCATCTAGAGAATTTATCATAAGAACATTACATCTTGGGTTACTTTGTTGTGGGTCTTTAACATGTTTAGGTACTTTCTGCTGGAGGTGTACTTTATGTCTACTTTTTGTATTTTTGTTCCTTAAATACCCCTTTTGAAATGAGAGTTAAAATCTGGTCAAACAAAAAGTAAACACTAATTAGTTTTTTTCTGTTACAATTAATTGGTAAGTTTATTGAGTAGTGGGATTTGTTTGAAACCGTTAAATTAAAATATGTTAAACTCAATCGTTCGGTAAATTAATCAGGCTAACACAATTGTTTTGTGGTCAGATATATGTGGTCAAGGATGGTAGATGCAAAATATTAACTTTAATTTTATTACCTTGAATCGCCTTAAGTAGGTCATTGAGGTCATTGTTAGGGTTATGGTCTAGGTAGAATGGTTGTGGGAGACAAATGTATGGTTATGGATGAGATTACGATGGATGTGGTCAATGGATAGGTATGGTAATGGATGGGATTACGATGGGATTACGATGGATGGGTTAGGATGGAAGTGGTCTTGGAAGAGGTCATGATTAAGATGGTTGTGACCATGTCTCAAAAGTAGAGTGGATGTGGAGTAGACGCTTGTTTCTGGGATAGTTGTGGATAGAATGAGGTTAGGTTATAATGGTTGTGGTCATGGCTCAAGTTAGAGTGGATGTGGTCAACCATTTTCTGGGAAACTTGGTCAACCATTTTTTGGGAAACTTGTTTGTTTCAAAGAGCCTTGAGACCAACAATTATCTAGTCCAAAAGATTCTCTGACAACTAAACAAAAAAAGAAGATCTTGATTAATAAGAAAATTAGGATTTGGAACACATAAGGAGTAAAATTAGAAGGTAGTGAAAAGTGTAGAGAGTTAATACCTTTCAACGACAGATTTATCGAGTTCATAGTTACAAATGTCATAAAGGACCATATCAGAATTTGCGACAAGATATATGTCATTGCCACAAAAGAAGAAAAAAATATGAACATGCTGAAGTTGAAATGAGAATTAATATAATGAAATCAAAGTTGATTTTTTCGGTTTTGTTGAAGAATCTTGTAAGCATCAACCATGAAAAAAAAATTGAGATGGAGAAGAAAAGAGAGAGAAAAGAATAAAGTGTAAGAGATAATGGATAAGATGAAATAAGAGGTTGAGAATGTAACCAAACCACGTATTCTTAATTTTTTAAGTCATAAGGGCTTTTTAGAGAATTTACAAGCACAAAGTACTTCACATGTTGAAAGTATGTCTGTGTAAATAGAGAAGTGAAAAGTATGTCTAGATGTAAAATTTTCATTTATCATATGTTGCCTCTTAACACTTCTTTTGTGCACTTCTTTCATGAGAGTCTAGTACTGCGGATGTCAACAGAGGAAGATGTGGCCGCGGAGATGGCAGTCTCCGGGACGATAATGAGCGGTGTGTGGAGCAGGTCAAAGATGACGTGGATGATGTTTGCTAAGTGATTAACAAGATGCGGATATATGCTTGACCACGACCATGCTTCGTCATCTATACTATCAAAAGCAAAATACTTCATAGGTTTTTCTCTTTTAACACTATAATTACAATTCTGTGCCATCAAAAAACATATTCTTAGGGTTCGAATGGTAAAAGCAGTTCAAGTGGTGCAGATCAAACAGATCATGCAGACCAAACAGATCAATAGCAGATCATGTGGGAGAAAGACAGATCAAGTACATCAACGGTTGGACTAGTCCAACTAGATTTTAAATTTTAAATTTATATTAAGTTAAGTAATTTTATATATATAAGTATAGCTACAAAATTATTCTAATGCAATTTTATCATTGTTAGAATCTAAAATGATATAAAAAAAATAAAATGATATAAAATATGACAAAATCAATTTATTTAAATGGTTATTAGAAAACATATGAAATTTTTATGATTTTTATAAAATTACAATTTTTAACTTAATTAAAAACCCGCTTTTAATATCGAACCAGATCATGATTTTAGAAGATTATTAAATATATTAATAATTGGTAATAAAATCATTTATTGGTCAAAAAAGAAAAAAAGTAGGAGAACATCACTAAATAGTAGTGGACAAAACTGCATCACCAAATAAATTTTAAAAACAGAAAATGGTGAATGAGTGTAATTCTCCTACAACAAGAGATGATCTGCATTTTTTATGCCTCTCATTCATAACCTTACACTATGATGGAAGGTGTTTCAAAAAAAAAAAAAATACAATGATGGGACCCGTTAAAATGTTAAAACAAAGAAAACAAAAAATGAAAAAATACATGGGATCCACCTCAAAATTTAACGCTGGAGAAAAAAAAAACAAATGGATCAATAAATCTATAATTAATGTTGGCTGGAAAAAGGAAAATTAACCTACTATATTCACCTCTAGTAATAAGATCAGTAAGTATAAACAATACGAAAACTATAAAATTCACTGTCTAATTTTTATACTCGTAAAACAATTTCTATGAGTAAATACATTTTTTATATCATGTCCAATATAGAAGTATATTTTAAATCCATAAAAAATCAACAAAACTGTAAATAGATTAGACTATCTTATACAAATATACATAATCTTATAATTAACAAAATTTAACCAAAATTTTAGTTATATTTTCATACATTTTGTTCGTTTTAATTTATTTTTTTCAAGTTTGTTTCTCTTTTTTGTTGAGGTCGATTCTTCTGTATTTTTCTTTAATTTTGTCTTTCACTAAGACTTATGTAACTGCTTTAGGAACAAAAGAGATCTTGAAATTAACATTCCGTAATAGCCTTATTCTTTATTATTAGTACGTGTATACAGACTGCCCACACAAATACACAAATATATAGATATGACCATCTCAGTTTCTTATTCATTTTTATTCTGAGCACACCGGATATTATAAACTATATGATTGGCTGAGGTTTTACTTTTAACAGAAACGAGTAGATCAATGATCATATCATTCTTTCACAATTTCTTCAGATATCGCTCGCATAGCTTAGACGCCAGTTATCAGGATCCAAATACTCAGTGTCGAACAGCTTGGGAGCATATCCTTTCTCTCGATGGCCTTCGAAGTAGCATTTGTGAAGAGACTCTTTCGAATCAAGAAACTCGTTTAGCCACTTTCCAGATGACCTCATGTGTCGTTTCAAGTTATCATTGAAATCTACGTAATAGAGCCCAAACCTCATTTTATACCCTCTCTCCCATTCGAAGTTGTCCATTAACGACCATATGAAGTAACCCTTTAACCTCACATTGTGCAGCCTGCAAACCATCCATCACATGTGTGATATAAAAGTATAAAAATATTTTTCTATGCCTTTAGTTAAATATTATAAAAGTATTTTTAGTAAAACATATTAGTTAGTGATATATTTAAATATACCTGATGGCTTTACCCATGATTAAGATGTGACTCTTGATAAATTCTTTTCTCCCGTAGTCGTTTGTGGCTTCGGCTAAGGTCTTGGTTCCGTTGTCGATTTCGTCCATCCCTACCAATTTAGTTTTAGTTAGAATTTTTTTTACCAAAAAAGAACAGCACCATCACAATGTTATAGTAATTACTCAAGTCACATATGTATATGAGTATGTATTTATATATTGTTTGTTGGGTTACCATTCTCCATAATGTAAATCTCTGGATTCTTGTATTCGTCTTGGATATGTCTCAAGAGATTCATCAAACCCGCTGGATATATCACTATCCCCATTGAAGTTGTCTGCAGATTAAACAAGACGTAGTATATAATTGTTAACTGATCACTTTCATTTAATTTTTTGAATTAGAAGCCATCCACTTTAGTAATTTTGTAAGTGAAATGTTTTCGAAAAAAAACCCATAGAAACTTACTTGACAGATTTTAATAGTCAAGTAAAATCCATAATCTATATATATGTGCTCATGTGTATTATGTGTAATTTGTATAGACATAAACAAATACCTTGAGATGTGGTGAATGGTTTTGCTCAGCTGCAGGAACCAAAGAAACACACAATAACTATTATTTTCACATATATAGTATTGTAGAGAGAGCATATTATATCATTACGCACAAAAATGAAAATGGATAAATATTACGTGATATTTTTGCGCCTAAGTCGTTGGTATAACTAAGCTCCGACGAATTGGTATTGGTGAGAGGGGTAGTGAAAAATGCACCATAGTAATTTAATCCGACAAAGTCCAAAGATTTTTTTAGTTTCTCTGATTCTTCTTCGGTAAATTCAGGCAATCGGATGTTTACATCTTTTTGCATTACCGCTGGATAATGTCCGTACGTGAGAGGACGAAGAAACCTGCAATATCATATATCTTATACATAATCAAACATTGTATTAATTAAATCATGAATGCATATCAAAATTGAAAAAAAAAAATAGAAACGCACCATCCGAGTTGGTACTCGAGGGCTCGTCTTGCGTACTCAACATCTTTACTAGAATTTGGATCTTTAGGCTCGTACCAGTGAGATACCAACACTATTCCAATCTTTCCTCCGTTCTCTTGGCACTATATTTCCAAACGTAGCAAAGAAATCATGGAACTATTATTTATAGGGTTTAGGATTATATATATGAAAATTTCTAGCACTAGCCTTGACACATTTTCGAAATTCTTCAACAGCAGCAAGATGAGAAAGGATCTGGTTATGAGTAACTTTGTAAGGCTCTTCGGAGGAATCTCCTGAAGGACATTTGAGGACTTCAAATGGAGAGCACCGTCCTGGCGCTTTCTTGCCTTTTGAATAACCAGCAACACTATATACCGATGGCTCGTTAAATGTTGCCCAGTTCTTCACCCTATCTCCGAAATTCTCAAAGCAGAATTTCGCAAACTCCCGGAAATCCTCTCTACATTAAAATTAATTTGTTAGCATTGGTTATAAGAAATAATCAAATAGTTGAAAAATGTTTTCTTTTTGGCATATAAAAAAATACATTTTGAGGATTATTTTACATGCAAAATTACTTACACAATTCTTTCGTCTACAAAACCACCATATTCCATTTCTAGAGCGAATGGAGATTCCCAGTGAAAGAGAGTAATAGAAGGCTGGATCTCTGTTAATTATTAATACAAAATTGTTACTATATAAGCAAGTTGAAATAACTAGGTAAAACATTTAAGAGCATGACTTAATTAAGTTATAAGGTTTTCAACCATTGGCTATAAGTTCATCTATAAGATCGTTGTAGAACTTCACCCCCTCCTTGTTTACACCTTTCCTTACACTTCCATCTGAAAATTGATATATTCATGAAGTTAGAAACTATTAATAACATTACCTCTTTTCAAATTTAGATGTAGATTCTAAATAGTATGTGGTTTGGTTAAATAATTACAAGGAAGAATGCGAAGGACTTACTAGGCAACACTCTGGTCCATGAGATTGAAAATCTGAACCCATTCGTTTTCAATTCCTTCATTAATCTTATATCATCCTATATAATATCACATCCCAAGCAATCCTTTCAATATATACATGAAAATATATACTACTATTTAACAGATTTGTAAACACATTGGATTTTTTATATAAAACCAGTATACACATTGTAAAAATGACGTACCTTGTAACGGGTATAGAAGTCGACTCCGATATCTGCATCATCCCCGTGTTCAACCTTGTCTGAAAGATATCACAATATTGGTGACTCATTCTTTAGGAAGGGTTTAGTAATATAAAGTGGTGATTTAAACTAACATAAAAAATGTGTTAGATTAAGTTAGTAAAATATCTCAATGACTTCAACTCTATCCATTTGTCGGCCCCAAAACAATAGCTCATCCATTTCGGATACATATGAAATAGTACAATAGACGATATAAGACATGTTTCTTTTTCATTATTTTGTTCTCCGAATTTATAATCACTTTCTAAGTAATGGAAAACCGTAACTTATACCAGGAAACATGTGTGTAAATTCATCCCATCTTGTCAAGCCTCTCCCAGATCCTTTTTTAGCACCTTCAACCTATAACTCGGAACACATCGAAAATGATATATTTCTTTATCTATGTTATAATTAATGGATGTCATTATATTATGTTTAAGATATCATCAAAGGTATACTGACCTGAAATGCGGAAACGGCTGTTCCAAAGATGAAATCTTTGGGGAAATCATGCTTGTGGATCTCGAACTCGGGTCCAATGATGGTGCCCAGTTCTTCATCGTCTAGGTTGGTGTGCGGTCCAACCATGTCCGAGTCTTCGCTCACATGCGGTCCAATAACGATGCCAAGATCGTCATCCAACCCAGTGTTAGGTCCAATGACAATACCGAGATCCTCGTCGCTTGGTTGAGGCCTAGCTTCAGCGTTGAAGCTAAGGGTACTCGTTAGGGCTAAAACCCCAAGGAATAAAGTGAGAGTAGTGGTAGCCATTATATTATGGTACTTACTTCCCAAGCCGTCTTCTATTTATAGAAAGGAAGCTAGCTACAAGTGTATTATGATAAAAGGGCAGCTTAAGTTGAAGGGAATTCATGGCTTTACTTGTGTTACACTCATATTTAGTCGGACATCTCTTGGTTTGGCTATTGGATAAGTTATGGAACTCATTATAGAAAGAAATGATATTTAATCGAAGAAAAAATAAAATACCATAAATTTTAAATTCCCGTACAATTAAACTTGTTGTTTCATTTCAAACCAAATTGAAACTAAAATCATACCAATCCGATTCATACTAATTTAACTTTTGGTATGATCCGATCCAAATTATTATATGTTATTATTTTTCAAATAAAAAAATCCAATATAATATGAGTTTAACATCTTTTCAATATAAATTGTTTTTTTGTCATAAAAGTTTTGTTGTTTCAAGATGACATAAAAATTGTAGGTAGATTGCAATCTATAGAAAAATACAACGGGTTGAAGCATATATTGGTTACTTTTTCCTTTTTATTACTTTTTGATAAATATATATATTTAAATATTAGAATATAAAATTTTCTAATTTACTAACTTTAATAACATTGGATTTTTTGGACTACAAAATACAAGTTTAGAGATTTATTATAAGAACCTCTTAACAGATATTTTCCTCAGTTCATTTTCTCTCTAAAAATCTTCTATTTTTCTCTTTTGAAAATTCCCAACAGTTTTACTATAGTACTTCATTAGTTTCTAAAAGATCTATATCTATGTGTCTGTACACATATTTTAAAAAGATATTAAATTTTGGTGATAAATAATTATTTTTTTGTGTTTACCAATTTCCAATAATTTTGACTTATAATATTTTTATAAGTATAATTAATTTTTTGAAATTTGAAATTTATCATTACTAACTAATTAAAATGAGTAAAAATCTGAAGCATGAATCTTTTGTAATTAACAGAGTTTTTATAAAGCATTCATCTTTGTGAAACAGATGAAATATATGCCTTGTAAACTAATTACAATTCGTCGGCCACAAATATATATATTTTCTTTTGGTGAAAAAATATAAGAAACTTGTTTGACTATTTTTCTCAATGAAATAAAAAAATCACCAAGTTAAGAATTTATAGTTTGCTTACTATGAATCAAATTTATGAATTGTTCGTCATGTCATTGTCCAATAAACAACATGAAATACTTTTAAAAGATTATTCTAATACCTTGCTCAAAGCTTTAACATTTTATTATTCTAATCGTCTGTAGAGGTTTTTCTTCTTTTTTTATTTTTCAAGATAATGACATATGAAGAAATAAAATAACAAGATTTCGTCGTATACCAAACCAATTGTTTCATTTCAATGTTTTTTTTTTCTTTTCACTTGATCAGTGAAGATGAAAATGTTTAACCCATTTAACACAAAAATGGCAGAATTCCTAGAATGTCTCTTTAAACAGAATTCCTAACCAGTAACCACCCGAACTAGAGTATCACCCCTTCACATTTAGGCATTGCCTATATTTTTATTGACAGAGACATGTTAAAAATAAAATAACCAATTACAAACTTCTTAATGAAAATCAGGTTTACTATAATTTGTAAGATTATCGTCATTCAGTTTTAAGATTTATGTTGTTTCACTTATTATCTGAAGCTCATTCAGCTTTTCACTTGTAACATAAAGCTGCAACACGTTGTTCACACCAAGCCTTATGATTGTCAAAAGCATTATATTAAGATAAGGTCTCTGAAATTTGTCCCAAAAAAGAAAAAAGAAGAAGATAAGGTGTCTGAAATAAACGGACTCAACAGCTTTGTGTACTAATTCTAATCATTAGAAACCACAGCGTCACTTGTCAAAGACCCTGTCATTGCTTACCTCGGATCACAATACAACAACTGTTAAGAAACTGTTGAATAAATTTCCATCGTTCTCAGGATTCAACGTTTAGAAGGAAGGTTTTCTATATATGGAACTATGAAGGCAGATCATGCATGGAACCAGGGTTTAAACATATCCGCAAAAGCATAGTTCACTTTTTTCTCCGACTTATATATAGCACATCTAAGATTCAATTTAGAAACCGATAATGAAACAAACAACATCATCTCGACACGTTGAGCTACTTGGGATAAAACGGTGAGTCAACTTCTCAGCGTGCCCCAAATGTGACAGTGCCAAATTTCTTATGGACTCCTCGAGTTTCATATATCCCTATTTCATAATTCTTTTTTTATCAAAATCTAAACTCACAAATCAAATCCTTTCCGGTTATCAAAACTAAACCCTAACTCCCCCATGGATTATAGAACCCATGGACAAATATTTAAATTCTATACCTTTCAAATTCAGAATTTTTTTTTTTAAATCGTTTTTAATCATATTTTGATGATTTTTTCGAAAATATGGAAAACAACGTTTTTGGATTTTTGAAATATTTTTATCAAATTCTATAAATCAAATTAAAAATATTAACGTTTCCATTTTAATTTTATGATTTTTCGTTTGATATATAAAATTAAAAGAACAAAAGGATCTTTTTGAGATTGTGTTATAAGATATAAGGGTATGAAAGGATTTGTCTCTGAAATGATGCTAATAAATTATAATACATATTTTACCAAAAAAAAAAAAATTATAATACATATGAAATTGGGCTTATTGGCCAAATAGCTATATTTGAGTGATAAATAAAATGAGTAGCATTGATTTTGACATAATTTAATGTCAGACTCTTTGAACACATTTCAGCCGGTTCTGTCCTTTTTCATAACAGGTTTCCAGTTGCAAGTGAAAAATAGGCGACGTCTTTCTTTTTGTAGCTTATTTATAATCACATATCAAACATCCACGCCACATGTTCATTAACCACATATATACATCGATTGTTCTATTCCATATCGCTGAAATAGTATAAAATTATAACTCCACTCATAACCCTAAATACTAAACATTATCTCAATCCCTATATACTGAACCATAAATCTCAATCACTATGCAACACCTAAGTACTAAACATTACCCAAACCCCAACATCTAAAAAAAATATATGGTAATATACATATGCACGTATTGTTCTATTCCATGTCACTTAAATAGTATAGAAGGACGCAACAACATCCACAATCCTTAAATACTAAACACTACCCTCAATTCATAAATACGAAACTCTAAACCCAAATTACTAAACTCTAATTATTAAACTCTAAACCCAAATATAAATTATAAACCTAAGTATAAATCCTAAACCCAAATAGAATGGAACAAAATACATAACATAGTAAATTAGTGAAATTATGAAACATATATGATTTCATGGAATAAATTAATGTTGACCCCAATCATATCCTTCACCTACTAAATACTAAATCCAAAATCCTAATCACTAAACCATAAACCCAAAAATAAACTCTAAAACCAAATAGGATAGAACAAAATACATAGCATAGTACATATATTGGTGAAATTATGAAACATGTATGATTGCATGGAATAAGTTAATGTTGATCCCAACCATATCCCTCACCTACTAAATACCAAAACCAAAACCCTAATCACTAAACCCTAAAGCCAAATAAAAACCAACTCTAATCACTAAACCCTTACCCAAATATAAATCCTAACTCAAATATAACCCTAAACTCAAATAGAACGGAACAAAAATAAATGACATAGTGGTGAAGTTATGATGTATATAATTACATGGAAGAAGTTAATGCTAACTTCAACAATACCCCTTCACCTTCTAAATACTAAACCCTAAACTATAATCACTAAACCCTAACCTAAATATAAAATCTAAACTCAAATATCAAAATATAAAAAAATACATTATATTATGTAATATTAAACTATACAATATATATCATAGTGGGATTTTTACATGTTCAAAAACATGTAACAAGAACTTTAAAAAAATTAAAAACTATATTTCTAAACAAAATAAAACATATTTTAGTAACAATCAAATGGAATGGAACATAATAAAATAGTATAGTAGAAAAATATACACAGTTCATCTTCTCCGATTAACTTTTGTACAGACACCACACGAGTCTTTGAAACTCTATTATCCACTATAACCCTTCACCATCAATATAGACAATACAATTTCATCAATAATTCCAAAATTTTGAGAAGGAAAAGAGGCTCGGATTGCTCCTTCTCTACTTCAACTGTAACACGTCGTCTCACAAGCGTTTTCTAAGATGTGAAGACAATTAAGCCATAATTTATTTTTACATATAATAATTATTAATTTTAATTTTTTTTCTCTGCAGGTTACGCCGGTTGCAAGAAGGGACAATACTGTATTATTATATATCTATGACGGTGTGTATAGAAAAGTTAGGGAAATTGGTTATTTGGTGAATTATGCTTTTTTTCCTTGCTATACAGCCTAATTCCCCTATGAAATTAAGAGATAAATTAATCTTCAATAAAAATGGATAATGGGAAGGTCACGTCCACGTTCAGGTTCACGTCTCACCACTCTCCCTTCCTAATCTCTTCCTCTAAACCTTTTGAAAGTATTCACCTTTCTAGGCAAAACGCTTAACCCAGCTACTGTGATTTCAATTTCTACGGTAATATTACTTTTGGTGATTGGATTCGTTTTCATCAGCATCTGGGTTTTCGCAAAGGTACAACCTTTCGTCCTCTATCTGGATTATATTTTCTATTGATCTGCTTATTCTCTGTTTCTGAGCGGTTAATCGTTCTACTCGTTGGTGATCGCATTGTTCTGATTCCAAAAGAGTTTATATAGAAGAATCTGATTAAAGCTATACTGTGAAGTGTGTTTTAGTTGATGTACTTGATAGGGATCTAGTTTGATTCAAGCTTTGTATATGATATGCTTCAATAGCTCCTGTGTATGTTGCTCTTTGATCAAAGATTCAACCTTTAGCTCCATCTACACAGTTCTGTGACCTCAAGCAAAGAGTAATATCTCTGTTTTTTTGTTGATGTTTGCAGTTGTTCTTTTATCATTTCCACTGATCCAACCATGTGGAAATTCAAACCATTCGCTCAGAAAGAGCCCGCGGGTCTCGAAGGTCGATACCTCGAGATAGGAAGCCTTAAAGTCCAGGTTCGAAACGTCATTGCGGAAGGAGGTTTCTCCAGCGTTTACTTAGCTCAAGACACAACTCACCCCTCAAAGCAGTACGCTTTGAAGCACATGATATGCAACGACGAGGAGTCTCTCGAGCTCGTGATGAAAGAGATCTCGGTCCTGAAGTCTCTGAAAGGGCATCCGAATGTTGTCACGCTCTACGCACATGGGATCTTGGATATGGGGAGGGGTAAGAAAGAAGCGCTTTTGGCTATGGAGTTTTGCGGTAAGTCTCTTGTGGAAGTGCTTGAGAGCAGAGGCGGTGGTGCTGGTTACTTTGAAGAGAAACAAGCTCTGACGGTTTTTAGAGATGTGTGTAACGCTGTCTTTGCAATGCATTGTCAGTCCCCGCGCATTGCTCACAGGTATACATGATGCTTTATTATAGGGGTGGGCACTTTACCCGATATCCGAAATGGCAGTCGAACCCGATCCGAAAAAACCGAACCGAAATCCGAACCGAAGTAGCAAAATACCCGAACGGGTATTGAATAATGAGAGATTGGATACCCGAACCCGAACGGATAATACCCGAACCCGAATGAATATCCGAAGATAACCAAACATATGTATAATTAACCTTATGTTTCTAGTTTATATCTCTCATTTTATATAAAATATTTATATTGATACTACACATACTTTAAGTTCATATGATATACATACAATTACGGAAAAAATGATTTGCTACTCACTTAAAATGCATGTCGAGTTTTTTATTTCAAAAATTAACAAAAAGTTATATCCAAAATTAAAAAAAAAAAACTAAATTAATGCATTTTTAGTTTTAAAATGTTATGTCCAAATCTATTAACCATTCAATCTATTAAAAATAAAAAATTAGTTAACTAAAAGTTATATTTTTAAATACAACAAACTTGAGAAATGAAAATTTTAATTTTTTTTTTCAAAATCTAAATATCCGAACCCGATCCGAAATAACCGAATCCGAACTAAAAATACCCGAACCCGATTACCCGAACGGGTTCTAGACCTCTATACCGAAATACCCGAAAATCCGAAATACCCGATCCGAACCCGAACGGGTACCCGAACGCCCACCCCTACTTTATTAGATCTCTTTCGTATTTGAGTGTGCAAGCTAGCCTTCGATTTTCTGTTCGGCTATGGTTTGGTTCTCGGTTCTAGAGGTTTAGGATCCGTTCGGATATTTAGAAAATTTGGTTTAGTTACGGTTATTTCTGTTTTTTTTTTTGTTTGGTTCGGGAGTTGAGAACCGGCTACTATCCGAGGTAATTTTGGATCCCATTCGTTTCTGGTTTTTCGGTGTAAAAAAAAGAAAAAATTTGACTTTTTCGAATTAAATATCAGATTTTTTGGGTTTTCGGATAAAGATTTGGATAATTTTATGCATTTCTGACAAAAAAAGTATCTGGTAATTCGGTTTTCAGTATTTTGATTTATAAATTTAAAATGGGCAATTGTCAATAATAGCACCTTTTGAAGTTTATGTCACAAAAATAGCACTAGAAGGAGAAAGTCACAAAAATGACATTCATTAAAGGGTAAAATATCCCTAATACCCTTGGTTTAAAATTAAATAAACAAACAAAAATAAATATAAATAAATAAAATAAAAAAAAAATTTTTTATAGTTTCAGATTATATTTTTCAGATTCGAAATTTTTATAATTTTTTTTTGAATTTTTTTTTTCGAAATTTTTTTTTTTTTTTTTTTAATTTTCTTTTTATAATTTAAAAATACTTTTTGAAACTGTTTTTAAAATTTTTATTTTTATTTTTTATAAAATTTTAAACCCTAATTCCAAAACCCCACCCCCTTAACTCTAAACCCTAAGGTTTGGATTAATTAACCCAAGGGGTATAAGTGTATATTTACCTCTTTAATGAAACCTATTTTTGTGACTTTGAACCTTGAGTGCTACTTTAGGAACAAAAACTTGGTTTGGTGCTATCTTAGTCTTTTTCTCATTTAAAATTATTTGAATATTCTAAAACTAAATATAGTTAATATATATAAGTATATAAACTATACTAGGGTACTCGGTTCTCGGTTCGTTCCGTTTTTTTCCGTTCTAGTATGCTCGGCTCGGGTAGTTGACAGGATTCAAGCCCGAACTGAACTTCATTTTTTTGGTTCGGTTCATTTTTCGGTTCAGTATAAATGTGTCCAGGCCTAGTGCAAGCGATGGAAACTGAGTATTGGTGTTTCTATAATTGCATCAGAGACTTGAAGGCAGAGAATCTGCTACTTAGTTCAGATGGACAGTGGAAGTTATGCGACTTCGGAAGCGTTTCAACAAACCACAAAGTATTCGAAAGAGCAGAAGAGATGGGTATTGAAGAAGACAATATTAGGAAACACACAACACCAGGATACAGAGCTCCTGAGGTTTGACTAGACCCATATGCTCTTACACAGATCATAAGAGTGGTTAAACAAACATGTGTTCATCATGTCTTTATTTGGCAATTAGATGTGGGATCTCTTTCGAAGGGAGGTGATAAGCGAGAAGGTTGATATATGGGTATGTCATGTGATAACGCTTTTCAACTTCTCCTAATCAACAAGGTCGACACTTAAGTATATGTCTTTTGCAATGTTTCAGGCTCTTGGATGTCTTTTATTTCGGATATGTTATTTCAAGAATGCATTTGATGGAGAATCAAAGCTGCAGATTCTAAACGGGAACTATCGTATACCAGAATCACCCAAGTACAGCTCATCTGTTACTGATCTCATCAAAGACATGCTGCAAGGTTCACCTGATGAACGACCAGATATCACACAGGTTTAAAAAAAACAGCACTTTGTTCTCATATTGATGCAATGTCTCTTAACAACATCTCCATCTACAGATTTGGTTTCGTGTCAACGAGCTACTTCCTGTTAATTTACAAAAGTCATTACCTGATCAACCACCTGAAATGGGTTCATCAAAGTCAGCAAGCAACTCTTCTCCAGCACCTCGTAGAAGTCCACCACCGCCACCACCATCATCTGGAGAGCCAGCTAGTAGTGGAGGACCGCTCGGTGCCTTTTGGGCGACTCAGCATGCTAAAACATCAGTTGTAACAGAAGACAACAAATGTATGCCTATATTTGATGAACCAAACAGCCACAACAGTCATCATTCCAACAAGCCTAATCCTGCTGCAACCACTAACAGGTCAAGAGTGTCGAAGGACGACGCTTTTAACTCCTTTATTGCTGATTTCGACACCGCGAAGCTTGATAATGGTAATAAACCTGGGAAGGAAGAGGCGTTGGAGGCTGAGGTAGAGAGGTTAAAAGAAGAGTTGAAGCGAACAAAGTCAGAGAAGGCTGAGATGACGGCTAAGTTTGAAAAGCTTTCTGCTATCTGCAGATCACAGAGGCAAGAGTTGCAGGATCTCAAGCAAACACTTGCTTCTAAAACTGTGTCGTCATCACCGAGCAGAGACTCTCCAGGGATGCGTTCCACGTCATCAACTCCATCGGTACTTTCTTGTTTCCTGTTAATCTAAGCGTTAGGCTCACACATAAGATTGCATATGTTTCTTACAGCTTATGATTATATTGTTCTTGTTGAAACAGAGAGATAAGGGTAACAACAATAGCAACAATGAGTCAGTGAGAACCAAAAGCAAACCAGCTTCTTCGGCTCCTGCTCCGGCAAGCCAAGGTTTTGAGCCATGGGGTTTCGAGACAGAGTCATTCAGAGCTGCTTCACAGTCTTCAGCTTCTGCTACTACAACAGCGCAAAGATTTGTAAGTTCTGGGAGTAGTTCACCGAGATTAGGGAACACAAAGATGAGAGAGAACCAGAAAGCTGCTCAACCTGCTGGATGGGCTGGCTTCTAAACAAAGACTGATCTCAGTGCTCATTTGCTATTCCTCTTACACCAACAACAACAAGCTCCTTCTTGGTTGGCATTACAGAATCTTGAATCTTTTTGTAGATGATCGACTATCCTCTGTTTTTGTGCTGCAAACTTTACAGAGTTGTGTTTTTGGGGAATGTATAAACCTATTTCTGAGCAGTGGGGGAAGATCTCGGCTTTGTAATTACCATATGATAAATTACCGCATTGGGAAACAGAGGAGCTAAAGAAACGTTTGCAGTCTTATGCTTTGAAAATTAGCCTTAACCAAACCAAAATTTATTAACATAAACCGAACCAAATTTTACTTAATAATCTAAAATTTTCAATTGGAATCAGTTTTCCTCAACCGAAACAAAATTAACTTGAAATTTTAAAACCAGAATTAGAAAATGGTCATCAAAACAAGTGAATTATCAATTAACTATAATTTTAATAGAAAACTAATATTATATATCTAAAGTGAACCGGATCGAACCGAACCGATAACTCAAAATTGAACTCGAGAACAAAACCGGACCACTCTTGGCGTCTGTTTGGAGATTTAAATCTGCAAAGAAAAATAAAGGTACCAACTTTGAATCTTTTCTCCCCCACAGTTTCTGCCAAACCAAAAATCGAATCCTAATGTCCACTCCAGATCCCAACGCCTCCGTCTCTCTCGCCGCCGCATCTGAAACTCCGATGACACAACCCAACACAGTCAAAACTCCGTCTCCTCAACCGCCGTACAGAGCCATAGCTCCCCTTCACCGTCAACCTCAACAGAGTATCCACCCGCATCCCTTCCCGGTCAGACGATCGAATCCCGTTTCCGGTTCGCCTCTCCAAGACCCTTCAGCTCTTGTTTACCCGGGTCGTGGGTTACCGACCCGACCCGGAAGGCAGAGTCCGAGCACCGTCGCGGATCCATCGGGTGGGTATCCTACTCTGCCGGTTTATGCTTACCAAAACGGGCAGAGTTTGGATCCAATGAGTCGGTTCATGATCCAACCAGCTTCTCATCTTGGGTCGGGTCACTTGAAGGGAGTTCCTCACTTCTTGCAACCTCGGGTTAGCTTCTGATTCTCTAACCGAACACAAATTTTAGATTCCTTTGGTTAGTGGAATTGGTTTATTCGTTAAAGTTAGGTTGGTTTGTTATTACATCAGTTGTTCTGCATTGTCTGTCTCATTTTTTCAAAGCTTTTAGCTTGTGGTTGGTTTAGTAAAAGTGTTTTTTTTTTGGCATCCTTATTTGACTTTGTGAGTAGTGTCAATTTTTTTGAATTTCAGTCTATAATGAGGCTCAAAGGTTTAAACTTTATGATGATTAGGTTGCTCATCCTCCTCCTACTTCAATTCTAGACAATGGTGGCCGTAAAAACGCTAGGTACTTTTCTATCTTCTTTCCTTTATGCATTGTTGATTAGAGAGAATCTTCTTTACAAACTTGTTAATGTTTTGCATTTCTTTTCCATGTTGTTTAGAAGCAGAAACGACGTGCTGGTCCTTATAAGAAAAAGAAAGGTGAGAGATTTTTGTTCACTGGCTTTTGGGTTTACGTTAGAAGCTGCCTTGTTTTGTCTGTGGCGAGTTTCATAAACTTTTTTCATTTGTTTTTGCAGGTTAGAATAACGGAGGGAGCTTCTCTGTATTCGCTTTGTAGATCGTGGTTGAGAAATGGTGCTCATGAGGGACTTCAGGTTTGCCTTTCAGTTTCTGTTTTGCTTTTTTTTTTTTTTTTGTAATTTTAATGTAGAGTTCGGCCTTGTGTTTATGTCATAATGGATTTTGCTTACAGAAGCAGCAAAGCGATACAACAGTGGCATGTTTGCCAAAGCCTTTGCCTGCATCGGATGTGGTTGAGACTAGTTTGCCAAAAGATTCAGTTGAAGAACCAAATTGTGTAGAAGAAGACAAAGAGGTTTGTGTTTTGTCTTGTTAATGCTAATGATTAATAATAATGCTAAGTTTCATGATCTTGTTTCAACTCTTTGATGAAATTCAGGACGAGGAATCTGTGAAACATTTGTCTGATGCTGATCTTTTGAAAAGACATGTGGACCGTGCTAAGAAAGTCCGAGCTCGGTGAGTCACACAAACTTTTTTTTTCAAATCAAAGTTGTTTTCTTGGTGTTGCAGAAGCTAAATTGTGGGTTTGTTTTTTTTGTTTTTGGTTTTCAGATTAAGAGAAGAACGGTTGAAGAGGATTGCTAGGTACAAGGCAAGATTAGCTCTTCTTCTGCCACCGTTTGGAGAGTAATGCATGAACGAGTAGGGATTTAATTTAAAGCTTGGAACTACTATGTGAATATACTTGCAGTTGATTTAGTTATATCACAAGGAACCTTTAGAGGGGTGTGTTTGTTCTCTATTGTTGTCTCCTAGTAAACTGCAATCTATCTTTCTTCTTAGCTTTGATATATAATAATAATCAATATATGAAAGAGTTCTCGGATTTTTCTTTCAGTTTTTAAATAGATTTTTTGGGTCTTTCTCATTGTCTCCATCAAAGGAGCCTAATTCATGTTACTTGGTGTCCAAGAAATTACTGTTAAAACTGGAATGCAGGATTTTGAGAGATCTTTCTTTCAAGAAATGTTTCTTGGACATTGTTCCCCAACATACACAACAACATAAGCAAAAATACCAAGAGGAGGAAGAAGAAGCGTTGAAGTGGAAAGCAGTGGCTATGGAGTATGCTCCTTGAGTGTTTTTTGGATTGCAGTATGTCAAAGTCATTGCTTCATCATCATACACATCTCTGTTACTTCTCTGCCCCAAACATCTGGAGGAATCAAATCTAAAGAGAAAACAAGTGAGAGGCAAATCTACAAACATGGGAACAAGCATGATGTTATATACCAACAACATGAAACATACCGAGTGAGGGAAAAGACAGAGAATCCCACAAAATCATATGTTAATTTGAAGAGCCTGTATTGCTTTCTTTGAAGAGGGTCTATTGGTTCCTTGTGGTTGGATAGAGAAGATGAGGAAGCACTCTACAAATTCATTAATACGCATAAACAGAAGACAAACACGTCTTGACTTGAACAACTACACAAAATAGAGACTGTGAAAAAACATTTTTTACAGTTTAGTATGATTAAATTGAAATTTAAAGTGGTGACTACACTAACTCCAGTTTACTAAGAGAATAAACAACTAAAGTTGTCCCTAGGCTTGAGTTCTAAGGGCATCTCTGTGTAGTTTGGTCTGTAATGCTCTGGCTCCAATGTTGAAGAAGTGCTTTTGCAGGGTTGCAGATTTTCCTGCCTTTATGCTTTGCAAGATAGGTTAGCTGAGCCACGATCCTCTTCGTTTCCGGAGCTGTTGAGCTGATGGGATAGTCGATGAGATATTGGATCATTATGTTAACGTTGAAATATTGGATCTAACGCATAACGAGATATTTTTTTT
This sequence comes from Brassica napus, assembly GCF_020379485.1. Classification (NCBI taxonomy): domain Eukaryota; kingdom Viridiplantae; phylum Streptophyta; class Magnoliopsida; order Brassicales; family Brassicaceae; genus Brassica; species Brassica napus. The sequence goes on from NC_063438.1 coordinate 6,452,770, forward strand.
TTTGAATTGAATGTTAAATTTAATCAAATAAAAAACCATTGTTTTACGTCAAGTGCACAGCTTGTTTGGAAAGTGTAAATGAAACAAACCTTCTCAAATGCTTATATTATACTCCTTGTGGCAAACCAAAATCGTAAACCTTCTTCATATTTGTCATCACCCATTCTCTGAATTGTAGTAAATTTGTTACGAATGTTCTTATCCAGCAAGTGAATAAGTCTATTTGCTGAAAAAGGTTTACCTCCATGGCGTCTTGCATTCCTTTCACGCCATATGGTATATAAAGCTTCTTGGAATACATACTGAAGAGAACTTTGGTATCTTCTGCTGCGCGCGAGTTTGATTAACTTCGAACAAAACAAATGCGCGATCTGGTTGGGGTGTATTCAATTGAGAGTTTTAAGTTATTTGCAACAAAATGAAAAATACAGTGTTATTTAAACATGAATTTTAAAATTTCATTTAAAATCTAGTATTATTTTGACATTTTATAAACTACTCTCAAATCCAGTGTTATTGAAAATATTTTAAATTGTGGAGTTTTCAAGTTTTCAAGGGATTTTAAAGTGTGTAAGAAAAATTCTTTAATTAAAAAAATTAAAACTCAAATCTCATAGTTTTAAGTGATACTAGTATTATCCCCGGTGCTACGCACCTACAATTTTAATGTTTTCTAAACTATCTGATCATAAAATAGTAATGATTATCAAAATAAATTATTGTTTTATTTATCTATTTTCTTAACCTATATAACATATTAATACATAAATTTAGAAATACTGAACCAACTTCTATGATGTTAGTTTTGAAAAATATATACAACATACATGTTTTTGAAAGCTTGTTTCTATAGAAAAAATTACGATATATTCTAACACATAAAAGTATACATTTTTCTAACGTATGGGCATTATTATATTAAAGAAAACTATTAAACATACTTAAAGATATCTAAGTTTTGTTTATTTAAACATATTTTTAGATATCATAACTAAAATTGTAGATGTGTTTATCTTTGTCCATAAGAAAGCTTTCCGATTTTTCATCATTTGTGAAAGTTTAAGCTAAAAAATAGAAGAATAAAATCTTCAACTTTGAATCATGAAGAAAATTATAGGGGTAATGTAAATGTGTTCAATAAAAGAGAATAAATGATTTAAATAATTAATTTTTGCCACATTCAAAACTAAAATAAAACCATAAAAAGATGACTGCCGAGGAAGGCAAGAGAAAAAAAGATTCTCATCTCTTCTCAGTATTCTTTTTACACCAAAAAAGAGAATGAAATATAGTTTTTTTTAAAAAATGGAGAGATGGAGCAGTTACATATTGAAAGAGTTACTAAATTCATTTTTGTACGTGTGAGAGAAAAATATGAATTTTTGCAGTTAACCAAATATTTGAAGTCAATAGAACGTGGGATGATTTTGATTTACTTGAATTTTGTAAAACAATTACACATGTCAAAATTTTATTGCTTGACTGACTTGTGCTTTAATATATAAGGGATTCTAGGGTGATTTAACAAAAATCATTTTAACTTCTGCAATTCATTAAAATTATCTAAAACATTATTAAAAATAAAATCACTTTAAATTTTAGATTGTTGGGTTACCTTTTTCAATTCTTTATCCTAGGGTTAAAATTGTATGTTTATAAACGTTCGAGGATATTGTAAATAGTTACTGCCTTACTGGAAATATCCGAAAAATAATTACAAGCTTTCCTTGTCTTTTGTCGGAACTTCCCCTTCATTCGATATGTATAAAAAGAGAAATAAAAAAAAAATCTGGAATATACAGAAAATGGTTTTGTCAGAATTAACAAAAGGGCAATTTTCAAAAAGCATTTTTTTAAAGTTTTTGTCCCAAAAATAATTTTCAATAAGGAAAATGATCAAATTAGTTTTTTTTTTATTTTGAATTTTTTTTTTTAATTTAAAATTTTATCCTGAAAACTCTACCCCTTAACTCTAAACCTTAAGTCTATATTAGTTAACCCTAGGGTATAAATGTATTTTTACCTTTTAATAAAATTTATTTTGGTCATTTTTCTTATTAAAAAACTATTTTTGTGACAAAAACTTAAAAACTAAAAACAGCTATCATAGAGAACTTCAATTAATAAAATATCCAAAACGATTTAACAACGTCTTAAGAGGTTCGTTTTATTTTATTGGAACAAAAGTTAAAAAAAAAATTTCACTGAGGAAAAAAATAAGCCATTGGAAGTTGTTAATGGTAGGCCTATGAGCCAGTCACACATATATAAAGAGTTAAATACACACACAAATATATATATATATATATATATATATCATTACATAAAAGAAAGGTGCACAAGTAGCTTACTAGCTATAGCACGTAGCAACTGATTCAGTTGAATGTTTATCATGCATGGCAGACAATACCATCAATCAACTGATTTGATCTGTCGCTTTTTATTTTACTTTTATGTAAACTTGCACGATATATAGACACGCATCAATATGCGCAAACTATAGAATAATAGGTAGACAAGTTCCTGATGAGGTATTCATTCTTGTGGTCTGGTCGAATCCATCATCAATGCGTTTCAGAGATACTCACGTGTGGCCATAGATAAGAACTCAACCCCAATATAAATCGCATCGTTCACAAGAAATCCATTTGAAGCTTTGTGGAGTTCCTCTAGCTCCAAAAACTTGTTGAAGCCCCAGCGAGTATTGGAGGTAAACCGATGTGCGGTATCTTTATCAAACAAGCAGAGATTAAAATTAGCAGTTGGCTTACATATATGTACGTATAAAATAAAAGAAAGTAAGTATATATATATATATATATATATATAATACTAATTTCATGGTGATTGCGCTTGTGTTGGTCCAACACTCGCAGTTTATAGATGGCCGATGTTGCTTCCACTGGAGCTTTGCTCACAAAATCGGACGCGTGCAGAAACAAAGACAACGAATTTCCTTTTCCCTCTAAGCATCCTTTAGGGTACATCTCTAAGTACCTGATTGTAATATAAACCATGTATAAGATATCTATACTATATTAAAAGGAAGATATCCTCAATAGCTGGGGTGTCCACGTCGGCAATTAAAATCAACCAATAGGGTTGATTCATTCCTCCACGTCAACACGAGATTGGGCTGATCTTGGGCTGTTAATTTTTTTCAACCGTAAAAAGGAAAAAAAACATGTGGGTCATGAACCCAGGTCTGGAAAATCGGATAGTGTCGACATCTCAACTCTTCGATCTTCAGTAACCCTAAAACAGACAGGCCATTAATCTCTTTGACATCACATCTCTTCGCCCTTTCCCCTTCTTCAGCGGATCGTTCAATCAACACCATATTCATGAGTGTGCAATGAATCATCTGGAAATCTCATTAATGGGTTCCTTTCGTCTCCCTCTCAGATTCTTTATATCATTCATATTTTCCCTCACATTTGTGACACACAAAATTCTCTCAAGCCATGAATTCTAACAGCAAATCAACCGTTTCCGGCGATTTTACCACGAAGAAACCGAACGGAAAGGATGTTGTCTCCTCCGCGAGCCGGTCGAACGAGACGGGCAAACCCAAACCTTCATCTCTATTGCTAAATATGTTTCCGGTGATCCTAAGAAGAGATGACAAGAGTAGATGAGCAGTAGGGGTTTCTTTAATTGGTTCAAAGTATATGGCTGCTTCAATCTCAGCAAGACTTATTCGCACTGTTGGATCCTATGCAGCTTTAGGACGCAGCAGCAGTATTATCTCAGTTTCTAAGCTCTTTCTTATATGCAAAATTGTAAATCTTTTTTTTTTTGTTGATCTCTAACTGCTTCTCTTTCTCTTTGGCACAGCAAATGCATCTGGAAATTTTTTAAGCTCTCTTCCATGTAATCTAAAGGTTGATGTCTACATCACTTCGATTGCATATACAGACTCACCAAATCGAAGTAGTCTGTTGGCTTATACACAAATATCTTATTGGCGTCAATGTCGTTCTCGGTAACTCTTCGTCCTTTTTTGTTTGATACAAACCAAACTCAAAAACTTAAACCGGTTCATCCATTTTTTTTTATTCTGCTTGCAGGATATGAGGTACCACCATCGTTTCTTTTTTGAAATGCTCTCTTTGTGATTGTATCTATGTTGAGTCTAATCTACAGATGGAGCAAATGCGGTTGGGGAAGACTCTACAAGCAATTTTTTCTTGAGCTATCTGAAGTTTCATCAAGGATTGCGAGGGCCATTTCTTGAGTCAATGAGATCTGCTTCTTAAAGACAAGTTCTGATGTTGTGTTGTTTAATGTTGTGTCTTGATTTGGCAGTTTTGCTTTGTTCTTTTAACATAACCGATGGTTGGGGGTAAGAGATAAAAGGTTCACTCCAGAACTTGAAGTTTTTAGGTATGTTGGTGATAAGGATTGCCGTAGGGATTTGTAGGGATTTGCGTAAGGTAATGCATGATTATGTCAACAAGGGCTCTAAGACGAGAGTAAATTTTTTTGTCTTTCTCAAGAAACTTTGGGTTTATCAGCTGTGTATAATTATATTGTTTTGTTTGTTTTGTTTCAGAAATCTTTGTTACCGTTTGATGTGTTGTTGACAACGTATGATATAGCATTGGTGGATCAAGACTTCCTTTCTCAGGTTCCGTGGTAACTGATGAAGCTCAAATACTCAAGAATCCCAACAGTGTATGTTACCTACCTAGAAAAATTCATCGAGTTGTGAAATGAATGATAGATCACTGGTTAGTTGATACTGTGAATTCAAGATTAACTTCCATTCATTTCACACATCTCTTATGTAGCCGTTTATATGGATTTATTGTATCGGTTTACTTTCCAGCCGAAAGCTCTCCACTTCTATTTTGACTCCTGATTGTACATTCATGATTTACTTTCCCAAAAGACATGTCATTATGTGAGACAAAGAAATTATGTGAGAGGTTGACTGAGAGTCTGAAAACAAGTATTGTGCGAAAGGTTGCCATGAATGGGCTGATTAATTTATTATTACATGTTGGCTATTCTCCCAGCCAAAGTTTCAACAAACGTGTTATCATTTAAATGTTTGGGTATAACATCAAAATTGGTCCATTACAAACTTGATACAGTCATTTTATAATTGGGCTAGCATTCCATTTTTTGCGAGCTGGTCTTTTGGTGGACTTCGAAATGAAGTATCGTTTTAATAATTATTTCTTCGTTAAATCAGTGCTTAATCATGAGATGGTTAACTAATAAATATCTTATGACATATATTTTTCCTTAGAACATAGTTTATATAATCTTTAATAATTTTAATATATATAAATAAATTGAAAATATGAAAAGTTATTATTCATATTTATTTATGGATATTGTTTGCTCTATATTTCTCACATGTGCAACTGCAAAGTGCTTCTTAACCTCAAGTGTTTTTACATGTGATATACATATTTATCTCTTAGGTTTACCATTTTTGATAACCTAAACCTAATTCCAGACCTTAGACAATGATAATTTTTATATATATCTACCATTTATAAAATTTCAGAAAGCTTTTAAGTTGGGTTTGAAGTTCTCACTCATACCTGTTTTCGAGAGGTCATTCAAGACCATGTTTGAGCAAGTATCTCAGCCTTGCATAATAACCGAGCACACAAACACTATCCAGCAAACAGAAAAAAAGCTAGAACATCAAATAATAGTATTAATATTCAAAATTATTTCCAAAAATCTGATTAATTAAATAATTAAAATAAGAAACTGTAAAATTAATATTACATCAACAACGGTAAGAAAGTAAATCTTCTATAAATTTACAACTAATAATATTTCAAATCATGAAGTAAAATTTTCTTTCTATCACAAACAAACTTAAGAAAAACACAGAAATTAAATAGCAACAATAAATATTAAATTTAAATTTTGGTTAAAAAGGTTGACAAAATTATTTTGGTTAAAACGATAAATTGAAAACAACAAATAAAGAACCGGTATACAAGTCGGTGGTGCTTTCTTTTAAAGACAAGTAACAAAAATAAAACTTTGTAATTTTAAAACCAATCAAAATTTATACACTACTAATTATAAGCTTTACAATTTTTTACATAAAAATAAATAACCAAGATAAAGAATATATATAGATCTTAAGTTATAATTTAGTTAACTTTTTATTAATCTTACTAATATCCTACATAAAACTCCAATAAAACACAACAAATGATTTCAAATAGTTTTAAATTTACATTTATGTTTATAATTCTATAACAAGTTTCAGTGTATATCATATTTGTTCGTTTTAAAAATATAAATATAAAAATTAAACTAATACTATAGGAAAAAATCCGGGCGTAGCCCGGAAAACCCCCTAGTCACAATACTAAAAGCAGCATATTCTGTATCTAGAGAACGCCACGTCCTCAAAAATATTCGTCCAATCAGAATCAGTTAATTGTCCACGTCAGATGGGCCTCACAATTGTTTTTTAAATTGGCCCAACTGGACACAAAACACACAAAGAAACACGTCGAAGGATGACGCTTCGCTTCACCTCTGCCAGTTCGTCTTCTCCAATTGAAGAGTAAAGAAACCGAGTAGTAATCGAGCCAATTCTACACAATCAATACGTTCTTAATGATTTCATTCCATCTCCCTCTTTTTTTCCCTCTTTGGATTTGTCCGATCGATTAGAACTTCGTAATTAGATCTGAAATTCGCGAGCTTTAGGTCAACTGGTTTCGTCTCTGTGCAATTCAAGGAGCTAGCTCAGGCTTATGAGGTTCTCAGCGAAGCGGAGAAGCGTGAGATCTATGATCTGTACGGTGAGGATGCGCTCAAGGAAGGAATTGGTGGTGGAGGCGGTGGTCATGACCTCTTTGATATCTTCTCCTCTTTCTTTGGTGGTGGTGGTGGACACCCTTTCGGAGGTTAGTCTCTCATCTCCCAATCTGAGAAGAGTTTTTGACTTTTGAATAGATGATAAAGGTTTGATTTTTTGGTTTTGATTAGGTGGCAGCAGCCGTGGAAAGAGGCAGAGGCGTGGTGAAGATGTTGTTCACCCTCTGAAGGTTTCCCTTGAGGATCTTTATCTCGAGACAACGAAGAAGCTCTCGCTTTCTAGGAAGGCTTTGTGCTTAAAGTGTAACGGGTGAGTACTTTTTTAAAGGAATACAACAAGAAAGATTTTTTCTCTAATACCTACACCAACGCAAAGCTCTTTGTGATCAAATCGTATAGCGAAGATGATATTCACAAAAGCATCAAATATAATGTGTGGTCCAGTACCTCTAATGGCAACAAGAAGCTTAACGCTGCGTATAACGAAGCAGCTGGAGACAAGTCCTCCTGTCCTGTTTTTCTCATCTTCTCTGTAAGTGAAATATGGCAAAAGTTTGGTTGTTTTGATTTGGTTCCGATTTGGATATAAATGAAATGATTTTTTTTTGTAACAGGTAAACACAAGTGGGCAGTTTGTTGGTTTAGCGGAGATGGTATGACCAGTTGATTAGAACCAGATGGCGGAGTGCTGGCAGCAGGACAAGTGGGTTGGTTGCTTCCCTGTTAAGTGTCACATCGTTAAAGATATCCTGAATAGTTCCTTGAGGCATATTACGCTTGAGAATGATGAGAACAAGCCTGTTACTAATAGCCATGATACACAGGAGGTTAGAGAGTCTTCTGGTTTCCTTTCTTAGTTTCTCCCTCTGTCATGTGAAAAAAAATTAAATTTTAGTTTCTGTGGATTTTGAAATGGGCAGGTAAAGATAGAGCAAGGAGTCAAAGTAATCATTTTTTTTAAGGAACATGTGAGCAAGACATGCATACTCAATGATTTTGTCTTCTATGAGAATTGTGAAAATATAATCAAAGACTGGGAAAAAGAAACACCAGCTGTATAAAAGACAGGTAAAAACAACAAAACTCATAGTGTGGTGCTCTTATCTAGATAAATATCTGATGGAGATTGTTTATCTTTCAGCAATCTTTTACTGCCAGTGACAAAAAGACAACACCAAAAGACAAATCTAAGGAAACCAGTGTGATAGCAGAAGTGGCTGAAGAGATATCACAAAACAGTGTTGCAGAAGTTGCGAGCACATGCTGAATCGCATGCTGAGTGCAGCAGCAAGCTGCTTACTTTACTTTGGATGGGTTTTTTTGTCCGTTTTCTCCACCAAATTTGCTCACTCTTTTCTTAGGAGTTTGGTTTTCTTTTGGTAGTTGGTTTTTGAAGTTGTAGAAGATATATGAGTAAAAATGATTTCGAAGGCTATATATATATTTCTTTTTCTTAAAAGTTCAATGCAAAAATATATTTTCTGTATGTTTTTGTAACTTCATTCACAAAATTTCAATCAGAAAATAAAGGGCATTGTAATTGAGAAAAGAAAGAAAACAAATCAACCTTTGTGAGCTATTTGAACAAATAAATGTTGGAAACCAACTCTTGGTCGTCTCTCCGCCACTGGTGTATCCCATGAGCTTCCTTATAGTCTTCAGAAGCAGTCCGGTTTACAATCAGCTTAGCAGATGGGATGACGTGAACAGGCTCTTGCACATCCACTGTAAAATGCTTCAAAACAGTCAAAGAAATATGATATTATACATCAATTCGCTGAAACAAAATAAGTTAAAGGTTCACATATTACTTGACAGACAAGTTATTTATCAAACCACTAGAGCATAAGAGACCAAAAAACTAACAACATAGTTTTCCACTACAAAAAAGGGTCACCCACAATTGGCAAAGCCAAGTGAATGACACTTTAAAAAACTTAAAACACAACACTGTTAACGGGACTATGAAATACAGCCGATCAATACCCGAACTTAACCCAATACTTCTAACCGAAACACTACCAATCCCACACATTTTAAAAACAGCAGCAGGTTCATGGCTTTAGACTCCAGTATTAACCTTACCATATCGTAATTAACTTTTTTTTTTGTTATCCTAGAGAGACCATCTATTAAGTTATATTTGGCAGACTACGTACGATCTTGGTGGATCTATCTTTTGTATCATTTAAAAATAAATGATAGAAGTTTGTATCATTTAATTTTGTGATACAATTTACATTTTTTTTTGTAAGATCGATTTGTTTTTTTCTCCTTTTTTTTTGTTTTCATTTGGTTGTTAATGCGAGCTTTGTAGTTTTTTGGTGGGGGTAGTGTTCTCTATCGAAATCTTATTTACATGTTTGTGGAACTTCCCTGAAATCTGACATATTTTGTTTACTATTAAGATTCTAATTGTAAATTTATTTAAGAAAAAAAATATACGAACCCGGCGCGTAGCGCCGGAATACCACTAGTACTACTTAATGAGACATGCATGCATGTTTTCGAACTGAACTATTTTAAATCAATATGAAACGGTTTTTTTTTTTTGAGAAAAATATGAAACGTTAATTTATTTATTTTAACTTAGTATCGCTCTAGTATTGTCGTAATTTGAAACATTAGTGGTATCGATATTTCTTTTGATTTGCGCGTATTCAACCAAAATATTTAATAAACTGAAATAGATGGAGCATAAAATTGAGCATACCATCTCCGTGGTCCACAGGTGAACTCATAGGACGAATGACTTTCACCACTGAAGGAGGAAAACTGAGTGATCTTCCATGTGAATCTAGAGTTATTCCGAGGCACCTTCATCAGTTTAACTCGTTCTGCTGTCCCCATGGTTGGAGAGAAGGTGTTTATTATAACATTGAGGAACAATGGTACGACTCCGGTTATCTCGGCACAGAAAACCGCTTTATCGTTCACAATAAACTTCTGCTTCAACATATCTTGTGAGATTAAGCTGCTTACCCCCCATGATACATGGTTTGAGTCGAAAGAGAACACTGACGCTGATAAGGCAACATATAGGCAGTATCAACGATTAAATAAAAATAAAATTGTCAAAATAATCACCAATTAATACTTGTGAAACTTAATATTTACCCGTGCATATATCAAATTCTCCAATCTGAGAGATTACGCTGAGGTTGAAACAGCAGGTGACGCCCCAATTAGAACCAGTACACTTTTCATCGGCGATAGTCAGATAAGCGGATAAGTAGTCCTTGACAAGATCTAAGCGGATATTGAACTTCCTATATCGCCATTTCCAAGCCAACAAGATTAATGCACATATTATGTTAAATTAAAAGAGATAAATTAAAATGTTAAGTAAATTAACTCACCATTTGAGACCAAAAGCATGGAAATCCATTGATTCACAGTTCTTAGCACTTTCAGTCAGTAGCGTAGACATTCCATCAACCAACATGAAGTGACTGTTATTGCGTTTCTTATATTTTATGTTGTCTACATAGAATACATGCAGATGAACAAACATATATAGACAACATCATTAATTAGACTTATATGTGTGTGTGTATATATATAAGTAAAACGTACCTTCAAGTGACGTTAGACCCATTTTCAAGTAGGGTTTTTAAATTTGTTGGTCTGTAGTTTGTTTTGGGATGAGAAGGAAGTGGTATAAGTGTCTATATATATAGGTAAATTCCTTGACGAAGGGAGTTTAGTTAAAATCTAAACCGAACCAGATATTGATTATTTTCTTCCAAAAAAAAGATTAGAGATGAGACTAGTAAGACCAACCCATCGATGGATATGCGTATTTGAAATTCTCACCGATAAAAGTTAGCATTTTAAATTCTGAATAGAGATAAATTTCTATTTTATAAATGTATAATTTTGATATATCCTAAGTTTTCTAGTTTTTTTTGTCATCAAAATATTTTAAATATATGATTTACATTTTAGTGTTATATATTGTGTAACTCTATAATCTTATTGGTTAGATTTTTTATTCGATATTATTTATATATAATTATTTTTATACATTTTATTTTTGTATTAATTGTTATTATATACTAATATATTTTTTTCAGTTTGATATAATAAGTTCATTATATGAAATAATCAAACAGAGAAACTCCTTCAACATATATATTTTAAAAAATTTCTACAGTTTGCATACAATACATTTTAAAATTTTAATTCTATAGTTATACTATAGAAATGATATTTGTTTAGAATAATTTATAATTTCATGTTGTATTTAAAAATATACTTTAGCATTTCTATTGTTTTATTATATTGTGAGATTTTATAAGTAAATACATTGCTCAGTTTAAGCAATTTGGTTCGATTTTAGTATATTATATTAATTTACGAATTTAATATAATTTTCATTTTAATTCATATATTACTTATATTTTATAATAAAATGTCATATAATTTTTATTTTTGTAATAAATTTTTATTTAAAATTATTATTTTATATAATATTATATGACTAATTATGAAATTAATCATGCAATAATTTTAAGATATTTAAAAATTTTAGTAAGATTTTGTTAGATTTTTCTCAACATATTTTGTTATAACTAAAAGTAAAATTTAAATCTACAGTAAAAATGTATTATATTAATGTCCCTTTAATTATTAAGAATTTTTAGAAATGTTATATATTTAATAGATAATGTGAATAATTAAATAGATGCAACTCATGAAATAGACATGGTATGATTTTTTTATAGTAGATAAATAAATTTACTTCTCTTTTAATAGAGAAGATTAGTTTAAACACAACAAATATGGGTGCCAGTGAAGAGTTAGCGGATGTAGGTAATTGTGATTCAAACAAACATTAGTACAGAATTCATAAGATTACACATAGGCTAGAAATATCTCTGTTTTATGACTGATTAATTAGCAAATCTATCCTCATTTAATAATAAATTAATAAGATTAACACAATTATGCTTATAAGAATATCAAAAATAATATTATAATGATGAAATATAAAATAATTAATTTAGTAGAATTATAATATTGTATTTAGTTTTATTTTTGGTTTAGATGAAAATTCTAATGTCAATTAAGAAATTATATATTTTATAATAGTCAATATTCAAGTTTTAAATATATTAAATATTAGCAATTAAGAAAAATATTATAGAGAAAATTTTGATTTAAATTTTTATAAATACAAAGTATGATATTGGTTATGAATATAAACTGTATTTATATAATGTAATTCTAATTTCTAAAATTTAGTTTCAATTTATTATATATTTTTTTTATTTTTAAACTAATTCTTGTCTGTTTAGAAAAACATAATTTAATTTTTATTATGCATCTGTGATTGGAAATATTTTTAAAATAGCTTTTTGATTGCGAAATATGGAAATGTAACTGAAAATGTTTTTTTTTGTGATTACTACCAAACACCAACAATAACTAACACTTGTGAAGAAGTTCTTTAAGAAATTAAGAGGCAATCCCTTGGATGTCTTTGACGAAATTAGGGATAAATGATATTCTCAATAGGTTTTTGTAGATTTTTCCGTCTCTTTTCTTTGAAAATATCATTTATCCCTATCTTCTATGTTGTCTTTATTTTTATTTCCTTTATTAGGTTAGATACTCAGAAGTCACTATTGAAAAGATCTAAACTTTTAAACTTTTCAACTGTATTTTTCTTTTAGCTCATTACAAAGATTTTTCTTTTCAACGGTTTTTCTTTTAAACATGTATATAAATTCCTATACCTCTAAGGCTCTGACCCTTAACATGCCCGGATTATATAAATTATAAAATATGGACTTTGTACTGAATAAGTTTTTCCCTCCAAAATTTTAGTTCTATTATTGTAAATTTAAAAATCAGGATCCCAATTTCTTATATATAAAAAAAGATCTAATGCAAATGTATTTGGAGCATATGCTCAGAGCCAACACTGCCGTTAATAAGGCCTTAATCCTCAAACCTCACCCTTAAGATTTAAGCTCTAATTAGAGAGAAAGTTTGTTACATTAAAATTAACTGTATGTTATCTATTCTATTAAAATAGAGTATATTTTTATCGATTATTTTTTTACTATAAAAAATGCTATAACAGTTCAATTAAAATAGATACAACTAATCATTACTATGCAATATTTTTTTAATCTAACCAATAATTAAGTCCTAAATAATTACATTTATGTGTGATTTAAAAATACAACTATGATTAAATATTCAAATTAATCATCTTGTAAAAATATTTTGGTCTAACAAAAATCTAGCCAAATTTACATGGCATATCAATTATACTATACTTATGCGGCTAAGGTAGCATACTTCCCAAACATACTATTCGCAAATGGGATTTCCTATATGCACCATTTACACTACGATTTATTTAATATTCATTCATGTAACTATAAGATATATTGTACAATTTTTGATGAAAAATTTCAACTACATTTTATTTAATGTTCATTTATGTAAATATAAGACATACTATATTATAATTTGAGTAGATACCATAGGATGGTATGTTTGATGCATTCCAGTTATAATCTATTTCTGATGAATTTACCGTACGTTTTTAGACTCCATGATCTCTAATATCATATTAACTATAATTTATGTTATAGTATACCATCAGCTAATCACAATATCATATATTTACAAAATGTTTAAATTTGAATAATCAATTTCTATAAAACTTAGAATACTATATCGATTTCAAATAATATTCTAAATAAATCTTTATATATTTTTATAATTATTTTCATATAAGTTTAAATTGATTAATATAAATGAAACCAACAACACAGATTAAAATCTAGTCTAACGTTAAAATTTAAAAGTTTCAACAACTTCTTTTTATATAGAGATATTTAATCGGACTGAGCTAAACTAGATCTGTGTACTGTAAACCTATATATGTAAACCTATGTAAACCTACCCTAATAAATTTCTAACTCTTTAACCTTATATAAATACATAGATTCTGTGTTTATATATACTTTTGAATAAATGAGATTTTATAATTTTTTACTGTATGCTATTTTTAGAATAAAAACATATTTTAATAATACTTCAGAATATTTTTCTTTAAATTATTAATATTAAATTTGTTAGAGAATTTTGTAAATATAATACAGGATGTGGATGCTCTAATATGGGGTAGGAGGCATTTGATTCTTTTTCTTAACACACTAAACACGGCCATGCATCCAAGTTATATATCTTTAAGGAAATTTGTTTATTTTACTTTTTCAAAAGTAAGTCACTTATTTAGCAAAAAAAAAGTAACTCTTTTAAATGTTGTAGTTTTTATTTTCTAAATAAAACTTCTATTTTTATCATCTATTTTATTTATATAAATTATAGAATAATAAAACAACATATATAATTAAAATAATACAAATACAATAAAACAAACGAAGAAAATATAGATTCTTCTTAATCTGTCAGACAGGAGCTAAGAGATATTTTGGGCATACAAAATCTGGGAGGAATGGGAACATATTTAGGATTACCGGAGAGTCTTGGGGGTTCTAAGATACAAGTTTTTGTCTTTGTTCAAGAACGGTTAAATAATAGGGTCAATGGTTGGACTTTTAAGTTCTTTACGAAAGGAGGAAAAGAGGTGATTATCAAATCCGTGATTACGGCTTTGCCAAATCATGTGATGTCGTGTTATCGTTTACCCAAGGCTACTGCAAAAAAAATTGACGAGTGCGGTAGCACAGTTTTGGTGGAGCCCATGCGGTAGTACAAGAGGGATGCATTGGAAATCATGGGACAAAGTATGTGTAAGTAAGGAAGATGGAGGTTTAGGTTTTAAAGATATCACTGACTTTAACACTGCGATGCTTGGTAAACAATTATGGCGGCTGATAGAAAAGCCAAATACTTTATTTTCTCGAGTTTTTAAAGGTCGGTACTACAGGAATGCTTCACCCCTGGAACCGATTCGTTCATACTCTCCGTCATATGGTTGGCGGAGTATTGTTTCTGCTAGATCTCTGGTAAGCAAAGGACTAATCAAAAGGGTGGGAACAGGATCTTCTATATCAGTATGGAATGATCCTTGGCTCCCAACCACTCGCCCGAGACCAGCCAATAAAAATCAACACAATCTTTACCCAGACCTTACAGTGGAGTCGCTTATTGATCCTCATTTGCGACGATGGAATTCGCAGGCGATTCAGGCTTTGGTGGATCCACAGGATGTGAAATTAATAGAGAGTATACCATTGAGTAGAACTCTGATAGCAGACAAGGATGGATGGCATTTCACAAATAATGGAAAATACACGGTTAAATCTGGATATCAGATTGAAAGGATATATCCAGATAAGGCAAAACCACCAGTAGTGTTTGGACCCACAGTGAATATTTTGAAAGCATATTGCTGGAAAATACGGTGTCCACCAAAGATTAAACATTTTCTATGGCAATTGGTGACAGGTTGTATAGCAGTCAAGAAAAATCTGCATAAGCGAGGGATACCCGGCGACATTGTTTGTGCAAGATGTGGTGCGGAGGAGGAATCGATCAACCATGTGTTTTTTGAATGCCCTCCTGCACTTCAGACATGGGCTCTTTCAAAGATTCCAACATGTCCAACATTGTTTCCAACAAGTTCTCTCTTTGTGAACATGGATCATCTTTTTTGGAGAGTTGTTCCACAGATGGAGGATCATCAGTTTGCATGGATACTATGGTATATATGGAAGGGAAGAAATAATAAAGTTTTTAGTAATATGGATGTGGATCCGTTGGATACCCTTAAACTGGCTGAAGCGGAATCAAAACTTTGGGCTGAGGCTCAAATTTTGAATGATAACAAGAGGATCCAACCGGTAGGGGCAATGATTCTTCCGTCAATCCCAGGAAGATGGTGTTTTACGGATGGTTCCTGGAAAGAAAATGATATTTTTTCTGGCCAAGGATGGTATAGTACTCTAGAGGGATTTGCGGGTTTGATGGGTGCAAGGAATGTTCGGGCGTCACTTTCTCCCCTTCATGCAGAAATGGAAGCCTTGTTATGGGCAATGGAATGTATGAAAAACTTACGACAATTTCAGGTTACGTTTGCAACGGATTGTTCTCAATTGGTGAAGATGGTTTCAACACCAGAGGAATGGCCAGCATTTGCAAGTTATTTGGAGGATATAAACAGCTTGAAAGAGAGTTTTTCCCACGCAGAGATTATCTATGTACCAAGAACGCATAACAAGAAGGCGGATAGCTTAGCCCGTAGCGCTAGGAAGGAAACGTCTTTTGTAGTTCACATGGATCAAGATCTCCCAGTTTGGTTCACAGAGTCTATATGAGTCTGTAAAGTTGATGACAAAAAAAAAAAAAAAAAAAAAAAAAATATAGATTCTTCTTCTTCAAAGGTCTTCCTTGCTACCGGAGAACCAACACTGCCAATGTTCTTGTGATCTTCAAATTTCATGTCGCATTATAGACAAATTCTAAATAAAATTTTATGCGGCTAAAAATTATAAACCTGATTTCTACAAAATACGTAATCCATTATTATAACTTTAAGCAACGGACTCTATAACCGTTTTTTCAGGTTGAAAATGGTGGCTATTCTTATCACTTTCTCAGAGCCTTCATAAATAATGGACTATTTATCGAATATTAATCCATCATTTGTATTTTGGTTAGTTCTCTTAAAAACACACAAAAATAATTTTTTCATCAAAATAACATACAGAAAAATATCGAACAGAAATTATTCTTCTTAAATAAAATTAAGTTATCTTCAATGAATAATACATGTAATAAAATAAATATTTTAAATCTATTTATTTATAATATTAATAATTTAAATGTTATTTTCTAAATCTTAGACTTTAAGGGCCTGACTGGTTTCCCGTTACGACCCGCAAACGCAGCTTTTGCAGTTGGTAGCGGTTGACAGTGTTTTGAAAAAATCATACAAACTGCTACAAATCGCTCCCAACCTCTTAAAATAAAAAGCTGGTTCCAGCTAGCGTTTACGGTTGCAGGCGGTTGCGGGTGGAAAAATAAATATAAAATTATTTTCAAAAATATTTTAAAATTTTAAAATTAAAATTTTAAAATGGAAACATTATAAATAAAAATATATACATATTTTATATATTAATTAAAATTACAAACAGTATCATAATTTGCTTTATAAAAACTTTAAACTAACTATTTATTAGAATTTTTAAACATTTCTATACACACATATATATAACGAAATAAAATATTTTTTAAAATTTTTCAATATAAATCTTCAAAACAAATTTTATTAAAATTATAATTTTCAACTAATTTGAATTTTTTTATAAATAAACCTAATATTTTTATTAATCATATTATATTGATAATTATTGTATTTTATTAGAATAGTATGTTTTTATATTTTTTAATGTTATAATATGTTAATATGAGTAATTTATTATTAAACTGCTGCAATATCTTAAAATCAATCAGTCACAAATATCCCGTAAACGCAATAATTTTCAAACATTATACCAGTCATACAAAACGCTTAATAACGCTTGAAACCGCAACCATCCGCATCCGCAAACTCCCGCATCCGCAAACTCCCGCATCCGCAACCGCAACCGCTGCGTTTAAACCAGTCGGGCCCTAAATCCCGAACTCTATCCCTAAAAATCGAAACTCTATTTGTAATCATTAATTATCCTAAAAATATGTATGTATTTTATATCTTTAAATATTATCTTGATTGTTTTTATTTGCTATTTTTATGATAATTGTTTGGTGTTACCTTACAATATTTATCTTGTGTTTTTGGTTGGATGCTTTATATCTACTAGGTAAGGAATCCACGCGATATCGCGTAAGAGCTCATTTAAAAAAAATACATATTACTTTATAATTTTAATTTTTATATTAAAAAATTAATTTTATTTTCAAAAAGAAATTCTCATGTCAAATTCGTAGAATATATGTGTTTATATTCATTTTAGATAATATAAGAAAATTATATTTTATAGTTTTAGATTACAATTGAAATACAAATACTTCAATACCAAAAATTTAAATTTTCTATTAATTTAGGTAAGTTTTATAAAAAATTAAATTATTTAATATTTTTTGAATTAATTAAAATAACCAATACATTTTAATTTAATCATTTACTAATTTAATAAGGTACTTTATAATGACAAGTACTGCATTCATGATTTTTGAGCTTTGTAAAAATATGTATTCTCAAAACATGATTATATAACGGCTTTAAGAGATCTTGTATCATACATATTTTTATTGGTAAATCACACATATTCGTCTTTGCTCAAAAAAAAACCACACACATTCTTCTTTGTGCATTATTTGCATTTTATTTATTTGAAAAATTGATCTTTGACAAAATTGACAATAAAACTCTCTCTGTTTTCTAATCTATTTTTGAGTTTTTGTTTGTTATTTTAGTTATGATTGGTCATTATCCACAATTTTTTATATAGAAGACTAATGATTGTAATAACAGACAACCAAATATTGCAACATTTATCTAATGATTGTAATACTAACACCAAAAGTTGCAAGGACACATCACTAAATACTACAATTACCAACAATTATAATGCTTCATGACCAATGATTACAATAACCCATTACCAAAATATGTAGTCACCAACAATTGCAATATTTCATTAATTATTTGTAATTTATTATTTAAGTAAATGTAATAGTTAACTTCAACGATTTCAAAGATTCATTTAAATCTGACTATCTTTTCTTATTTGATCGTAATTAGAGATTCAGTTAATAATCACTTATATCAAACTCAAACATAAATTTTAATGTGCATAACTAAATATAATTGCTTAGGTTTCCATTTTGTTAATACTTATCTATTAATAAATAAATTATTTAAATAAGTCAGAAAGTTTTATTTGAAATTCGAATAAAAAGACAAATCAACCAAAAACGTACCAAAACATGTTGCAAACCACAAAATATAACTGAAAACCATAAATAATTTTTAAAATATATAATATTATAAAATATTAATTACCCAACAAATCAAATTATCCAAATCTATAAATATAATTTAAAATCTTATTAAATACTTATGCAGTTTTAGAATGAATATACACTTTTTAGACATTTCTATGAGCTTTTAAATATATATGTATAATTTTAGAATAAAAATACACATCTTTAAAAGAAAATAACTCTTTAAAAATATATACAGTTTTTATGATAAAAGATACATCATTATGAAAAAAAAACATCTTTGATCTTTTTATCTTAAAACTAATAAAATTTATAGATTAAAAAACGCATCAGTTAACATTTGTTAGAAAAAACAGATCGATTAATGTGATAATGAAAGATACATCAATTTTAGGACATCATTCAACATAAAAACTCGTGTCTTTTCGTTTTTAATTTGCTAATATCTATTTATTAATACTTCACAAATATTAATAATTGTTTTAAATCTAAAACTCAGTGTATTAATATGATAATTTGAATTTCTTAAAAAAAATTGTATGAAAGTTACATCTCTTAATTTTTTTACAAGAAAATTGAATTATTAGTTTTTAAAATGAATTTATGTCTTTTCGTTTGTTACTTTGCTCATATCAATTTATTTATACTTCATATAAATATTTACAATTGTTTTATATCTAAAAATAGGTGTATTAATATGAAAATTTAAATCTTTTAAGTTTTTACATGAAAAGTTGAATATTTTAAGTTAATAGTTTTTGAAATGAAAAATATATGATCCATTTGTATCCATTTGGTTACGACTCGTTTGTACCCTTTTAGTCACGATCCATTCACATTATTTCGGTTACCATCCGTTCACACCCTTTTGGTTGCACTTTTCTGGTCACAACCCATTCGCAATCTTTCGGTCACGACCATTTTCACCCTTTGGTCACGTCCCGTTTGCATTTTTTTTGTCACGATCCATTCGCAACCTTTCGGTCATGACCATTTGCATCTTTTTGGTCACAACCTATTTGCACCTTTTTGGTCACGTTCTTGACACTTTCACACTCTTTCGGTCATGATCCATTCACATCCTTTCGTAGCCTTTCGGTCACGACATGTATGCACATTTTTGGTCATAACACATTCGCACATTTTTCAGTCACGACACGTTCACACTCCTTGGATCATGACACGTTCATACCTTTTAGATCACAACATATTCGTACCTCTTAGATTATGACACATCTATACCTCTTAGATCTAAACAAATTTTTAACTTTTCGTTGATGACACCACAGTAATATTTATAATTGTTTAATCACTGTCAATAAAAAAAATTATCTCTTAAGTTTTAAATATGAAAAGTTGTATTTATTAGCACTGAGATAAAAATTATGTCTTTTTGTTTTTACTTTGCTCATATCTATTCATTATGATCATTTGCATCCTTTTGGTCACAATCTATTTGCACTATTTAATATTTTCACACCCTTTCAGCCATGCTCCATTCGCATTCTTTCGGTCGCAACCCGTTCATAGCCTTTCGGTCACGATCCGTTTGCACATTTACGGTCATGACACATTCACACCCTTTGGATCATAACATGTTCGTACCTCTAAGATCATATCATGTTCGTACCTCTTAGATTACGGCACATTCATACCTTTTAAATTTAAAATTATACATCTTCGTTGATGACACCATATTAATATTTATAATTGTTTAATGAATGTTAATAGGAAAATTTCATCTCTTAAGTTTTTAATATGAAAATTTGTATTTATTAGCATTGAGATGACAACTTTTGTTTTTTTTTGTTTTTACTTTGCTCATATCTATTCATTAATACTTCATAAATATTTAAAAAAATTTAAATTTAAAAGTTAGTGTATTAATATGAAAATTTGAATCTCTTAATTTTATACATAAAATTTGCATCTCTTAAAATTGTTTTACATGAAAATTGTATTTATTAGGTTTTTAGATTAAAAGTTGTATATTTAACTTTTATTTTTGGTCATATCTTATTATAATTTTACATAAATATTTAGAATCATTTATATCTAAAATCAGTGTATTAATATAAAATTGAATCTCTTAAAACTTTTATATGAAAAGTTGGGTTTACCAATTTTTAAGATGAAACATTACATGTATTGCTTATGAAAAGACACAACTTTTAAAACTAATATACATTTAAAAAATATAAAAGAATGAAAACATACAACTTTTGAAATTATAATGAAAATACACAAAATTATAGATAAACAATTCATTTTATAATTTGACAATTTTTCAAAACTCATTTCAATTTTTTTTAAAAAGACACAATTTTCAACATTAATTAGGTTGCTAAGTTTTTAAGATGAAAAGTTGCGTCTTTCACTTTTTTTTTGCTCATATCTACTTATTATTTTTTCATAGTATTTATAATATCTAAAAATCAGTGTATTAATATAAAATTGAATCTCTTAAAAATTTTAAAAGTTGCGTTTCTTAGTTTATATTTTTTAAGATGATAACTAGATTTTGACCCGTGCAACCGCGTGGGTGTTCTTTTCGGTTTTATAAATATATATATATATATATATATATATATATATATATATATTTATTTTAGTTCATTAGTGGTATACAATTTTAACGTTAACCATATATTTAAATGTTTATATACCTATTTCAAATATAAATTTTTTATAATTTACATGGTGTAACAATCAATAGTTTAAAACCATCACATATATTTGTCGTTTTTTATTATATATTTATGTTACTGTATTTGGATTTTGTTTTTAAACAAATTAATATATGCATGAAACAACATATTTGAAAATTATTTTGTATCAAATTTATATTCAATTTTGACCCGCCAACCTTCAAAGTCGTATTTCCTTATAGCAATATTTTTTACGTTTATTCATTTTAAAAATATATTCTTTATATATACAAAAAAATCTAAGATATATCAATTTTTATACATGTATCATATAGTTTGCAAATGTTAAGTGGTTATGTCATCAAATTATATTTTAGTATAAATATTTTATATTTATGAAAATAAAATTATAAATTTATCAACTTAATATAATTTATCATATTTAATTCAATATAATATTTTTACTTTAATATGAATTATTATTATTATAAAATAGATAAAATAAGATATAATTTTTGTGTTTCATTTTGTAAATGATAATTGAATACATATTAATGAATAATAATAGTTCATTGCTAATTACAAAATTAGTTAAAATATTTACATAAACTTCCTGAAAGTTAAGATATTGTTAAAATATTTATCAACAGATTTGTTAGAATTATATATATATATATAGTTAAAATGAAAAGATATCATAATTAAAATAAATACAACAATTTTTTTTATATTATTAGCTTTAATAAAATACATGTTAATTTTTATACATGTATTATATAGTTTGCTAATGTTAACCCCTATTACCAACATATTATATTCTGATCATAAATACTTCTGAAAATAAAATATATAAATCTAATAATTTAATATAGTTTATCATGTTTAGTTCAATATAATAATTTTCTCTTAATATGATTGATTATGATTATATAATAGGTAAAATAAGATAAAACTTTTATTCTTCATTTTATAAAATATATTAATGTATAATAATATTTTAAAACTAATTACGAATTATAAAAAATATGTACATAGAATTTTTGAAAATTAAGATCTTGTTAAAATCTTTTAAAGAGATTTGTTTGATTTTTTTTTAAAAAATTATATTTAAAACTAAAAGATAACATGACTAAAGTAGTTGGGAAAATGCCACAAATACCACATTCATATTACCACTTTTCATGTTTACACTAACCAATTTTACCTTCACTTTTCATGAAGTGTAAAAGACAATTATACCATTAGGATTAACTAATTTAGACTTAGGGTTTAGAGTTGAAGGGTGGGGTAGGGTTTTTGGAATGTGAAATTTATGATTCTAATAAATATATAAATACATAAAAAATATATAAAAATTAAAAAAATATTTTCAAACATAATTTTCGCTTTTCAAAAAGAAATTTGAAAAAAAAATCAAAAAAAATTCGAAAAAAAAAAACAAAATTTTTTTTTATAAAAAAGTTTGAATTTGAAAATGTATAATTCGAAAACATAAAAAAAAAATTTACATTTTTTTTACTTTTTATTTTTTAATTTTTTTTATTATTTTTTTAATTTTTTAATTTTAATTTTTAATTTTTATTTAAATAATGATTTATTATATATATAAATAACAAGGACACAAGAGTCTTTTGCCAATTAATGAAGAAGGTATTTTTAAAAATGTCTCATTAGTGGTGGTAAAAATGAAAAGTGGTACCATGAAAGTGGTAAACATGTAATTTCCCCAAAGTAGTTCAAAGATTATATATATTATTAATATTAATAAAATACATTTAATATTTTTTAAATGGTTCAAATTAAAAAATCACACATGAAAGAAGTCATAATTACTATTTTAATACAATAAGTTAAAATACATTAAGTTATTGTTTAAATAATTTTACACAGATTTATTAGAATTTTTAAAATATAATATATAAATATATATTATATTTAAAATGAAAATATATTATGATTAAAGCAGTTACAAAGATTTTATATTATTAACTTTAAAGAAATACATGTTAATTTTTATACATGTATTATATATTTTTATAATGTTAACCCATCTTACCAACATATTAGATTTTATTTTTGAACATAAATATTTTATAATTACGAAAATAAAATAAATAAATATATAAATTTAATATAATTTTATTATATTTAGCTCAATATAATAATTTTATTTTAATATGATTGTTTATGATTATATAATAAATAAAATATTATAGATTTTTTTATTTTTAATTTTATATAACTGAATATATTAATGTTTAGTAATATTTTAAACTAATTTCAAAATTAGCAAAAATATTTAAATATAATTTCGAAAATGAAGATCTTGTAAAAATCTTTTTTAAACAGATTTGTTAGAATTTTAAAATAAATATATTTATATTTAAAATGAAAAGATATCAAAAGATATTATGATTAAAATATTTTAAAAATTGTATTTATTATTAGTGTGAACTAAAATGTAATAGGAAATTCTATGAATAAGTCCATTAGGTCCATTTTTAAAAAAATCACACATAAATCAAGGTTGTGACTTCTGTTTTAATATATAAGATTGAGATTCTTATAATAACACAGAAATCTTAAAATTAATTGAAATTGCTATTATTAATAGATACTCTTTTAGATCGGGTTTAACCAATATTTCGAGCAAAACCGAATATCATCAGATGTGATGTGTCATATCTGATGCGACGCGTTTTGTATGTTCACCTGATAACCCTAAGAATATTTTTTTTTGTCAACTATAACCCTAAGAATATATCCCTTTGATATCACCAACAATTAAATTATATTGTATTCAATGCTTTTTTGGTTAATTTATCATATCTATAACGAATCATATACCCGGTCTCTATCACCCTATGTTCTATAAGCACTCGATCTGTACCTTTATGTCTACGTACATGTATTTTGCTAGGTACTTATACAGTCACTCTAACAATCCCCGCCCCCACACCCCTATGGAATATCTAACAACATGACGGTCAATTCTCAAAACAGCGTAGGTAGAAGCAATGCAAGTTTCCTCTGATCTCCAGCCCAGACCAAAGATCAGTACCCTATTTGAGATAGGTAAATAAAGTTACCTAAGTGAAACTGATAATGCAATATAAAGAGAGATTTTTAAGAGTTTCTGCCATGTAAACTAAATAAAGATGGTGTCTATACACCAACAGAATGAACGACCTTCACTATACACATGGAAGAGTTTATGTGATGTAAAGATTTTTTTCATCCTTTTACTATTCAGCATATTCCGAGAGAAGAAGACACAATGGCAGACAAACTGGCACAAGGTGTTAAAAATCAACCTTCTACTATGGTTTATGTTGACTTAATTCTCCCGAGGTGGTTCTTGTATAAGGAATCAACTTTGTTTCGTTTCGCCAAAGAGAGAGATTATTAGCAAAAAAATAATATATATATATATAAAGAGAGATTTACATTTAAATGCACTTTTCGAATTAATATTACATTAGAATGTATTTTGTGCTACTTAAACACCTACAGGAGCTTAAATGACTAAATTGCCTCACAACTTCTATTTGTCTCCTAATTTCAGCAGTTTTTTTTTCTCTTTAAGTGACAAGCCATTGTTCGTTGAGGACCTACCTAACGACACCAACATCCGTAATCGATACTTGACCGAAATCAATTGTTGGTCCCTATGTTTCTTCTCTTTTAATCACTATCGCTTGACGTTCAAGGAACCGCTGCTAAGATTTAGTTCGATGGAGCATAAGCATACTTTGAAGATTATTAAAGTTTGTATAAATAACGAAGTCTATAATCAAACTTTCAAACAAGGCCAAGTTTATAATATAATTTAATAACTCAATTACATGTTAAAAGAAAATCTCAGTGATAAAAACTATAGTCAAGAAAATTGAAACAAAAAACTATTACACTCTGTTATATTTTCTTCTTCTATTCACTAGCACAAACTGTGAAGAAAATCAGAAGATACTTTGCCTGCTGCTAGTTCTCAGATACGTTGGTAGAATAAGATATAGGCCTCAGAACGAAAAACCTCTTCAAAAGAAACCTGTCTTACAAAAGAGTCGCTTGCACGATACCATACGGATGAGTCTCTCCTCTCCTTATCGTCTCCTCTAATGTACGCAACATAGTGACCTCTCCTCATTGTCCCTGAATGCTCCACTAACCCTGCCAACATGTAAACCGGCTGGTCTTCTTCGTCCTGCCTACAAAAGAGAGAGATGAGAAAATTAGGAAGAGAGAGTCTGCTTTCTTATTAAAGTCTCTAGAGAAGAAAGAATGGGCATGCATTTACCTAGAGTCCATATCCATATATAGGCCAAGATCGATAAACTCACTGAAAGCAACATGGCCGCGTAACTTGCTTAGCCTGCCTTGGGCGTCTTGGCTAAACCTTTTGAGATGAATGGTCAAGACAAGTGGTGCCTTGTTTACAAGTACCCTTTTAATTGCAGCTCTTCTTACAACCACTTCCTCTGAATCTACTGCCTCATCATCATATATGGTATCCCAGTTATTGAAATCTATAAAGGATTGGTTGAATAGATTATCTCTACACTCATCAAAACCATTATCATACACCCATCCATAGCCAAATCTTTCTCTCTTTTCTCTCAACCGTTGGAGTTTTAGGTTTTTCGAACAGTTCTCACAATGCCAAGCATTGTCTTCTGACAAAATCTCAGGCTTGGTGAACATAGCCAAACAGCTTTCTACAGAGACAGGTGAATCCGAATCATCAAGCACTACTTCAGCATCAGAGTTGCTGTTGACACCCATGAAACCAGCTTCAGAAACTTCAGCTTTAGTTGGTGGTCCGAAAGCTGGTCCTTTAGATACCTCAGGCTCTTCGAAAAACCAGTAATAGTCAGCATTATCTATCTTTTGTCCATGGTGGCTGCTCACAAATGACGAGGGTGCTTCACCTTCACATTCCTTAACTGTTTTATCACCACAGGAGACGTCAGGCTCGTTAAGGACAGCATAATCAACGGTTTTTCCATGGTGGCTGCTCATGAGTGACGAGGTAACTTCACCATCACGTTCCTTAACTGTTTTATCATTATAGGAGACGTCAGGCTCGTTAAGGACAGCATAATCAATGGTTTTTCCATGGTGGCTGCTCACTAGTGAAGAGGAAACTTCATCCTCACACTCCGTAACTGTTTTATCATCACAGGAGACGTCAGGCTCTTAAAAGAACCAGCTAAAGTCAACATAATCTACGGTTTGGTCATGGTGGCCGCTCACATACGACGAGGAAGTCGCACCCTTGTCTTCTGCAACTGTTTTATCATCTTTATAAGGCATATACAGAACTTGAGAGTCTGCTACCAGCAAAGGAACCTCTTCATCAGCGCATGGCTTTGCAGATGAAAAGCTATGCCCTATATCAATCTCTGCTGAAATCTCACTTGAAGCTGTCTCTTTACTACACTGCATAGCTTGTGCATCCTCTTTATCTGGTTTCGCACTTCCGTCATTATCATGCATCAGCGTTTCTGTGCTACTTTCAAAAGTCTGTCTAACTATTGAAAAAGCCTGCTTCTCACCCTTGCCTTCTGCAGCTGTTTTATCATCATAGGATATGTCATCTTTATAAGGCATATTCATAACTTGAGAATCTACAACCAGCAAAGGAAGCTCTTCATTAGCCAACGGATTTGCAGGATAACCCCATACTTGAGCCTCATCAATCCCACTTGAAGCTGTGTCTTTACTACACTGCATAATAGCCTCTTTATCTTTTTGTTTTGCACTTCCCTCCTCATTTTCACTAACACCACCTTGAGAGTCTGCTACCAACAAAGGAACCTCTTCATCAGCGCATGGCTTTGCAGATGAAAAGCTATGCCGTATATCAGGATAGCCCCATACTTGAGCCTCATCAATCTCTGCTGAAATCTCACTTGAAGCTGTGTCTTTACTACACTGCATAGCCTCTTTATCTGGTTTTGCACTTCTGTCATTATCATGCATCAGCGTTTCTGTGCTACTTTCAAAAGTCTGTCTAACTATTGAACAAGCCTGCTTCGCACCCTTACCTTCTGCAACTGTTTTATCATCTTTACAAGGCATATTCATAACTTGAGAATCTACAACCAGCAAAGGAACCTTTTCATCAGCCAAGGGATTTGCAGATGAAGAACTCTGCTCTAAATCAGGATAGCCCCATACTTGAGCCTCATCAATCCCATTTAAAGCTGTGTCTTTACTACACTGCATAATAGCCTCTTTATCTTTTTGTTTTGCACTTCTGTCTTCATTATCACTAACACCACCTTGAGAAACCAGATCGGTCTCATTGTGAGAGACTTCTATTCCAAAAGATTCACACCAAAAACTACCAACTTCTTCCATATCCTTTTGTGTTACAATAACTTCAGGGACCTGATTATTGTCAAAGGTCATAGTTGACACAGGTTCTGATGAATCTTTGCTGTCTTCCACATTCTCAAGGACCTTTGTTGGTGGTGGAAGTTTACTTCTCTCTTCCTGAGAGAGTGTTTGTTTCTTGGAGGGAACAGGTAAAGAGAGATCCAAAAAGGGTTCATAAACCTTTGAGGAATGTCCACATTCCAAACAAGAGATGGTGCTTGAAACTTCACCACCGAACACAGAATCTACCAGAGTAGGTTTCTCACTCTCATCACCATCAAGCTTCTTTCTCAAGCTCGATTCTTCGGTGCTCAAACCATCCAACAGACACCTTAGCAGCTCGTGACTGTCATGCTGCTGATACCCTCTAAACTGAGGAGCCTTAGAACATAAAGAACCAAAAAAGTCCCATGGGTTTATCACACTATTGAACAAGCCTGCTTCTGATGTTGCTTCTGTGAACAACTTCTTCAGGGAGGAAACTAGAGGCCCACCACAAGACGGATCCTCTTTAAACAAACGGTCACGTAACCGATCCAAAGAAAGAAGGTTCTGCAATACAGAGTTAAAGAAACATGTGTTCCCAAGGTTAACTAAACCTCTTACACCATAACCAGAACCTTTGATCTCACCAGAGATACTACTACTCGAACATGAATCTTCAGCCACAGTTTCACCAGAGCAAGTCTTTAAAGAACGTTCTTTAATCAGCTTCATAGCGTCCACTAACAAATCTACCTTCACACCATTCACTTCTTTCTCAAAAGGGAGTAGTGACTGGCACGCGAAACACCATCTCAACCTAGTGTTTTCACACTGAATCACAAGACGGTGACACGTCATCTTGATGTGACGCATGACATGACTCTGAGGTTCAGTTGGCAAACCAACACCTCCACAGCAATAACGGCCACACTCCAAGCAAAGCCAAACAGCTCTCTTAGCAGCATCACAAGAAAAGCTACTAACTTTCCCTTCACTTCTTCTCTTCATGTCCACTCCTTCCTTGCAATCTCTACACTTGATTTCCTTACAAGCTTTCATCTTTTTCAACAGCTTATTCAAATCAACGCATTTATCAAAATGCACACAAGATCTTTCTTCCATCACTGTCTCCGCGCTTTGCTTAGCTACCTTCTTGGATAACTGATTCCCACCTGGAGGAGCTCGACCTTTCTTTAACTGCTTCCCCATTCCTAACAATTGTACAGAATCAAACAAAGCTTAGCAGATACTACAAACAGAGAACTATCCACCACAACACAAATTTAAACAGTAAAGGAATGCCCTTTTTACAAAATAAGTAGTAAAGATGCAAACTTTAAAGACTAGACAACAAAAGATCCGAACTTTATATAGTCAAAATCTTCCAGAGGTCTAAGACAATTGAGTTTGAGATGATTTACTATATAAACAATCAAAATCACTAAACACTAATGCTTCTACTACTACTTTATAAATAGATGCTTTTTTAAGTATCAAGAGGTTATGGGAGAACGCTTCAGGTGAAGACAAAAAGATTGTGATCTAACCTTGTCTAGGGTTTTGTAAAAGAGAGCACAAAAGAGTTTGTAATTTCGTTTTTTACTTGTTCCCACACAGCCTAGGGAAAGAGAGTTCGACGAAAATATTTATAATCAGTGACCTGCTAGGACAAAGAGAGAGGGAGAGAGGAAGCGAGTCAAAACAGACAGAGAAGATGCACAGAAAATATAAATATTTTTAGTTAAAAAAAACAAAAAAGGAAAGTAAAGTTTTAGTAGAATTAGGAGTTTAAAAGGGATGAAGATTTTAATATTTCGGAAAGTAATATTCACAGTTTGTATAAACTTTGGAATATTTATTTAGTCATAGATCTTCATCTCTCCAGAGATTTGTGACCCATAAATCCATAATTTATATAGTAGATTATATGTTTGGAATAATTAATGGATACTAAAACTTTGTTGAAGATTATTGGCCAAATATTCAATCTGAAACCCAGAATTCAAACATTTAAATTGCAAAAAATATATTAAAATTTTATTATTATTTTTTTAACTTGTTTTATTATATAAAAAATCAGTTACATATAAAATCATCATAGCAAACGATTCTTTAAGATAGTGGCTCGAAATCCATGAGTTCCGTTATTGATTTTAGCTTCCATACGATTGTTTCATAGTTTTTGCTCGCGCCGTTTCCGACACTGTTGGCCGTCACTATAAGCTTGTAATATTTCAAATTGGAGGCTATTTGAATATCACCGCTAACAACCATCACAAACTTCAATTGAAGGTTGTTTAATCTGGCGTACTCTGAGACCGCAAATTTACCAATCTCTATAACGTAAGGGTCTTTAACATCTTTGATGGGAATCCATTGATCTTCGAGAGGCGTCAATCCAAACACGTGAACAGAGAGGAGAATAAGAGAGAAGAGGACAAAAAAGATTGACTTATTCATTTGGTTGTGTATTTAACTGTTATTATTTTTGTGTATTTTCTTTATCAACTCAAACTATAGTAGAAGAAAATGAAAAGACTTTGAGGACTCTTATAGTACTTTGAGATTCATGCACATTATTGATTTCTGAAATTTGGCTGACAAATTCTTATTTAATTCACAAAATAAAAGGTAGGCAAGTTGTTATTTGACCAAATCTAGATTATTATTTGATACCACAAACAAATTAGGAAGCAAATTATTATTTAACATCTTTGATGGGATTCCATTGATCTTCGAGAGACGTCAATGCAAGAGGAAAGAAAACTAAAGAGATGAGGGCTCTTACTGTGCCTTAGATATGTCATGCACATTATTGATTTCTAAAATTTGATAGACAAATTATCACCCTCCGTTTAAAAAAAATTCATGTTCTAGAGAAAAAAATTGTTTCAAAAAGATATATATATTTTTTTATATTTTCAATGTAATTTTTGTCAATTGATAATGAAAAATTGTGAATTTCAAAATTATATATTACATTTTTAAATTTTTTTATTGGTTTAAAAATATAGAAAATATAAAATTACAAAACCTATGTATTTATAACTACGTTTTAATATATTTATTAAAAATGTGAAAATTCTAAAAAAAATTATTATTTTGAAACGGATGGAATATTTGATATATAAAATAAAAGGAAGGCAAGTTGACCCACAAAACAAATTAGGAATCAAATTATTATTTGACAAAAACAAAAATGGAGGTAAACTATTATTTGACACACAAAAGAGGTAATTTTAAGGCAAATTATTATTTGATAAAAACACAAGTGAAGCATATATATATGTACATATATATATTAACTTGAAGGTATTTCGAGTCTATCAAAAGACTTAGACTATTTTTCAAAGAAAAATGTAAGCTACAGATGCTATTTTCTCAGAATATTCAAATAAGTCATAAATAATGAATTTATATTTGCATGGCCACATGATGGAATGTAGCAGAGTGCTTTCGAAACTGGATTAAGCAACTCAACGTCCGTTTATCCCTAGACCACCATCATATGGTTTAAAACATATTATTATTTGATCCACAAAAAAATGCAATTTATTATTTGATCCGCAAATCATTGAGATAAGTTACTGGGAAATGTGTTCAAATTAATTTTGATTTTGATTTTCTAATTACAATAATGTAAATATTTTCATTATTATTTAAAATATTTTTATCAACTACATACACGGTAATTAAGAAACCTATCATACCATAACTTGAAGAGATGTGACAACTTATTAACTTTGGGCCATTAAAAAGATGTATAGTTCTGTCCACTTTCTTGTTATAGTGGTTCAGTTTTCTTGGACGGCTCATGGAGAAGTTTGTTGCAATAATCAAAATTAGTTTCTTGTTATAGTGAATTACCTGTACAAAGATTTTTTGAAGCAAATAAAATTTAAAATTCTTTCAAAACAAAAGAATAACTATAGTATAAAATCTAGAAATTAATAATAACTATAGTATAAAATCTAGAAATTAATAATATTGAGATTCTTATAATTTATTAATTTGTAGATATATTTTTAATGAAAATTGTTTTTAAACTTATATTTTATGTATTTATATTTAAAAATAAAGAAAATCATTTCACAATATTTTTACTTTTAGGTATATAAAATTTCAGTTGAACATAAGTTTCTTTTATAAAATTTAAATATGATAAATTTAATCTTTAATATAGTAAATATTTGTTGGCAGTGTTTTAGTTTAAATAATTGATTTACCGTATTTTAAATAAATATCTTTGTATTTAAAATAATTAAGAATTATGATCCATGTAAAATTATTTTTTGGGTCAGCCACTGGAAGTAATACTCTTTGCTTATTGCTGATAAACATGGGCTCTACGCATCGGTATAGTTCTTGAGTTTGAAGCATGGTGGATGATGCTCGAAGTATAGTTCTTCTTGAGCCCATTTATAGAAGGAATCATGAATCTTTCAGACAAGTTTGTAAATGCAAAAAAAAAGATGGTTAATATATAAAGGATGACTCTTTCAGACACGTATCTTGATATTGAGCAAAAGTTAACAGCTTTTTGTCCTAGTTTATCAATCTAACCGGAGACTAGAACAAGAACTGACGAAGTTTCTTAAGTAGATCGAGAACTTGGCCCAGCAAGATGTTCAAACATTTAAGACGCAACAACAACAAACAACAAACCGGAAACTCAAACTGTCTTAGAAACATCTAAGTAGTTAAAGAACGTCTTCTTCTTTTCTTAAAAAAGAAAGCCTAAAAATCACTTCCTTGTTATGCGAGCAAATACGGAAATGATGGAGAAATTCTGGAGAGATTAAGCACCGTCTTGATCGGTGACAATATCAATGACGTCGCCTTCTTTCATCTTCAACTGTGAGGAAAAATCAGGAAAATATTAAATAACAGTAATTAAATAGGTAAAAAAATTAGAAAGTAATAGAAATGGGAACAGAGTGAGGTAAAAAAAAAGAGAAGAAGAACCTGAGCAGGAGTGCTTCGTGGTTTGAGCTGTTTTTTGCCGAAGATGAATCTGACAGTGCCTTCATCTAAGTTCCTCTTGGTGCAGTAAGCTTGCATTAGTTTATTCAGATGTGTACCATAACCAATCTTGTAAACATCCTCTTCTCCACCCTGTTAAGATAAAATGTACATTTCCATTTTCTTTACCCTTTCTTAATGAAATCTTCAAAAAAATATGTGTATAGGAGAAAAAGCAAAGATGAGAATTTTTTTTTTCTTTCTAGGAAAATTTTCAAAATGGAGCAAAAAAAACCAAGAAAAATTTGGTACAGTTAGTGGAAAAAAATGAAAGGGTCAGAGGCAAAAACTTGCAAAACACTATCATTGGAAAGATAAAGAACAAAAACAATATACTATCAGACCAGCAATGAAAAAGCTTGAAGATGCACAGAGAGAGAGAGAGAGAGAGAAGAGAAGGAGACCTGTTGGGTCTTGACCTTAACAGTAATCTTCTTCTGGGGTTTAGGAGATCGAGACTTCTTTGAGGCACATGAAACAGAGATCGTTGTTGAGGAACTCACCATTGTTCAGGCAAAAGACTAAGTAAAACTTTTACAAAAAAAGGATGACTTTTGCAAGTTAATGCAACTCTACTACTTTCAGAAGCTCTTTAGAAGAGTATCTAGTGACTAGTTGACAGCGGGAACAGATGAAAGTTGATGACCTTCGGACATTATTGGACAATCCTCGTCAAAGACTACTATTGGTCTAATTTCGTTTTTACCCTTGGTTTCTGTTTTGTTGTCATTGAATCATCACATCACGCATGACACAACCCAACAAAACGTTGAAACTTGTAGGACTCAGACGAAAATGTTTATTAACTTACAAATTCAGAACATATTTCAAATAACACAAGAAATAATTGTAAATGCATTATAATTCAGTTTGCATTATAGCACAAATTGCATTCCTACAAAAACCACAAGATCATGATGGTTAGACCATCCGCAACCGTGATACTGGGTAAAAAATCTTTAGAATTTTTTTTTTAATTTTTTATTATTATTTTTTTTCATCTGAAAAAAAAATAAGATGACCAATGGTAGGCCGCCACCTAACAGTGGGGCCCGTGAACAGTTACAATACTCCAAGAGAATTGATCCTTAAGAGCATCTCCAATAGTATTACCACCATTGGAGTCCTTATGATTATTAAACTAATTTTTTTTTTAGAATAGTTAAGGATTCTAATTACAATAGTATGTCCAATGGTGTTTCCCAATTTAAAATCCTTAGCAATAAAAAATATTAAATTTAAAAACATGTAAAATTTAAAATTTTATTTATTACATGATTAAATATTAAAATACAATAATTATTTAGTTATATCACTCAAGCTTAAGAAAACAGAGAAATTTGTTTGATCAAAGATAAAAACATAACCAGTTTACAGTATTTACTAACACAAACTAATGATGAAATGGTTTAAAACTCATTAACTGAAATAAAACAAGAAACACTACTTGGAGAATCAAAGAATTACAAAAACAAAAACAATCTACTACTCTGCAAAATCCTCCACTCATTTTCTATCGACTTGTGGAAGCATCAACCAACGGTTCAGATGTTGTCACTGCTGCCATCTCCTCCGGTCTAATCTCTCCAAGTTGTATCATAAATGGCTGCCATGTCACTAAGGATCAAGTTTTTTAAATCCTTGTTTAAGGATTGATCCTTACATTACTTAGCTCTAATAATATTATTCTATTCAAATTATCCTAGGATTACCCGCTAAGGACTGCTCACGTTACCCTGTTGTGGGTGCTCTTAGAAAATGATTTGAAGAGGTCAATCCTTAATATATTGCGGGACCCATCGAATTATTTACTATTTTTTACCTAGGTTTTGGAGCTAAAAAATTGGCAAGAAACACCATTGTGGGTGCTCTTTAAGGATGTTGTATACAGGGTTAGGGTTAAACCCACCCTTGTGTAATATAAACCCAGCCCTGTTTTAACCCAACCCTATTTTAACCCTACTTTTTGATAAGGGTTAGGGTTGGACTAGGGTTAGCCCATTTAACTTTTTTACAAGTCAATAATTTTTTGCAAATCAAATTTAACTTAAATTTAAATGTTAAAAATATGATCATGTAAATGCAAAATGTGTATTTTATTCATTTTTGTCTTCACTGAAATTAAAAACGAAAGTTTACATTCATGTAATGTAAATGCAAAGTATAATTATAACTGTTGGGCACAACTTTGTAGCTACTTTACTAAATAGAACTTTACTCAAACTCTCAAGTGAGCAAACACTTGTTGTTCTCCAAGTCTCTTGACTCTTGAATTTCTTCAAACACTCGTTGCTCTGCAACAAGCCAACAACAGAATCAGTTTATCACAGCCAACAACAAGATGCTTGATTCATTAGCTAGAAGCTAAAACAGTCAAACTCGACCAGTGAGTGACACACTGACACATTCATACACGCAAGAAACCCACAACGTAAAATCCACAAAGAACACAAGTTATATTATTCAAAAAACCCACAATGTAAAACCCACAAAGAACACCTATGAAGCAAAATGACGCAAAGTACAAAAAACCCATAAGTAATCTGCTTAAAAAGTTGCAATACCAAACTTGAAATCCAAGGGATTACTTCCCTGAAGCAGATAGAAGAGTAATCTCAATAAATCAACAAGCATCATACTAACATCATAAAGATCATAACATCAGTCTCAGATTTACAAACCCGATGAAACAGATGCGTTCGTCGTCGGCGAGGCGATTGGGTTCGTCGTGACGGCGTCGTGACGGTGAGAGGCAATTTAGTTCGTCGTCAGCTAGAGATGAGATGGTGAGAGGCGATTGAGATCTCGTTTCTGGTTTCTGAATCGAAGCAGCAAAGAGATGGTGACTACGACGTCGTTTAGTTAACTTTTGTTTTCATTAAAAAAATGACGGGCTTAGGGTTAACCCGTGTTTCATTATAGACGGCCCTGATTTAACCCAAACAAATAATAACGGGTTTAGGGTTAAAAAATCAGAGGCGGGCTGGGCTAACCCTATTGGGAAAAGCCCATTTTAACAACCCTAGTGCTCTTAGAGAGCATGACTCAAAACTATTCATGGTAAGACCCAAATCTCCAGCCAACAATGATTCTGTGCGGATAAGTTTCTTATGTAGACTTAGACATGGTCCTGAAATATAGTTCCTAACTCTATTTTCAAACTTTAAAAAACCAGATAAAATTATGTCAATAAGCACCAGTGGTCTAGTGGTAGAATAGTACCCTGCCACGGTACAGACCCGGGTTCGATTCCCGGCTGGTGCATTTCATTTTTGCTCTTTTTCAATTATTTTTCTGGTTTAGATTGTATACCGGTGAAAACAGCTTACTTGATATTCTGGTTCTCAGATTTTAAGCTAATCAAACCATAATTACCGAGAGAGGAAAAAACATTAATTAATCTTTAGAACTAAAGTCAATTGGTCAACCAACGTTCAAACTTTAAGATGTAACAACAAAAACTACAAACCAGAAACTGAAGAGTTTGATAATGAAGATCTAAAAGTTAAAAGTCTTCCTTTTTATAAACGCCTAAAAAATTACTTCATTATGAAGAGATTCCGGGGAGATTAACCACCGCCTTGGTCGGTAACAATATCAATGATGTCGCCTTCTTCCATCATCAACTGTGTGAAAAAAAAAATCGGCAAAATATTAATTAACAGTAGTACTTAGTAAAAAGTAAAAACAAAAATTAGAAGGTAAAAAAGAAACCTGAGCAGGAGTCTGACGCGGTTTGAGCTCTTTATAGCGAAAGATGAATCTGACAGTGGTTCTCTCTAAGTTTCTCTTGGTGCAGTATGCATCCATTAGTTTCTTCAGATGTGCACCATAACCAATCTTGTATATATCCTCTCCTCCATCCTGTTAATAAAAATGTACACTCTAAGATTTCTAAAGAAGATGTTCTAACCCTTTTCTTCAATTTTTTTAATTAAAAATGCATAGAAAAAAAAAACAAAGATGAGATATTTTCCTGTCCTAGGGAAATTTGGTCAGATCGATGGATAAAAGGAATAGGAGTAAATGCAAAATACTATATCTGGAAATATGAAGAATAAACATTTTTATCATAGCAGCCATGAGAAAAGCTTGAAGATGCAGAGAAAGAGAGAGAGATGATACCTGTTGGGCCTTGACCTTAAGCGTAATCTTCTTTTGGGGTGAAAGAGATGGAGACCCCTTTGATGCACAAGAAGCAGAGATCGTGGTTGAGGAACTCACCATTGTTCAGACAAACGCAAAGTACAACAAGAAAAGAAACAAGTAGACAAAAGGTCAAGACTTTTGCAACTCCTCTGAAGAAAATGTGAGTTTTGAGTTTATGGAGAGAGAGAGAAAAAGGTAAAAGAAACTGATGAAAGTTAAGAGCTTTGAACAGTCCTCGCCAAAGACTACTATTGGTCTATATTTTACTTTCCACTTTTACCCTTGGCCTTTTCTTTTGTTGCCTTTGAATCATCACATCATGGATGACATATCTCAACAAAACGTTGAAACTTGTACGACCTAGAAGAAATTGCTTATTAACTTGTAAATTCAAACATATTTCAAATGATACAATCAAAAAAGGAGTAAAATTGAAAATGAAGTAAAATTGCTTCTAATCTTACTCTATTTCTCACTCCATAATGAAGTGATGAACAAACAAAAAATAGATTACTCTATTTATGGAGTAAATTTCATTATAGAGTGAGATACGAAGTGGGGTTAGAGCATTCCTTACTCCATCTTCACCTTTATTTTATTTTAGAGGAAAAAATGGACTAGGAATGGAGATGACTTTAGAACTTATAAGAATTAAGAGTAAGCTTTAGTCTATTGTCTCCAATTCCAAACCAAAAACACCACACCTAGAATAAAGTAATCTGACCTTTTACCTCCACAACGTCTCGACCTGAGAAGATGCAAAAGAACAAGAAACACTGAGGCTATGTGAGAAGCAGAATGTATCCATCTACAAGAGAGGAGAAAACCGTATTGGATATTGGATCATCATTTATAATTGAGAAAAATACTAGAATAGCACCAAACCAAGTTTATGTTTCCAAAGTAGCACTCAAGGCTCAAAGTCACAAAAATAGGTTTCATTAAAGAGGTAAATATACACTTATACTCCTTGGGTTAATTAATCCAAACCTTAGGGTTTAGACTTAAGGGGTGGGGTTTTGGAACTAGAATTTAAAATTTTATTAAAAAAAAATATTAAAATAAAAAATAAAATTTTTAAAAACAGTTTCAAAAAGTATTTTTAAATTATAAAAAGAAAATTTGAAAAAAAAAATAAAAAAAAAAAATTTCGAAAAAAAAAATTATAAAATTTCGAATCTGAAAACATATAATCTGAAACTATAAAAAACAATTCTTTTTTTTCATTTTTATTTTATTTATTTTTATTTATTTTTGTTTGTTTATTTAATTTTAAACCAAGAATATTAGAGATATTTTACCCTTTAATGAATGTCATTTTTGTGACTTTCTCCTTCTAGTGTTATTTTTGAGACATAAACTTCAAAAGTGTTATTATTGACAATTACCCTTTATAATTTGTCTTAGTTTATGTAGTCTGGATATTGGATTATTCGGATTAGCTCCTTGTGGCTAGAAGAACCTGACGCTGTCCTAAAAGCAAAACTGTTAAACATGAATCTTTATAAAATATTTCAATAAAAATGGAATTACGTAAATCCATGTAAAATGGTAGATTTAATGTTAAAATAATTTTGCGTAGTTTGTAGTAAAATAATTAATTAGTACTAAAACAAATTCATAACAAATTAGTAAGCAAACTTTTTATCTTCTTCAAACATGTCACATATAATTTTCACTAACTTTTGTTACAAATAACAAAACAAGTATCACAAAATAATAATAATAATAATAATTTAAGAAATCAGTAATGTGATTGTCACTCAAGTTTCTTCAAATCCCTTGTTTGTGAATACTCACCCTGAAGATCTTTTCCTTCTTCCATCATCCTCTTAACCGTCGCTACCCTCTGAATAACCCTATCAACTGCAATGTCAAACGCATCTTCAATCTTCTTTGGTCCAACCAATCCCGGTTTAGTGTATATTATCTTCGGTATAATCTTTACAACTTCGTTCCTCATCCTCAAAATACTCTCCTTATCAATCCCACCCAACAAATCCCTGAGACTAACCGTTCCATTTTTCATTCCATTATCGGGTATGTAAACCGAATACTTGGTATAATCCTTAGGAAAATACCACATATACTGCTTATAACCCGAACCGGGATGGAAGAAAACCGGTATACAACCGGCCAAAATCGAATCAAATATCGATCTTCGGGTATATGAATCTCCAGAAGGTTGTAAGCAGAAAACCGAACGTTGAAACACATCCATTATCTTAACCGGATTATCGCAATCGTTACCTGGTTCATTACAGTTAAGAAACTTGCATTTACCGTGAGATGCAAGGCACTGGTTTATAATCACTCCCCTGATGGATCCATCTAGGGTCGGCCTTGGTGCTCCAACAAAACAAAACAAGTGTCTCCTCTTCACACTCTTGACTTTCCTCTGCCATATCCGAACCTCGGTTAAGCTCTTTGGATGAAAATAAGTTGGATAAGGAACCGCAAACTCGTTGGTCCAAGCAGTGGTTTCGATAGATAGCATCGTCGTGTTTGAAAATTCTGGCAAGCACATCAGGTTGCTTCCCCACTCTGAATCTTCCGAACATCTCCTGAAGTCCCAACCGATCCGTCCAGCTACAAAAAAGTGGTCTCGACCATACATCTTGTTCCACTCGGGTCTCTCTCTCAGCCACCGAGACAGCTTTGTCGCCAGGGCGTCTCTAACTGTTGTATTGTATCCCCATAGGTGACGGCTCACGTCGAATCCTGGGTAGTATGGGATGTAGATCGCTGAGGCTAGAGATGAATCGTTGGTCAAACACTCGTAGTGTTTCATCCTCTCACGGAAGATAACCGATAGCAAAAACTGGTTTGTTGAGTACCAAGAACCGGTTTTGGTGGTTAAGACTTGAGATGTCTTGTTAGCGTGCTCTAGAACCTGTGGACCGAGACCGGAGTTTACCATGAAGGGACACATATCGAACCATTTGATGAGTGGTCGACAGTCTTTGATGATGTCGTCGTTGTAAATGCTTGGAAGATCGTGCATATAAATGTACCTTCCGGCACAAGTATCTGTTGCTTCTGACTCGGGCTGTTGCGCTTTGTTTCCTTCACTCCCGTTGGAATATTTGGTGAGGTTTAGGGTTTGATGGTGTGAGGAAGAAGCGATGGATATGAAGAAGTTGTTAACTTGATGAGTGATTTGGAGATTTTTTCCGAACAAATCTGATTTATGGATTTGAAACACAACGAACAGACATAACACAAAAGTAACTGAGATGAACAGCCGAAGCCTTGGAACTGGTTTCATCATCTATCGACTTTTACTCGTGTGTAAAAGTTGGTATTGTTTTATGAAATAAAAAGCTTAAAGGGTGTTTGATATCAGAAATTTAACAGTTTCTTTGTTTTTAATGGTCTTACTTACATTTCCATGGATATTATATAATAGAGATTTTTTACCATTTACAATTAATTGAATTCAATTGATTCTATTCAAATACATCTCCTTTTAAAGAAGTTTCCATCATTGTGACACGCCTAGATGATTTGCATTTGTCAAAAACTAATTTCCAACTTTTATTGTACATAAAATAATAATTGGAAAAATACCAGAAAGTAATAAAGGCAAATCTCCAAAATAGCATATTTCTAAGTTTATATCACAAAAATAGCACTCAGAAACTAAAATGACCAAAATATCATTTTATCTTTTGAAAAATTTAAAATTTTTTTTATTTTTCAAAATTTGAAATCTTATCCCCAAAACCTCACTTCTTAACTCTAAACCCTAAAACCTAAACTCTAAACCCTAAACCCTAAACTCTAAACCCTAAACCCTATCTTTTGAGTGCTATTTTTGTGACTTTTGGCATTGAGTGCTAGTTTGGGAAAAAAAATTTGATTTAGTGCTATTTTGGTCTTTTTCTCAAGTAATAATTATATTGAAGTAAATCCTTTGTTGTTTGAATGAAGATTTTATACTAGTAGAAAGACATTACATAAAGTATGCATTGTGAACGATTTATTTCTATCATATTGATTGTGAGAAAATTCTATTCTTCAAAGGAAGATTTTATACTATAAATACTAGTAGTAAAAGACATTTTATAATCCGATATCAACCTCTATGGGAAAAAGATTAGCAAACAATACAAGCAGCTTTCCCGGGGAAATAATATTCATAAGAAACATTAAAAGATTTCACTACATTGAATCACTAAACTGTAATACTTTGTTCATACAAAAAAACGTTTAATTACTTTGTCCATGAAATAACCGTCAAAACTTATTTTATATTTCTAATATATGTTTTGCCCATAATAAATCAAATAATGTAACCTAGAGCTGTGGGATTAACTTGAATAATGAAACTCTCTTAAGAACCCTACTCCATGCAATTTCAAACGCATGTTCAATCTGGTCCAGTTCTACAGCCACATAGTTTGTATAATCTTCTCTAACTCATTCCCTTTACTCAAAATTCGTTGTTTATTAATCATTCCCTCTACTAACTTTGCCAACTTTCACATTTTATGTAAACCGAATACTTGGTTATGATCCTTTGGAAAATACTGGTTATAAACTGAATCCGGGTTAATGAAAACCGGTATATACCAGGCTAAAATCGAATCCAAGGTTGATGATCTCCATGTAGGTGTTGTTGTAAACAAAAAATGGAATCTTGACCGGATCACCACACAATCCGTACTTGATGCATCACATACTGATTCACAGTTAAGAAAATTGAATCTTCCATCTTACGCAAGGCACTCTCATGTATTGGGGTTTTGCATCGTCCACAGAAAATATTTTTCCTCAAGTTAAATGACATACATTTGAAAAAAATGACAAGTGTTGAAATTTAAATAAAGAATATTTAAAAGAGAACACAAGATCGTAGCTGAAATTGAATCTAGTTTCAGATGACAAGAAGCAGTATCAGAAATTCAAAGATCTTTGTTTCCAACTAATTTCAACAGAACCAACAAGTTTCCAACTAATTTAGAAAGAAAATTAAAATCATGAAGCGTATTCAAAGGCCTGTGGAGGTTGTGGCTCGTCATCTACAGCCATAGCCGAAGCTGTTGTTCCTTGTGTAGCCGACGCTGCACCAGTTGCAGGAGAAGCTGCTGAAGTTGGTGCATCGGTCAGTGAGAGAACCTCTGGTTCGTGTTCACGCAAGTCCTTGAGAAGAACAAAACCCGATGGAGCTAGCTTTACTGGCACGTATCTGCTGTCTTCAAGTAACTTAATGTACTTCTCTTGAGCTGGGACAACTCGAGCCGGGTTCACTAGAATCTCAAACGCTGCCTCTGGCTCTGCAGCTTTCTTCTCAACCGTTGCTGTGCTATCCACCTGATTGTTCATGGAGACAAGACTAATGAGTCAATTAATCAAAGAAGCTACAAATCACCCATGAATATTTACAGAAAACAACAACATACCTGCATAGAGTCTCCTTCCTTGTCAGCTGACTCTTTTCCTTTACCAGATCCACTTTCACTGACAGACTTCTCGGCACCAGACGCCTTTTCAGCGTTAGCTTTCTG
Organism: Brassica napus; assembly: GCF_020379485.1. NCBI lineage: Eukaryota > Viridiplantae > Streptophyta > Magnoliopsida > Brassicales > Brassicaceae > Brassica > Brassica napus. The sequence continues at coordinate 6,495,215 of NC_063438.1, forward strand.
CTCCGCTTCTTTCTTAGCCCTAGCTTTGGCTTTAACTGAGGTTGAGAGGACAGCGGTTGGGAGTTTGGCGGCGGTATTGGATGTCGGAACCGTTGTGGGTTTTGGGTACTCAAACAAAGAAGGTTTAGCATGCGACATGAACTCAAACTTTGGGACCTTAAGGTCGTAGTTCAAACCGATGAAGGCGGTTGGTGAGAAGGCCAAGCTGATGAAATAGATCAGAGGGTACCAATACCAAAACTGGCTGAAGACAGCGAGGCCAATAACAGCAGTGACTTTGTCATGTTTGGTTTTAGAGAGCAATCTTATAGTAACGTTCCTACCACCGGCATCGAGGATACCAGAGGCAAGAATTGCTCCCATCTTGCTCATTGTGTCTTCGTGCTTGTCGAGTATGATCTTCTCAAGTTGTCGCCTACATAACATATATAGAATATAAGTCTACCAAAATATGTTCTACCTACCAAATGCTGAAGAAAATAGATCTGTACTACTAACCTAAATGTTCCAACACGAGAATCGCTAGCTTCACTGATTTGGACCATGACCATGGCCATTGCTATCAAAGCACCTTGACGAACAAAGTCTACCACATCCGATGTAAGTGGCTCCAACAAGGATATCGCTTCGCTGAGGCCAGTGCCTGCACAAGATATACCTACTGCAAGAGCCGCTCCATAGCGAACATGCGGGTTGTACGACTCAGAAAGTAACGATACAATACGCGGAGTCTACATAAGATAAAAAAAATTAACAGAATCAATTAGTGAGAGGATAAGCAAACACAAACGGCACTAAAGAGGTTAGTGGTCATAAGGGAGAATTTGAAACTGACCTGCTCAGGATCAGAGTACAAGACAAATCCAAGTGCCAGAACAGCAGTCCTTCTAACATCATCGCTAACATCAGATACAGCAAAGTGTAGCAATTGGCGAATTGCCTTATTGTTTGCTGTCCCACAGTAAGCCAATGCTAGTGCGTACATGCCACCATAACGGATGATAGGATCCTGGTCTCTAGTCATCTGCTCAATCAAGGTATCAGCTCCTTCTTCTCTGCCGTATACTGTAAGAGCTATTCCAAGCGCCAATCCCCTAAAAAAACATACCAGTTGAAATGCTAAAATTAAACTACCATGGACCATCTTCACCAAAAAATATCCTCCGCTACATTACCTTATTATCTTCTCATGCTGTGTCTCATGAGCATAAGCGAGCATCTCACTTGCCTTTTCAGTGGCGGTTCCAACCAATAATAAACCCATGCTGATTCCAGCAGCTTCACCAGCAACAGCACTGTCAGTGTAAAGCACACTTTTGACATCATCATATATCTCCTCATCCGCTGTTCCAAGAGCTGACAAACCAAGACCTAAGCAAGCTCCGTGTTGAATGACCTGCATCCACAACTTGGAGTTACTATCTCTGAGCAAAGAGGCTTACAAAGGAATTGAGAGAGATTATAATCACCTCGACATTGGTACTGCGTAAGCTGTCGCGTAGAAACTGTTTGATGCCCTCGCCATGATTAGCATGAATGAGGCCGAGCGCGTACAAAGCGCCACCTTCAGAATATGGACTCCCGCCACCACCTGCTCCTCCCTGAGGCAAGTATGGAGCCATCAATGACCTTCCCTGTTGCAGGTGGCCTCTGTGAATAACACCTAGTCCCGCCGTAGCACTAAACTTAGCCCAATTGGTGGCCCTGCTTAGCCAATCCTGTCAATACAGAAAAGAGAGTTAAAACACTAAGCCACACAGTCTAACCTCAAACATAAGGAAATATTACAGCGAAAGTAAAAGATTTACCAAATTCTCTCTAAGAAAAGTGTCCACTGTAGTTCCAGCATGCATGATCGCATTAGCGTATATTGTAGCACTGTGACAAACACTGTTCCGCATCTCCACAGACTGTTTGATTGTCTTTAGTATCAGCAGGTCCGATCTATAAAAGACAACATTACAAATGAAGAATATGAGTACTTCCAGGTATAAACGATTTTAGAATAAAAAAGTATCTCCTTTCAGGATACCAAAAAATTCAACAGTAATTTACTTGTTGTGGCTGTAAAGAAACTGAAGTGTCAACTGAATAGATGTCTCCCCAGATAAAATTCCCTTAATCTTGGTTAGCCTCTCAGCATATGTAGCGTCAACTGGATCTGTCTCGTGCACAATTGTCTGATCTGGAGTAACTGGAGTGTCATCTGCCATCTGAACATCCCGGGAGAGGTTCTCATTTGTAGTTGCAGTAGTTTCAACGGCCTGAGCTACTTCTACAGGACGTGTTTTGGGGGCGGGGAGGCGATCCCTAACACTCAAGAGAAAGGCCTGGTGCTCGTTCTCTACAAGATCAAATGCAATTTGCAATGCTAATAAAGCATCATCCTTGCTGTCCGAGCGAAGAAGCTTCTCCAATATGGTTGCAACACCTTGCGGTTCATCCAAGAACATGAGGCATTGACAAATGCTCAAATAATCAGGAGAAGGCAGCTTCTGGTAGACTTCAACAAGTAAACTAAGCACCTGAAAGAATAGAAACGAATGGAATCAACTTTACAAATGAAGACTAAAGTAAAGTGCGTAGACTAAAACAAACGTAGAAAACGAATTTTTCAATCCAAGCAATGACCATCTGAAATAGGTATCACAGAAACTGGAACAGTATTTTCAGTTACAGCTTAGAGAAAGAGAATGCTAGCATACATGAGATTACCAGACAAGCTACTAGGAAGGTGCAGGAGTGCCAGATGATGTAAAACCATACTATTCTACTCAATCAATAGCATCCGAACATCTATTCAACCAAGGTCTGAGACCATTAGTCTTACCTCATGTCTATACTCTCTGCGGTTAACGAAAGAATGAGAAACGTTGATGCAATATGTTAGAGTCCCCTCAACATTGTCGCTCTTTGTGATAGCTTCCTCCAACTTATCCAATCTACGGCATTCTAACGCAATGCCCATAGCCTGTTGATACTTCCCATCAGTGATGCATCTGCACCGGAAAAAAAAACAACGTAAGAACAATTGAGAAACTTAACATGTGACTAGAGGATTAAAATTTGTGGGCATACATACTTTCCAAGCATTCTTTCAACAATGGCCTCCAGCCTGGGATCAATGTCCACCATCTCACTTGATTCCACTGCCTTCGATCTCAGAATGGCATACTCATCTATTGCTTTGGCTGAAAACATAACAGAAACATCAGAAGAGTAAACGTTGATCCGGCAACATACTCATATAGTCATCAATCATCTTAGTCTCTTTTTTCAAGACTATACAGCTTACAAATGCAGGAAAGCGATAGCTGGATGTGGAAGCTACATGTTTGTTTTCAGATAATATACATGCTCTTCTTGCATTTAGTCAAGTTCGTCTGTTCTTGTCTTAGATGCATATTGAAGTCAACAATACCCTAGCTAGAGTCTACTAGCATAACAGAAAACAAAAAAAGAGTAAACACAGAAATAAGCTGTCAAAATCATCACCTAAAAGCGTATGAACATAATCCGTATCCTCTGAAACATCAAAAAAGGCTCCGGCTCCAAGGGCATAGGACAACGAATCATTAAGCTCGCCCAAGTAATAGAAAACCTGAGATAAGATTTCATCATCATAAGAGAAGATATCAACGAATCACGAACCATCATGCATAAAGTGTACCAAAATTACACATTTTTTCCCACTACAGAAAGAAAACTATAACAAGACACCAGTTAAGTCTAGCAGACGGGTAGATCATACCTTAGAGACAAGCAAAGCAGCAAGCTGTCTTTGATGCAAATCAAATTCTTCATCTTCATACAAACTCTCTCTGCAAACAGAAACCAAAATTCACAACTAATAGTTTCACGAAACCTAATCCATGTGCCAGCACAGCCTCTAATACTAGATCTCATACCACTAGCAAGCAAGATCAATGGAGAGAAAAGAATCAAACTTTATATATATATTTATCAAGGAAGAAGCCAGAACATAAACTTTATGCTAAACTGGGATACGAAATTAATCATTCATTCTCAAAGAAGAACACTTTGTTTCTTACACAAACTATCTATGCCTCACCAAAAAAGTTTGAATTTTTAAGTACAAGGAGAGCTCAACTAATCAAAATCCCACAATCATTACTCGAACTTTCTCGAAATTAAGAAAATGTTACATGATTGGAACACTAGTGGAGATCTCGGGCCAGAACCGATCAACCAAGTTGTTGAGGTGCGAGAGCGCATGATGCTTCAACGTAGGCTGAGGCTCGTTGAGCATTGCCAGTAACCCTCCGGCTGAGCTAACCATAGCGGCGGCCATTGATGTAGAAACACTAATCGAAACTGAAGAAGAAAAAAAAAAGTAAAAGAAAGTGAATCAGATGACGAACACGAAGCCTCCGGTGAAACTCGTCGTAAAAACTCTAGTAGATTTGAAAGGGGCTGCGTTTTATGAGACGAAAGAAGTGAGGGACTTGAATGCAAAACTATGGAATTGGAGATTTATCGAATTATTAAGGGTTGGGTAAGAGACTTAAATTTTCATTCAGACTTCTCTTAGGCAGGCCCAGTAAGAGGAAGTTGTTTAGACATGTCTAGGCCTAAGAGTCAGCTGGCCCATTACAATTTCTTGGAACCAAAAAAAAAGGAGGAAGAGAGATCGAACGATATCCAAAAGAGTGCCATGGAGCTCCGCTGGTCCTCATTTCCAATCGATTGCTCCAATGAGAACTTGGCAGTCTGAGTGAATCCAGATATAAGTGATATTGAGGGAGATCACATGCATCAAGGCATCTCTAACCGCTAGGGCTTTCCATCCGAATGTATAGCTTAACTCTTTGGTCTATTATTTTCTGTAATTGGTTACAGTTACAATTTAGAATCGGTTATTATATATTTCCTATAGTTTTTGTTGTTGTTGATGTTGAAACAGTTTTTTCTGTATCTGTGAGCAATGAATTTCAATGTAGCTTTCATTTTTGTGTTTATCCTAATTTTTTGTTTAGTTTATGCATGGCGAAAATCAACCTTGGAATGTTCTTAGTTCGTTTTCTGAATACTTGTATAATAATAATAAAAAAAATTAAAAAAGAACCATTGAAACAATTATGAGTTCTATTAAGTTTTCCGTACTTGATTGAACAACAAAAAAATCAGTTATTTCAACTACATTAAATGATATTTCAAATTGGTCGAGACTTTCCAACCTATAGCCGTTTCTTTACGGTACCTTTGTTGTTTCATTGAATTTGACTCATTAATAGGATTCCAATTTTGACTTTGATCATTATGGACTAGTACCAAAACCAAGTCCTAAGCATGCGGATCTTATTTAACAGCATATACGGTAACAAAGAAAATGGCTTCTTCCTTAGTGTAAGATTATATGAACAAACGCATGAACCAAAGTATACTATCGCCTCGGATACTTGTCCAAGGCGTTAAGCGGCTGTGTATAGGAACAATACAAGTAGGGTGGGCACAGAGTGATTAGTACCATATTTTCAGTATTTGTGGTTTGCTTTGTACTTTAAGAATGTCTTTAGTATTATAGGCTTCACTAAATGGCTCCGATACTTTTCCAAAGGTGGATGTGTATTGTTGTCTCGTTTAGATTTTGAGGAACAATATAAGTAGAGGTGAGCACGGAGCGAATAGTACTATCTTTTTCAGTATTCGTGATTTGCTTTGTACTCTACGTATATCTAATTTTCCGATTTGCTTTACTCCTCTTTCAAACGACGGTATATCACATCTGGAGAGAGAACGAAATGCCAGGAGACATTTAAAAAGGGTTCTAGCTGTGGAGCAGATGATCAAACTCACGGATAAAGCGTTCAGGAACAGAGTCTCATCACTCAAATATGCGAGTGATCATAAGCTTGGGGGTCTTATGTGCAGATGGTTTGAGGTGAAGGGAGATTAGAAGAACTTGGCAGACATTTATTTTTTTTAAATAGGGCATAGGAATTTTTTAACATTCATTTACTTGTAAATGTTATTTTGAGTGATCAATCAATACGGATTTTCATCAGAAAAAAGAAAAATTCGGATATCCGGTTTTTCGGATATCCAAAAAATTTATGGATATTTACGAATATTCACGGATACTTCATTTACTTTGTTCAATACAAGTAAATCTAGAAAATAATGCAATTTTTGTTTTTCAAAAATATATTTTACATAATATAAACTATAAAGTAAAAATTAATGAAACTATATTTTTTTATAATAAAATTCAAATTAGTAAAACTTTCGTATAAAGCAAATGTTATAAAAAAAAATGATTTTCATGCAGAAGATCAGTTTTAGCCACTCACAAAATTAAAATTCAAATTACAAAGCAGTACACATACATCAACTACTAAAACTTCCACAATAGATTCGTGTATTGTAATCTTATTTTATATGTCTCTAAGAAAACGTGCAAAGTTTGTAAGAGATCACCACATGGAGCGTCTAGATTTTCCTCATATTGGTTCTGAGGAACCTCTCTCGGAGTGAGACTAATTCAGGTAAAGCTTGAGCCATTGTCATCCGATCTGTGGGAGATTGTTCACAACACCGTATCCCCACATTAAAAACCATCTTCAAACACTCAGCAATAGCACTCATGTTCTTGTTATGAA